>NC_056744.1:210830774-211430774 GCF_019279795.1 Protopterus annectens | reverse complement strand
CTCCAAGTCTGACTTCAGACCAGTGACAAGTGGAGTACCACAGGGTTCAGTCCTGTGTCCTGTCCTGTTTTGTATCTACTTCCCTGAAGTACAGGCTAACACAGAAGGTCTTTGGCTAATGAAGTTCCCAGATGACTGCAAACTAGGAGCCATAATCGAAACTACTAACGATGTGGACATCCTACAAAAGGGCCTCACTGAGACAGATGCCTGGTGTCAAAGCCATGACCTCAAGCTCAATGCCAAAAAGTGCATTGTCATCCCCTTTGGTAAAAACTCTGTACCCATGAACTACAACATAGCCGGTAGTATACTTAACACTGAAAGTGTGATAAGAGACCTTGGGACACAGGTGGTCAGTAGAATCTCCTTTGATAATCACATCACCACAGTAGTCAGGAAATCCTTCTACATGGCACACATTATCACAAAAGGTTTCTCATGCAGAAAAAAAGAGGTCATTGTTCCCCTCTACTCATCACTCATTAGATCCATTATAGAGTACAATGCCCCTTTTGGTATGTACCTCACAAGACATCTACAACAACTGGAAAGCCTGCAGAAATACCTCACAAAGAGGATTAGCAGCCTCAAATACATGCCCTACACAGACCGTCTCAAAACACTCCAGCTTTACTCTGTCGCATATCGCCTACTCAGAGATGATCTCTGCCTAACATACAAAGCTATGTCAAACACAGAGCTGTTGGACATGCTCCACATAAAGAAATCCCAATCTCTCCAAGCTTCGGCCCCAAAACCCGGACCAAAATACAAAAGGAGGGGATGTATCCATTTTCATAAAGGATACCCACACCTCCAGGTTAGTGACACCGCATGAGGCCTCGGAGACCATCCAAGTGCAACTAACAGTGGACAAAGCTGCTTATCAGATTGTAGCCTGCTACAGATCACCTACCTTGTCTCAGGACCCTCACTCAGCATTCCTGAGAACACTGGAAAATATAAAGGTCCTACCAAACACCATGATATTAGGAGATTTTAACTACCCAAACATTGACTGTGAGAATTACACAAGTACAAACTCCTTTGCCCAATGCTTCCTAGAGTTTATAAACTCAAATACCCTGGAACAACTTGTCACCATGCCCACTAGAGGTGACAACATACTGGACCGGATCATCATCAACATGGGGCATCAGTGTGCCACACCAGAGGTAAACCCCTCACTGGTAAGATCAGATCATAAAGTAATCACACTGGACATCCACATCACAACCCCACCCCCAGTCAAGGAAACCATTGTGAAAAACTTTTCAAAAGCAAACTTTACACTTCTCAAGACCAAAGTGGAAAGGTTCAAAGCCCCCTTGCTACAGGATAATGCTATCCAGTCCACAGAATCCTTTACAAGTGCATTATATGAGCATCTACAGGGATGCATGGATCGAGCCATTCCGAGTAAAACCAAGACTCACTCCTCCAAAAAGAGGAAACCAGTCTGGTGGTCCTTGGCCATAAATAAGCTATACAACAGAAGGAGGAAACTACTACATGACAGAGCAAAATTCCAAAAAGAAAAGGAATCACTGATCATTATTAGCAAGAAACTACGAACGCTCATAAAATCATCCAAGGCCAGTTTCTACAGAAAAATTGCCAAGGAATCTAAAGATAACCACAAAGCCTTCTTTAGCTATATCAAACATTTAGGTGGCAACTCTCAGATATGCTTTGAACTACTGCAAAATGGCAAAAAATTCACTGAACCAACTGACATTGCCAACATCCTGGTGGACAAGTTTAGTGCAAACTTCACCCCCCACCCCCTCACCCCCAAAAGGGCCTGTGTCCATCCCAGAAGAATGCAGAGTCCCAGACATCACGGACATGCAGATAAAAACAGCCCTCTCCAAAGCTAAGAACACAGCATCAGTAGGACCAGATGGTGTCCCAGGCTGCGTCTTACATGAGCTCCAAAAGGAACTGAACCCTCACCTAAATTCACTGTTCAGACTCAGCCTTACCACAGGCTATGTACCCAAAGAATGACGTACAGCAACAGTCATCCCACTCCACAAAGGTGGTGCCACAACAGAACCTGGGAACTATCACCCTATAAGCCTGACCAGCCTGGTCTGCAAAGCTATGGAGTGAATTATCATGGAACTCATAAACAGAGACATTGGGAACCTCAAGACACTGGACCCTATCCAATTCGGCTTTGTTAAAGGTAGATACTGCCTCCTAAACCTAGTTGGCTTCTTTGAAACAGTTACCAAGGCCATAGATGAAGGGAATGTAGTCCACACAGCCTACCGGGACCTCACTAAGGCCTTCAACACCATTCCCCACTCTGGCATCATAGACAAGCTTACCAGCTTGAACATTAGTCCCTATGTCATGAAATGGGTGGTCAACTGGCTCATGGATAGAACACACATGGTCAGAGTTGCGGGTGCCATGTCTGACTCTAAACCAGTCACAAGTGGCATTACACAGGTCTCGGTCCTGGGACACCTCCTGTTTAGTATATACTTCTCTGAGGTACAGGCAAGCACGGGAGGACTATGGCTGACCAAGTTCGCAGATGACTGCAAACTGGGAGCCATAATTGACTCTCTGGCTGACACAGACATCCTCCAGAAGGGTCTTACAGAGACAGATACCTGATGTCAAAACCATGGCCTCAAGATGAATGCCAAAAAATGCATAGTCATCCCCTTTGGAAAAAACAAAGTGCCCACAAATTACCACATAGGTGGTAATCCACTAGGTACGGAAAATGTAATTAGGGACCTGGGGACCCAGGAAGATAGTAACCTCTCCTTTGATAATCACATTGCCAAAGTGGTTAGATATTCCTTCTATGTAGCCCACCTAATCACAAAAGAGTTCACCTCTAGATCAAGAGAGGTCATTGTGCCCTCTACTCATCACTCATTAGGTCCATAATAGAGTACAATGCCCCATTTGGTATGTACCTTAATTGGCACGTGCGACAGCTGGTAAGACCACAGAAGTACCTCACCAAGAGGATCATGGGCCTCAAAGAGATGCACTATGCAGCTTGACTAAAGAAACTCTAGCTCTTCTTGGTTGCTTACTGCCTGCTCAGAGGTGATCTATGCCTGATGTATAAGGCCATGTCCAACCCAGAATTAATGGACATGCTCCACCTCAAGAAAAACAAATCTCTTAGAGCCACACACTCCAGTGAATTAAACCTCAGCAAAACAATAAACAGGACATGCTGGAGGGATAGATTCCTGTCCCAGAGACTTCCCTCGCTCTGGAATAGAATCCCAGTTGATGTTAGGCAGAGCCCCTCACAGACTCTCTTCAAGAGGAATCTTGAAGAGTGGATGGGAAATTGTAAATTTACCCCTGGGATCACTTCAGTGGCCTTTTTATTAGAGGCCCAGAAAACTAATTTAAAAGAGAGGCGAAAGTCAACACATTCTGGCTAGGCTTATAAATGCCCTTGGGCAGATAGCCTAGTACCTACCTACGAACCCATGAACCTACACGCTCTAGGGACCTAAACCTTGTCACCACAATAAACAGAACATGCCGGATGGATATATTCCGGTCCCAGAGACTTCACATACTCCAGAATAAACTACCTATCTATATCAAACAAAGCTCATCATTGGCACTCTTCAAGAAAAATCTTGATAATTGGATGGGAAATAGGAAATTCACCCTGGGGATCACTTCTTTGTCTCTGCTCGACAGTGGCACAGGAAAATACATTTTTTGGGTGGCAATAGCCAGGGTACCTTTTTGGCTGGGCCTGTATAGGCCCCAGGGCCGATAGCCTAGTACCTACCTATGAACCTATAAACCTTTGAGCCTTGCCTAAAAAAGGTAATATGGGGACTGCAAGAGCCTTGGCCAGTATTCAGAAGCATAGGGGCGACAGGTGCAAACCATCTGTAGCGAAGCAACAAGGCTTGTCTATCATGTCATCACAGGCAGACAGAGACTGGATCCCCTTTGAATGACACCAGCTCAGCCAATTGTTGAAGTTTATCATCTTTCTGTTATATTGCAGTATCATGTAGGTGCAGGTAAGATGCTACTCAAGGTTTGACCCTGTGTATGCCAGCATGTGGTGCATCAACCCATATATGATATGGTCATGGCCTATGCATACAATACACTCACAATACGCCTAGTATGATAAGCCTGCTGAGGTTAGCAAATGTGAAAAAAACCTTTGTGCAGACTGTCAGCAAGTAATGTCTGTATTGCACCCTGTAACTCCATATTGCTTGCTGAAGTGTAAAGATGTACTTAGTTTGGATTAAGAACACTGCACTTGCCAACTGTGTGTGTGTGTGTGTGTGTGTGTGTGTGTGTGTGTGTGTGTGTGTGTGTGTGTGTGTGTGTGTGTGTGTGTGTGTGTGTGTGTGTGTGTGTGTGTGTGTGTCTGTCTGTCTGTCTGTCTCTCCCTGGGGAGAGAACAACCTTTATGGAGACTACTCACATCCCTTAAAAGTGGTATACTCATCTTTGTCAAGTCTCATGATGTCACCATCCTACAAATATACCTGTGGAAAACTAAAATCCCAGTAATGTGTATAGCGTGTTGTGTAAATGCATACTGCTGTAGTATCATAATGTAGTTAGGTGGGGGTATGAATTCTACACTCATCAACTGTGTGTGTCTCCCTGGGGAAAAGCAACCTTTTTGGAGACTACTCAAACATCGTAAAAGTGGTATACTCATCTTTGTCAAGTCTGATGATGTCACCATCCTACAAATATAACCGTGGAAAGGTGAAATCTTAATAATGTGCACAGAGTGTCATGGAAATGCATACTGCTGTAATATCATAATGTAGTTAAGTAGGGGTTTGAATCTTTCACTCTCCAACTGTATGAGTGTGTGTGTCTCCCTGGGGAGGTGTAACCTTTTTGGAGACTACTCACACACCTTAAAAGTGGTATACTCATCTTTGTCAAGTCTGATGATGTCACCATCCTACAAATATACCTGTGGAAAAGTGAAACCCAAGTAATATATATAGCGTGTTGTGTAAATGTGTACTGCTGTAGTATTAAAATGTAGTTAGGTAGGGGTTTGAATCCTGCAC
The DNA here is from genome assembly GCF_019279795.1 of Protopterus annectens. NCBI lineage: Eukaryota > Metazoa > Chordata > Ceratodontiformes > Protopteridae > Protopterus > Protopterus annectens. The sequence goes on along the minus strand of NC_056744.1, from coordinate 211,425,711 downwards.
TTGCCTACTGTGTGTGTCTCCCTGGAAGGAGCATCCTTTTTGGAGACTACTCACACCCCTTAAAAGTGGTATACTCATCTTTGTCAAGTCTGATGATGTCACCATCCTACAAATATACCTGTGGAAAGATGAAATCCGAGTAATGTGTATAGCATGTCGTGTAAATGCATATTGCTGTAGTATCATAATGTAATTCAGAAAGAGTTTGAATCTTGCATTTGCTGACTGTGTGTGTGGGCTCCAGGTGTGTGACACCATTGGCCAATATGGAGTGAGTTTTGATTTTTCCAGTGTATGATATATCACAATGACAACTGTATGTACATTACACATGTAAGGTAGCTGTGGGGCAAATCCATATACATACATGTGACCTCAAGTATTTCATAGGTGGGTACTCTGCTTTCTCCATGAACACATCTGTTATCTTTGCCAGAGCATGCTGGCACTTTCCAGACCTTAGGTCATTTTTGTATGCTTGTGACAAGCTTAGCCACTGCAGTGATCCCTGGACTATGTCTTCCATTTCACATCCACTCATCACGGTTTCTATTGAAGAGTGTGAGTGAGGGTTTATGCTTGAGGTATATTTGAAACCTGTTCCAAAGCAAGCAAAGTCTGGCAAAGATGACTAATCATTATAGGTGTGCAACAACCTCTATGGATCTGCATGCAAGCCATTTATTGCTTATGTGCTCCACAGAGGGATTTCCAAAACCCTTTGGTAATGTGATTATCAAAGGAGAGATGACTTAACACATGGCTCTATGTATACATTAGTACCTGTTCCACATTTTGGGGGCTGCTACCTATGTAGTACTCTGGGGGTATTTTGTTTTCTAAAAGTGGATAACTATGCTTTCTTTGGCTTACAGCTTTACAGCATGAGTTTGACACCAGGTATCTGTCTGTATGATACCCTTTTGGAGGCTGTGTGTGTCATCTGGAGAATAAAGTATAGCCCACAATATGCATTGTCATCAAACGTGGGCAGACATATCCCTACTGTGTTTGCTTGTACCTAAGAAAGCTATATGCCAAACAGGAGTGGTCCCAGGACTGAGTGCAGGTGAATACTACTTGTTACTGGCATAGAATAGTACATGGAGGCTGCAAATGTTACTGTGGGTTCCAGCGTGTAGCTCGCAAGACATTTCCCTGCAAGCTACATCGCCGAAACCAATTGGCTGCAGCAGCAATTTGCCATAGAGCAATACGGCTGAATAGCATAGCTGCTGCAGCGGTACACTATGCACAGTAATTCTACAACTGGTGGCGATCCTTACAGACAGCTGCCCAGCCATATTCTAGCAGGGACGGCCATACTAGATGTGTACCAAGTTCAGTATTTTCATGTACAGAATGCACATCTGACAATAAAATAAATAAATAATACAATAAATGCATTCCTTACATGAAAAAAAAGGAACTTGGTACACATCTAGTACAGCCGTCCCTGCTAGAATACGGCCGGGCAGCTGTCTGTAAGGATCACCACCAGTTGTAGAATTACTGTGCATAGTGTACAGCTGCAGTGGCTATGCTATTCAGCCATATTGCTCTACGGCAAATTGCTGCTGCAGCCAATTGGTTTCGGTGATGTAGCTTGCAGGGAAATGTCTTGCAAGCTACACGCCGGAACCCTGTTACTGTGTGTCCTACATCTGTGCGTCAATTGTCAAGCCATCATCTAACAATCGTTTATGGTCAGTCAGTTGAGGTTATGTATAATACCAGTATGTGGGATGGGTATGAATTGCTGGTGAGCTATAGCTTGGCTGTGTTGACCTCCCCTCCCTCACCTATAGCCTTGTTGACTGGCTTGAAGTCTACTAGGTGTAGGAGTCATGACCCGGCCTTTAGAGAACCTAAGTGGGTATGATGCAGTGTTTGCAGGTTCATAATGTTTCTGTTAATGAGTTCCATAATGCTGTGCTTATAGCCTTCCAGATAACATTGGTCTGCCTTATAGGGTGAGAGTTTCCAGGACCTGTTGTAGTTCTACCCTTAATCAATTTATGTTAACATTTGCACTGGGTGTGATGAGGGTGGACAGGTTTAAGAATAAGTATATTAGAGGGTCAGGCCAGGTTTGAAGGTTAGTAGACCATGCCAGATAGGCAGGATTAAGTTGGTTTGTACATGTGCTGAGGAGGGATGCAGAGTATATTGTGAAACAGATGGTAAGGATGAAGCTGCCAGGTAACAGGAAAAGAGGAATGCCTAAGATGAGGTTGATGTGGTGAGAGAGGACATGCAGGTGGATGGTGTGATAGCGCAAGATGCAGAGGCCAGGAAGAAATGATGTACTGTGGTGACCCCTAATGGGAGCATCCAAAAGGAGAAGAAGAAGAAGAAGAAGAAGTTGTAGCTCAACTCTTGTGGACTGTGAACACCATTACAGTGTGTCATTCCACAAGTATGTAACCTGTATAAAGGCTGCATCTGGAGAGAGCGTTTAGGTGAGTGGTGACTTCATATGTCAGCTTGTGTATGACACAGCCAGGGACACTGTCCAGTACCATTGCCACTGTGGTGTGTACTTTGTTAAAGAGATGTTTTAACTAGAGTGTCTGTGAATCATCAAGTTTTACATTCTTCAGGTCTGGAAATGTGGCCCTTGTGTGATGACAGGGTGGTGAAATCCGCATTCAAACTGTCTGACAAGGAATTGGTAATGTCAGTCAGATAAGTGTACTTTGTGACCATTTACATTAACTGTGGCCCGATCTGAAATATCCCCCTGTAGAATATGAATAACGCTGAAGAAAGCTTTAGTGTTGTCTTTGGAATCCTTGCCATTTTGTATTTTGAAGCTTGCCTTGTATGTTTATTGAGGGATTGTATTTTCCCAATGATACTGACCAGAGAGGTTATCCCTTCTTGGTATGTAACTTTTTTTAGTACAACTTCACACCTTCTATTATATATTTAGTTTATGGCAGGGGTCCATAAGACTAATGCACTTTTACTGTATAAGTGAGAATTTCTTGTGTTTGTGATAGCATGGTCCATGCAACCCTGTAGGTGAACAATGTGCATTAATAAATGATTATGCAGCTGGGACAGTGTTAAACTTAGTAATGCAAACCAATGACAGATAGCAACAACAGCATCACCCACAGCACAGTGTCAACCCATGTCATACACACACATGTGTACTCAAGTTACAAAATGTGTGTAGTACAATGCATACTGGCCACCAATAGAAAGTATGGAGTGTTAACATTGGCCAATACAGGTCATGTCACCATGCCCATGTGTCCAATATGCATGTACATGCAGACAGTGCACCTCCACCATGTTCACAAATGTACACCTGCAGACCTGTGCTGCACACACCCCACACTTACTGTCCACTGTATAACACATGCTGACACAACTACACGCATCAGCCAAGTGGCACATGGGCAAACAAAATACAATTGGAATAAACACTGGTGGAAACAATACAACATTGCTAATTACAGCTTTAATGCATCATGCCTGCTTAACTACATCTTCAAGGATATCATTACACTTTACTACTAACAACATGCTACACATTCAACCATTGCTATACTTTATTAAAGTCACCCTGTGCATCAGCACCATGTTAGCCTGTTCCTGCATAAATGTTACAGATGACAGGAGGTGGCACAGGTTTCATCATATGCACAGGGTGTGTTGTTGGTTTGCCAGAGGCCTACACTGAGCCATACAATCAACATGTGTGTGTGAGTGTGTGTGTGAGGGCCATGAGTACTGTTATGGGCCAATGTTGATGTAATGTGTGCGGGTATGTGTTTGCCCTAGGTTTCTGGTTTATGTGTTTGTGTCTGCATGCACACAGTTCCACCATGTGGCTGCCATATATGGGGATTTGTGAGACAGCTACAGACTGTACCTGGCAGGCTTTACAGATCACCATCTCTGGTCACGGATACGGAACCTGTGCCATTGCAGGGGTGCTACAGACAGTATCAGGTACTAATCCAGACTGGGTACTATTTGAAGAGGTTGACATATGTGCACTGGATCCAGGTCCCTGCTGAGACTGGCCAGAGCCATGTGTATGTGGTCTTCTAGGGCGGTCTATGGACAGCCCCCCCAACATTGCTGGGGCTGGTACTGGCACTACGGGAGTGGCTGTGACTTGCTGGATGTCCACGGCGACCTCCAGCTGCTGATGTTGCTGGCATACATCCACATCTCAGCCATCCCGCACTGTCCTGACACATGGACATGACATTGTGGAGGACATCCAATGTCTCACCCCAACGTCTATCAATGACCTCAGTGTAATTACATATGGCACCTGCTAGGTCATGGATACTGTCATTTACAGAGGTGTTATGAGCCCTCTGTCCCCTTAGTCCCTGTCTGGTGTACCGCTCCATTCATGTCTGTGCCTCCATGACAGCCTGGAACATGCATGTGGTAGAAAGAGGTGTGGCACATCTGCCAGGGGCATGATGACCAGCAGTGCTCTGATGTAAACCCCTGGGCATCTGCCTATGTGGTACCGTTCCAGACATTTGGCTATGGCTGCTGTGTCCTGATACATGTGCCATAGATACCACACTGTCATGGCCAGTGCCAACCATACACTGTCCCTCAGCTAGAGGCAATGGTGATGATGGATGTACAGGCAGTATGACTGTGTTCATGGATGGGGTGGAGACTTTTGTACTGTCAATTGGTGGCCCAACAACATACCCTGACAAACCTGCCTGTGCCTCAACACACCTATCCTCATGATCACTGTCTGTCTCAGTGACATCAGGTTCCCTGCTGTACTGAACAAGCCCCACCTCGGCACCTGTGAGAGGAAAACAGGAATCACACTTTAAGACCTGAACATGATGTCAGACCACATGCACACATGCACATGCACATGCACATGCACATGTGCACATGCACACATGCACATGCATGCACATGCACATGCGCACACATGCGCACACACAAAATACACTCCTCCCTAAAGCAGACACACACAACACCAGCAATCTCAGAACATACACAATAGCAGGTGATGGTGGGGTACAGTATCACAAGCAAAACAGTCATATCACACATGTCAGCATGCAGGATATGTGTTGCTCAACAGCATGCAGTGCAAGTGTAGACAGTCCTTGTTACTAACAGTATACATGGCTTTGATTCATGTGTTTTGTTATTAGGTGATGGGCCTCCCCCTGGAACACAATGCATACATGGACACAACATTGCTGTGCAGGTATTCAAAACTCTGTAATGTACTGTGCACCATAGCAAACAGGTGTACATACCATGGCTGGATGTGTATCTGTGTGTCAAATAGGTATCCAATGCTGATTACAGCCTTTGTGTCTTTAGCAAATAATTGTAGACACATTTTTAGCACATGCATGATAAATATTCACACAACATCATCAGCGGTGCATGGATAATTGATGGAATACCATTCGGCCACATACCCAATGTACGGTACTTATGGTGAGTGTAGATCATATTGTGGACATGCCAGTGTCATCCATGACATGGCATGCTAAAACACAACTGCATATTTAAACACTACACATACCCATGTGTGTCATATGACCTAGCCACTCAATAGCATCACAAGACATATATGTGTCAGTTGTGCAAATGGTGATTGGTATGCATTTTGTTTAGAGATGCATATCTGTGCACACACACAACATTAAGGTGTATAGCAAGGTGTATAGCAATGAACGCTATGCGTAGTACTGTGGTTACAATAACTGGATGGAGTATAGTACCATAGGCCATCATCATGAAGCATCATGTGGTCACTCGAGGCAACAAATGTTTCCTAAACCAGCACTACTCATGCTGTACCAGAACTGTACTACATTGGCTACATTCACCATTTCACAACCAGTTGTCACATGAGTTTGTAAGGCGGCCAACAAGGAGCATTCCCTGACATGAATGTGTAGTGAGTTGCAGAGTGTTTAAATGCCCCATTATAGGCCTCTACCCTATGTGTAATGTGTGGATGAGATTTTGGATACTGGAGTGTGTCTATACAGAGGGATTGGGAATCCTTTATGTGTAGCATGTTAAAATGCTCTGTGTATGATATAGATGTGTATGTTATGTGCATGTTGACTATCTACTGTGCCTATCCAATTGTCACTACAGTCTAGCCACATTTGTTTGAGATGGTCTGGGTATTGCATGTGTTTGAGGCAGCTAATCACATTAGTGAGATGTGCGTGGTCTTACACCAAACATGCACAGCATGCATTATGGGTAGGTGTGTTTCATGTGTACATGGCCTACACCTTAACTATGACATGCACTTTTTATTTACAATAATAAATGTAGAACATACTCACCAGCATCTGTCTGCTGCTTTGATGTCACCCCAGAGGGACCTAGATAGAGATGAGACAGTTTGTCAGTGGCCACAACTGTTGCATTGCTATTGTGTGTTTGCAGTCTTACAGTACAACAACAGTTTGCATTCACAGGGCTACAGATTATGTTTCAAATGATCAGTATTGCACAACAACAGGCTCCACATAATTTAACGACACAGTCCACATCTCACATATGCATGATCTACCAATACAGATAACAGTAGTCTACAGATATGCCATGTTACCTGCATGCTCCATGTGTGCTTGCTGGGTGGCTCCAACCTCCATCATGGTGTATGTCTGCTGCTGTTGTTGTTGGGCAGGTGCCACCAGGCTCAGGAGCAGCTCCTCCACTCTGGTGAGGAGGGGATGGATATTAACACCACCTCCTGTTGCAAGCTGTTGTCTCTGCACATCAGCAGCACGCTGACGGACATGTCTGAGAAGATCACTACAGTGGTGACGTATCTGCTCATATGTCCGGTTATGCAGGCCTACTTCATTTACCCTGCAGACAACATCTTGTCACATTGTAGTACGCTCCTGCTGGTCTTGGCTGGTTCGTGAGAGCATGAGACTGTATTGCTGAATCATACTGGTAGTAATTATGTCACCTTCAGCACTACTGTAAGAGGGGTTCCTGTGATGTGCCATGATCCTTGGAAGACATAAATATAAAAATATGTCTGAGCAAGTAATATGGCACAGTTAACATTATACAGCACAGATATCACTGAACTGCCATATATAGCAACCAATTAGCTAACCGAGAGTGAAACACTTTAACTGCCACTTATCACTGCTCACCCCACAACTGCTTGGAAGTACCTGGCTCACTCTCAATTTAATGAACCATGTTCTGCACAGCAACAAAATAAAATCACTATATAAGATTATACAAGAGTACATGGCACACTGTATGCAACATGATGCACCACCTAGCCACAGCAGATATACATCAAGCTGATATGTAAAGAAATATATCATCAATCACAATGAGTGTAAGGTCCAGTAAATGTATTACTATTATACCACACAACTTGTTAATGGCAAACCCGTGTCCAAAATATGTGCACAATTGGGAATATAGGTTGCATACAGCTGTAGTACACCATGAATGTTGCTAGATACGCAGTTATATGTTTTACCACACATATGTCAAAGGACATGTTACAGACATACCCACACACACATCAGACATAATTACAGGACATAAAGGTATGACAACCCAGATAAGCTTTCAATGTGTACTATACAGTACTGTGTCTCAGTACTTACACAACCTTAATCTTGAGAAATATAATCTGTGATGAATGCAGGGACCACACAAAACAGTGGATGCAAGCAATGTGGACATACACCATACTTTGCTGTACAGGCCCAGAGCTTCAAGTAGTACTACTGTACACACAGGATTTGGATTCAACATCAGTACCAATCAATAATCATAGATGTAGTGCTTTAGCCTCCAATGACACATCCTAGTTAAAACCAAGGGACTTAATCACACTGTATGCAATAGCACTTTTTCTGCCTAGCAACAGAATACACAGCTTTTTCTAGGATCAAAGCAAGGACCCATAATACCATGACATAAACAGTTTTCCACTAAGCTATCCCACAGATACATATCTTTGACGTATTCACAAACACATTGACCATCACAGTCAGTTAACAGTACAGAGAATCTATTGCAACAAGTAGATGTAGGTGTGTATGAGTATATATGACTATATAACTATATATATATATATATATATATATATATATATATATATATATATATATATATATATATATATATATATATATATATATATATATACATACATACATCCATTGGTGTATATATACATATATATGTAGGCACATATACATTTCACCTTTCATAGTGAGAATATCAATTATACAAAGGATGTCAGGTGTACAGTAATGTAATAAAATCGCACAGTTTTGGGATAAATGCACTAAAGGTGTTCACAGCCCATGTAGCTTTAGCAGGCCTCACTGGCTTCAACATTGCAAACTGAACAAACACCCACAGTGTTTAACCACCACATGTCATATACCAGCACTGTATGCTGTCTTGTTTGTCACACACTAAAACCTACATACAAATATGCACATACTAACCTTCACCAACATATATATCTCCACCCTTCACAAACAGTTGCAATATGTCCCCTGCTCTATGCACATATACAGATGTAAATATATATGACACATATATATTTCTCCGTATGTGTGTGGCATACACACACAAGGTCCACACTGTTGTAAGTCCCTGGATCTCACAGCTGAACTGTTGGGTCTTGCTGCAATACAAGCAGGTGTCACATATGAACACACACTAACATGGGGGGTTTATATGGCTACAAATTCTAGATAAGCATACTAGACTGCTACAGCAGTGGCCAGTGCTAAGCTACACTTTAATATGACTATCATGCATGTGTTGTTCTGTCACACCCATGTTTATATAATGTCAGCGCTAATCCCCCCAACAGCCATTGGCCACACTACTGTACAGAACACAGATAACATGAATCAGATCTTTGACATTTAATGCTGAGCTACACATTTCACAGGTATGTCCCACTGCCCACAGGTACACACTGTATTGTCCATAGCAGTAGTTAAGCAGAACATCTATGTATAAATAAGTACTGCTGCCACATATGAATGGTTCACATTATGTAGACTATTCTTCAATAACATCTACTACATGCCAGTAAATACATATGTGTCACATACCTTTCCTTTGTATGATTTGGTAATATTTATTTTTCTTTTTACTTTTCTCTGTCTCTCTCTCTCTCTCTCTCTGTCTCTCTCTCTCTCTGTCAGTCTCTGCAATAGAGTGATTGAGTTTGTTGGCAGAGATTGCAGCCTGCTTTTGTAGGTATTTGCACATGAGCATGTGATGGCCTCTGCACCAATTAGTGGCCACCACTTGCTAATTGCATGCAGCCTGCTGTGTAGTAATTGCAGTAATCACTGTCATAGCAACCCAGTACTATAAATTGCTAACTCAGCTAGGCGTGGCCCTTTCAGCTTTCCAAGATGGAGATCATCCTTGTTTGCTGTGGACATCATTGTTTAAGACAGAAGGTTGGTATAGTTCTTATATCAGAAGCCAGGGGCGTAGCCAGAGATTTATATTTTGTACTCAGACCTAATGTTGCTGCTTCCAGTACCCACTTTTCAGTGTAGAAATGTACGCATCTCTCAAAATGCTACCCCAAGATACATGGAAAGATGTACTTTCTTTTCAACTTTTACAATTAACTGCCATACAAAGCTAGTTATTGAGATATATTCCTTTGGCACAAGAATTGTTTGTGAACTGCTATACTGTGAATATTCATTTACTCAGTTCTAAACAGTTTGTGCTTTTTTAGTGTTGACATTAGCACAAGCTGCTCAGAAAAACTGGACACATGTCAGTACAGTGAGTATGCTTACCTACATCCTTGGTAGACCCTGCACACACAGGTATATTCTACATTTGGGTAGGGTTGCAGAAGTACAGAGAGCGTAAGTAGTATTGTGTGGATTTTATCTTGCTGGACTTACAGGGTTGCTGTGTACATGTTAGTTTATCAAGGCAAGTAGTCTGTCTGCATAACTCCCAACTGTGGACCTATCCACATGGTAGCCAGAGAATAGCCTGTTATTTTTTGTCTGTGCACCACACAGGTCTTTTCAGCAATAGAGCAATGGCATTGTTACTGTTGGTTGCTACCAGTACATGGCTACATCCATTTGTATTTCAGTGTTGTATTCCTACATAAGGGTATGCTACCGAAACTCCTTCCAAAGTTAATTGCACAGTGTGTAACAGCAGAAAGGCTGATATGCCTCTGTGTTTCTGCCTCTGCCAGAACTCTCAAACACTCAGGTACATATTTGAACAGACTCAGGGAAAAGTATAGAAAAAGTCAGGGACACCTTTAAAATGTTAGTGCCGATAAGTTGGAACATTGAGAAAAATCAGAGCATATGAATTAATACGCCTATTCTGAAGTGAAAGAAGTGCCTAACTCTTAATTATTGTCATTATTCATTAAGTGTAACTCACCACCTTTCTGGCCAAAGTCAGTAGTTTTAGGAGGGATTCAGAGGGACAGAGCTAAAATTTGTGTAAAAATCAGGGACATCCCTGAAAATTAGGGACAGTTGGGAGGTATGGCCTCTGCCCTAAACAGATGTGCCAGTGTTTGTCCTGCTGTGATACTGTGTGGGGTTGTAAAATGATGGTGTAACATTATTTCCTGCTAGAATGGTGGCTTCTCTTATCACAGTCATGTAATGTAATCCCACAACAACTGTTGGTAAAGATCCACAGAACAAGTTGTGTGGTATGGCATTCCTATTTTTCCTTTACATTCACTCATTCTGATGCATGATATATTTATTTCAGCATCAACATGTTGTATATCTACTGTGGCTTAGTATTATTTCATGTTGTGTAGTGTGTACAAGGTCTAGGGTTCGAGACTGACAGAGGTGTTTTGTTTTGCTCCTGAGCAGAACAAGGGCCCTCACATACAGAGTGACTAAAGCACTTTTAAGCAGTTGTAAACGGGTTTGCGAGGGGTTTGTACGATGCTTAGCAATGCTTAGCTAAGCGCAAACAAGCACACACTCGCCAAACCTGCTAACTACTGCTTAATAGTGCTTACTCCCACTAACCCCAGCGCTCATTTCTTTGAAAGAAAAAAAAAATGGGGAGATAGGAAAGTGGTGAAAAAGGGAGACAAAGAGGGAAAGACAGTGTGGAAAGTAGCTTTTGGATATGCAGGATGAGTGTAGGGAAGGTCCATAGCTGCCCATTTCTTTAAGAGCAACAGCTGTGCATATGGAATAAATTTGGAGGGAGATATGAAACTTTCAACCCCTGAGAGAGGGGTGAGGACAACAAAGTATGTTGTAATGCCAATTAAATTACATTTTATGTGTCCAGTGGACATGTGTGCAAAATGGGCAGCTATGTATGGGACGTATTTTTTTTTTGGGAGCAGATTGCCCTTTTTTTCTTTTTTTCAGGTGAGAGTGGAGTGTGGGGTAGGGGACGTAGGTATGTTTGGGGAGGTAGGTTGGGGAGGTAAACAGACAAGACAAACAAGACACATACAAGGGCAGTATATGACACATGTGGTGGGTGAACACCTTTGACGGGGAGGGATGTTTGGAAATCATAAGCCCATGAGCCCACAGACAGAAACAGTGGGACTGAGGTCCCCACCCATGGGAAGTCACCATTGCATCTTCACAGCCCAGAGGGTGGCTGTGCTGGGGGCTGTGTAGGAGGGGCAGGCTGACCCGGGAGTTGCACCATTCGTGCCTCAAGCTAGTGTAGAGGTTCTGCAACAGAACGTTCAATCTCTCTATGCACCACAGCCCGGACCATTCGAAGGGTGATAGGTGGCCCTCCTCCGCCCACACTTGCACGGGGGGGCCGAGCCCCATCCCTTGCAGTGCTTCCACACAAAGGTGGCACAGGGCCAGTGGAGGAGGAGGTCCCAGGCTGGACACCAGAACTGCTGGTGCCAGGTGCCATGGCCAGCTGAGGTGGGACAGGTGGGTCCGCTGGGACCGGCCTTCCCATACGAACTATGTTTTGGAGGGTTTAATAAAGATATGGGTTAGTAACAGTCAACAGCATTCCCAATTAGTTATAATAGCATGCAGAAGTATTCTTTTTAACCCAACACACCAGATTTTCAAGAGTTGAAAAGCAAGCATAACACATGCATATATAAAACAATAGTGGACATTACAACAGCATGCAGGTTGAATTGATGGCAACAGGCCACCAATACTGTGTATACAGGGCACATGCATAGAAATAAATGTAAATATTTATAAACCAATAGGACATATGTCCAACAAATGTTTTGAGATTAGACATACTGATTGAGGTGTGGAATTGCATTTTTTATACAGATACAGTAGGGTGGAAAAGGATAGCTCAATTAACAACTTATAAATCCTTCTAGTTTTTACTACATTCCTATTAACTGCAGTTATATGTCCCTTACATGTATTATTACACTACCCAATGTCCTTATATTGTGCAATTGGATTTTGCTAGATCATTATATACATGAGCTGTATCTTACATACAAACTGTCCAAGATGCAGATGTTACTGCTACATATTTTGAGAGTTGCTCACACACACTACTGATAAGATGGTACACTGACAGCTCTACTTTCATATAATTATCTAGATATGTTCAGGTGAAAGTATCAATTATATGTTAACAGCTCCCTACATTTCTCGCAGCACACTGACATTTCTGGGGAACACAATACCAAGCTACTCATGTGCCAGATTAACCTGTACATGCTGGGCATGAACCAACAGTTGAGGGCTGTAAATATGCATAAATGCTACTGGCACTCCCTTCAGCCACGTTATATGGGCCTACCCAAGTATGGGTTAACACTACTTAATACAACAGTACTATTTGTAAAATGCAACAGTACAACAACATATCAAAGAAAATGACACAGACGCACTCCAGGAATTATACATTTATTAAAGGATTATTACACCTTTATTTATTGGATTAAAACACTTTTTGAAGGCTCTCTCATTTATTTTATATAACAGTACATGCAGAATAATTACTAACCTGCCTGATGACGCAGCCTTTGCAACCTATCTTCATGGGCTTGCTGATTCATAGCCCAGACACCTGCAGCTGTGAAGTAAATATTGAGACATACCTATCCATAGTATACAAGCATAGCAATTCTTAACTACTTAATACAATGGCTATTTACTCAGTACTGGGGCATTAGGCATCGCATGAGACTCCTGGATCCAATGGTCCAGTTGATCCTCCTTACGTTGCTTCAGGTGGGAATAATGGTTCCTAACCTGCTCACCAGTCCAAGGAATGCCAGTGGCACTAGTGAGATCATGAGCTAGACTGTTCCAGGCCTCTGTTTTATATTGGGTGCCCTGGTACTGGCCCCGCAGGAGTCTTTCCTCACGATTGTTGACAAGGAGCCAAACCATTACTTTGGTCTCCTCAATACTCCAGCGTTGCGCTCGAAATTGAGTGCCTTCTCCAACCCCATCATGCTGACTGCAGAAGGGAGCTACAACCAGTTATGGCAAGTATTCCCGCCTGTGGAGCTTAAATATGCCTCATTTCCCGCACTTATTTGTGATTGGCCAGTTTTGAAAAAACAGCTGTAGACACACCTGCTTAGCTGATGTTGGCAATGTTTAATATTCCTTTGATAGATATGTGTCTGTTGAAAGTGCATGGCTATGAAATGCTGTCATGGCTTAGTGGTTATGTACTGTGACTATAGTGCACAGTATCCTGAGTTAGAGCCCTATCACTGCTTTTTATTTTTCTACTGGCCAGACCTGAATGGTTAAGGTACAGAAAAGGAGGTGTGGCCGTGTTTAGCCGACTTTGCTCAACTCTGCCCGACTTTGCCCAACGTTGCTCGACATTGCTCAACATTGCCCGGCATTGCGCTGGTTAGTGCGGTGCTAAGCTATGTGCAAATATGTTGTATTTGCGCTGGTTAGTGCGGTACGCAGCTGCACACAAATACATTCTGCTTGTTAACACGGTGCTCAGCTACGAGCAATTGGTTTTAAATATGCTAAATACTGCTAAAATGCACTTAGCAGTGCTTTATATTGCTTAAAATAAGTTACTCATGTCTCAGACTACATAACCATTTCACCTTCATATATATATATATATATAATTTGTTCACTACTACATATAACATTTGAATGCTTTTTACAAAACTTATACATGATAAATGTCAGGAAATATTTTTGTATACAGATTTCCAACACAAAATGGAACGTGCAATAGTGGGACTCGAACCAAGAATGCCTCCTCTTTGTGCAAAGGTTCTAACCACTACGCTATCACTATTTTGCTTAATTTGCCTATTTTTTTCTTATTATTCTCTTCGGTGTCTAAGCTACTAACTGTAGCTAAGCAATGGGCAATCCTGTGCAAACACCCGCAAATACGGGCAGCTATATCGGAAATAAAACAAAAAAATAAATACATTTCTTTTAATTTTTAAATTTGTACGAGGTTTAACATATGGGGGGGTGTAGTGTTACAATGTACACATGTGAGCAGACTCGCTCATGTAACTCGACATTTTTTGGGTTTTGTCAGTGCAGGGGTGTGGATTTTTGGACTGCTCAGCAGTCCGACATGCCCCCTACACTCGTCCACGTTCCGTGTAAGCTTTAGAGTTGAGGCAGTGTGCCCTCATTAATATGCATGGCGCGCTGCCGTCATACTCTTAGACTGGCATTTCCATGTAAGACTAATCTAGTCTTACACGGAAGATTAGTAAATCCTGGGAGCTGTCATTTAAACAAGGCTTCAAAATCAGTGAATGGAAATATCGTTAGTAGATTTTGAAAGTCAGTTTAAAATCATTCAGATTCTTCTATTAACATGAAATTTAAGATTCAAAAAAATGTGGTGAAGTACATACAAGGGTAAAATAAATATCCATGGGGGCTTCAAGTCAAAGCTTGTAATAATGTTAGTCTATTACTAGAATGACTCCTTTAACAACATGGCACAGCTTAAAATCATACCTCTCAACCTCTTAGAACAACAAATCTGGACAAAGCAATAAGAAAAAGAGGGACAAAGGCCCAAAAATAGGGACACTTTTTAAATATTGCTCTTACAAACTTAAAAAGTTGATAGAATAGCAGGTTTTGCATTAGCATGAATTTTCTGAAGGGTATGAAGTCTGAAACTCAAATGTCTGTCATTACTTTCTAATTTCAGTCTTTAATGATTTGCCATTAATTTGCCAGAAAAACAGAATTTTATGAAAAACAGACCAAAAATATGAGGCAAAAATCTGTACCATTGAGCAGTATGCTTAAAACCTGAAAAACAGTTTGCCTGATAGCAATCCTGTTGCCTAACGATTCTGAAATTACTAGTATGATTACACAAATCAGCTTTCTGAGTGGTATGAAGTGGACTGACACACCTGTGCAATGTACACAATGGCAAATACCCTTACCCACAGCTCTTATTGTTCCATCTGCTTCCTCTTAGTAAGGAATAAATGGGCAAAATGTGGATTACTTATTAGCAACTTCAGCACAAGGACCCAAAAATCAGTGACATTTTTTCCTTAAATATCATTCTAAGTCACTAAAAGTTAACAGAGCACCCAGATTTGCATCGACATGCATTTTCAGAACAATAAGAATTATGAAACTCTAATATCTGACATTTTTGACTGATTGTAATCCTCAAAGATTCACGAGAGAATCAAACATTTTATGAGGGACAGGAGAGAAATAGGCACAATGAAGGGCAGCTGAGAGGTATGGTTACTTTATTTTATGCGTTTTGTTAACTAGTGTAGAACATGCACATGGACATTTTCAGCACTGTCTGGTTAAATGACTTGCTCAGAGTCACACAGTAAGCAAATGGAGGATGAGAGATACAAACCCAGCATCACAGGAAGTGGCCTAACAGCTTATAGTCCTTAATCCTCTGTCCTAAGTGCTAACTGACAGCTACTTTACACACATACAAATATTTTTTGATGAATAAATATAATTCAGTATTATTTACTATAGGTATTAGTTAAAAACAATGACTGTGTGACAGACTCATTCACTGTGAAACAGTATGAAACATGGACTTTTAATACAAAGCTCTTTTGAGGAATAAATATAATTGACTACTATGTATTATGGGTGTTAGTTTAAAAAATTCACAACAATAATTGTGGCACACCCTTTCATCAAATGCCAAGATTGTGGAACAAAATGGAAAATTACTTTTTAAGACTCAAAATGAGAAACACTGAGCTACATTTCTGAGGTATGTCCTTCCCTGCTATTTACAAATTAAAAAAAAAAAACTTTCTGAATGCTCTTTACTCTGAGGTCTATAACAAAGATCAGTTTGCTAGTACTTCTAAATATGTTCTCCAAAAGTGTATTAAGGGGTTCATTGTAACTGTGTAATCATACTAAATGTAATAGCCTGCAAGGCTGTTAAGGTAGAAACACCCTGAGCTCATATTCAAGTAATATTCAATACTATTTTAATATTCTGTGCCTTGCATGGGAGTCTATCAGTTTGTCAACAGCGTTTCCATGAATTCAATTTCAGGGAAAATGTTAGTGGAGAATCTTCTTTTCTCCACTGTTCTTCAACCTTAGAATAGGTATATTTTAGTTTTGTGTATTGTGGTGGGTGACCTCCCCAAATGGGGGGGTGGAGGAACTTACACCCTGTAAAAAAATGTGTTTTTCCAGATTTGCTGTAAGTGCTTTTGGCAAAGCATTTGCAGTGCCTTTGGGATTGCCAGAATTGTTGTCAACATATCAGCATGGTTCCCCTTGCACAAGTATTTAACTACAACCTCTGTAATAGTGCTATTGTAATAGTCATATGCTCTTGTGTTCTTGTGCTTGTTTTCTGGGTAATATCAAGTGCAACCTGAACAACTGGATAGGAGACCGTAAATCCACCCCAAGCGTGGCACCTATGTCCTTAATGAACAGGGGCAGTCAGTACTGATCATAGACTTGCTCTGCAAATAATTACCATCTAACCATGGTCAATCAGGGGACACAGGTATAACATGGCTAGGCTTGTAAGGTCCCTAGGGCCATTAGCCTTCTAACCTCCGATGAACCTATAAACCTATGTACTCAGTACACATACATGCCTGACAATATATGTACTCAGCACATATTCTCCAGTAGACATACATGCCTAACAATTATGAAAATATCAGTTGCATGTGTTGTTGTGCTGGTTCATACTCACAAAGGATAATTTGTGCTTTGGCGTATTCACGTGTGATTCTTTATCCAACACCAGCATTATGGAACTCCCTCTATATATGATTGGAGGATCTGTAGCCTCTTGTAATGATGGTGGGGATGAGCCCACAGAGTCAGGGGATGCAGAGTTAGTGTGTTTGACACAGAAAGTGTGACTACCACATCCCTTGCATAGACCAAAGACACACTGTCTGTGCCTGTAGATACCCAGAATACACATACACATACATATGAGAGAGGACAGGGTAATGGGGAACTATTGATCAGGGAAGTATGCTGCCCCCAGTAGACAGATGTCCGAATCTGGTGCTAGCACTACTGGGCAGGGAGGTCCACATACTGCAGGGGTGCTGATGGTCCTTTCCCGAGATATGGTTACCACCTTCCCTGTGGGGTTATTGTGTTAGTGGCTGCAACCCAATGTATGTGCACAGCCATCATGGAGGCAGAGACTAGTGCCACCATAGCCATGTCAGAGATAGTGCAGGTGATCCAAAGTGTGATATTGAATTAAGGGAGTACATGTCCCATGAGTGTGATTTATTGGATAGACTGAATGACAGAATGGAATGTGCAATGTCTTCTGTAACTCACCTGCCAGGGGTGAGGGGCTGTCTTCATAGCTGGCATCTGCTACATGGCCATGGATGTATGAGATCCCACTCCTACAGTGCTAACATTTCCACAGCGATATCTATTGGGGAGTTGTCTACCTTCAGGAGAGGCCATCCCCATGGTCACAGCCATTGTCACACTGGCACATATACTAGCAGACTTCTGTCAGTCACATAGCACACCAGCACTTAGCTAGGGACATAATACAGCCAGTGCTACTCATGCAGTCATGAGTGGAAGTCTGCACAGGAAGTTGAACCCTCTGTCACTTCTGGCTTGGACCTGTCCAGTATGCTGAGCAGCAGTGCTGCACCAACTGCGGAGGTTGTGTCCATACATACAGACACACACTTGTACACACACACACACACACACACACACACACACACACACACACACACACACACACACACACACACACACACACACACATACACACACACACACACACACACACACACACACACACACACACACACACACACACGCATGCTATAACTGTCTAAGAACATCACACATATCCACTAACCATGGCCCTTGCCAACATTAACACACTCATAGAATTTCTGACACTCCCCCTAAAAGCACTTTTTCTTTTTATACACAGCATTGCTTACAATAACAAACTTCCCTGTAAAAGAAATGCACTCCTGTACTCCCATCTCCAGTTGTGTAAATGATAAGTGTGCCCTGCCCTTGGCACGTTGTTACTTTGGTTGCCTATGTCTGATGCATAGTGTGGCCAGCCTATGCATGGGTAAGCACAACCTGGTGTTTTTCCACCCATCATATATACTGAAGTGTATCTGCTTAACTGTTGTATAGTGATGTTGTGAACTTTGTGCAATCTGCTGCCACTTTGCTAGTGCCATGACATACTGTGACCACCTCCATCTGCCATAATCATTCCCTGCTGCTGCCGACTCTACCTCTAACTCCTCATCTGTGTCAGCTTTTACTGCCTGTTGTGTGGAGAACTGCTGGTCCTGCAATAGACTACCTTTCTGTAACTTCATCCTTAGTATAATATTATGTAGCATTGCACAACTGGTCAGTATTTTGGCACACATAGCAAGGTCATACTGCAAAACACCAGCAGATGAATCCAGATAGTGAAAGCATGCCTTCCCTATGGGAAATCAACTCTCATAAATTATTTGTACAGCTCATATGTGGGAGTCATTTAAACTGCCTTGTTGGCCTGCAGACACATTGTAGATGATACATTGCGCATTACAGACCACCTGGAAGTTGCCTTTCTGGTTCATGTACCTCCTTCCCTGTTCACCAGGTGGGCCATTTATTTCAGTGTGAGTGCAGTCTATGGCTCCCCAGTACCTCAAGGAAATGGACTATGTCATAGCACCACATGACTTTACTTGTCTCCTCTCTATTACATGGGAACTGCACATCCACCCCACATGCTGAAGAATGGCACCAAGAAATTGATGAAGAGTTCTCAAGGCAAGTGCCTGAGATACACTCACTGTGTCCACAATAACTGAATGACAGGTCCCAGTAACAAATATACATAAAGCCACACATACCTTGACATCCACTGGAAAATAGGTACTTCATGATTACCACTGGGCTAAAGATGATGCAGATACATTTCTGCTGTTTGCTGCTTGATGTCCCTGTACACACAAAACAAGTCAACTATGAAGGTGTTGTGGAGGCCATGAAATTTGAAGCATGGCTGGATGATTCCAGCCCCTCTGGAGGCAATGTTGAGCACCATTGGATATAGCAGCTGCAATGACAATCACCACCAGATACATATTTAAGATGTCGGTGGCAATCGTTAAATTTATTCCACAATGTACTCCATCTGAACATGGGCATATGGCTGAGTTCAAATATATAGTGGGCACAGCTCCATTGTGTGACAATTAAATGTCTATGAATTGGTCTGCCCTCTTGTTTTGCCTCTCTATCATACACAGTGCCTTGTTATAGACTCATTAATGTACATTATGGCTGACTTTGTTATCTGGCCAAGCCACATCCTGTAGCTGGGATTTCTGAATTGCACACATCCAGCTCTTGCCGTTTATTGTGCAAATTCATTCAGCGTGATGTGGCACAGTTTTCTGCATCTAGCCATTACTAAAGGATATGCTGATTTGAAATTTCAGATATTACTGTGAGTCAAAAAAGAGCTTACATTGTACTCAACATTTATTTTCACTAGAAATCTGAGTTTATGGGAATTGTATGTGACTGAGTTAAGGCACAGATCTAAAGACCATCAATTTGATAAATTGCATTCTTAATTTCTGGGACTCAGAATTATCTTTCATGTTAAAATGACAAAGAAAGTAGAGAAGTAGTAACAAAGTCTTAAATAACATTGAACAAACCTGAACATTTGTGTAGATAAGCAGAAACAGCCAGCATTGAAGTAAGAGGTCTGAGGATTTGGATATGCATATAATTAAAACAGAGCTACCATTTGCTAGAATTAGACACAGTAGTACTATCATGACCAAATACTGTGTGAAAAAATGTTTTAAACATCATAGCAGCAAATAAGCTACTGCTATGCAAGCATTTGATTATGCACCCAACATGAAAAGTGTTCAGTTTAGCATGGAATATTTTCTTTAAGGTTGTATTATCAGTATTAATATATGTTCTGGCCAACACTCAGTAGGGAATGCAGGAAGTGTGGAGAACCTAATTATTTTTCACAGATCTGAAAATAAAAGAAAAAAGTAAAAAAAAAATGCAGAAAAATATAGTGAAAGTCACTGATAAAAATAACACTAATAGATTCATAGAGCTTACAAGGCAGAGTCAGTCCATGGATCATAATCACTTTCTCCATAACCACCTTCATAGACTATCTCTTCCTTCCACTGGGTAAAAACAAAAAAAGGCACTTGTTGAATTTATGAATGCCCATTCAATTGACAAGGTTTGCCTTAAAGAAGTGAGCATATCACTCTTAGGTTCATAAGTGTTTACTAGGCTAAAGACCACAAGGGCATTATTAAGCCTAGCCATGCATCCCAACTCTCTGACAAGTTGTGGTATCTGTGATAAGTGTAAGCAAGGGCCTGGGAGATGAACCATTTACAGAATGCCTGTGTCCATTAGAGAGATAGGTGCCAAGCCAGGGATGAATTTCCTGTTCTCCATCCAATAGTCCAAGTTCCAGTTGAATTAAGTTTGGGAGGAACTCTGCTTCATATGGGTGGGGAGCCTATTCCAGAGATGGGGTAGTCTCTTGGATACATACCTGTCTCTCCAGCAGGTCCTATTTATATCACAGGCAAGTTTTAAGTCTTTAGAACAGGCAATTCTGGTGCTGTTTGTTTTGTTAATAAGTAGGTCTATCAGAGTGGGGTCTGGCAATGTCCTTTTTAATAAAGGACCTACTCTTTTTGATAGGTGCCACATTCACCTGATCTACCACCAACTCAAGCAGATGGGGGCCTCAGTTTAACTTCTCATCCAAAGGACAACAGATTTAGGAGTGCAGCACCCCCTTATGCTGCACTGCAGTGTCATTAATTGATCTACCTGCTATGGGAATAGAACTCACAGCTGTTTGCTCTAAAGACATGTGTGTAACCTGTTGTACCACTGACACTGTTGTATGTAAATGGGGAAGTGTTGAGTCATAAAGGAGTCCCTATGGCTTGTCTTATTTATTTGCTGTTGGAGCCAAGTCTTTAGTTCAAGTGTTTGTGGAAATTTTTGTTTTCTTGAAGTGTAGGAGATCAAGGGGAAATTTGGATCCTTAACAGCTTGGAATGCTAGTATTTAAATCTCCACTCAGACTTCTATAAGAGACAGAGTATAGAAATAGATCTTGAAGCTTCTCCTGGCAGCTAAAGGTCTATAGTCTGGTGATCTTTTTAGTTAGAAACCTTTGGGGTCTTTCTAGCTGTGTGATATATTTGGATAGATAAAACTAAAAAGATCATTATATTCTATAATTGGTCGATAAGTTCAGTGTAAAGAGGAATGATAAATTATTTTTACCTGAATACAATACATTTAGTTATTAACTGGGCTATGCAGAAGGATTGAATACTGTTGCTCTGTTTGTCAAAAAATAAGAAGTAGTTGTCTACGAAGGTGCTGAGATTTCTGATGACTATTTCATTCTGGTGTGAGCTACTGACTGGACCATAAGCTGCTCTTAAGATTTGTTAACCAAATGTGACAAGCTACCCTTATTTTTATTTAATTTAAACTTATTTCTAATACACAATTTATTTGCATGGTTTAGTCCTTGCTGTAGTATACTGTGACAGATGCCAAGTAAACAACAACAGCAAACTTGCAGCTATTTGCAAATTTAGGTAGCCATACATCTGAAGTCATTGTTTAAAGAGTAGATGTTTAACAGAACATGTCTCAGTACTGAGCTCTGGACAGTGCCACTACTAACGTTTTAGCTTTCTGTGGTAGCATCAGCCACTTTAACTATATGGGTTCTATCTGTCAGCCAATTTAACAGTTATCTTACAATACAATGGTCTATGTTTAAGCCTTTAAGCTTATTTACAATTCCACATAGTGAATAGTGTGAAAGGCCTTGGTCACCCCTTGGACAGATCTAAACATATTATAATAGCAACTGCATAGCTGCTACCTATAACTTCAGTGACTATCTCAAAGACATTTACTAAATGACTTCCCCTTTGACAAAAACATATTGTGGTAGGTCTAGAGTAATATTTTTTTAGATTGCAGCTTACTAAATCAGATGTAATACATTATATGGTTTTGCAAATTACTCTTGTTAGGTTGATGTTTCTATTCTTCCGGTATCTAAGGAAGAGACAACTTTATGGAGTGGCATAATAACAGCCATTTTCCATACCACAAGAATATACCCTGTGGCTATGTTTAAACCGAACAGTTTTAAGAAGGGCGCAATGAGGGCATATTGGGCACTGTTGATTAAGCAACCAGATATATAGCTGGGGACCATGGAAGGGGTATTTTTATCTGTAGCTACTGCAATTAGGACATGGTCCATAATAATCTTGAGACAAGGAAGAAACTCAAACATTTGTGGAATGCTAATGCCTGTTTCTAGTATGATGTTGCCAGCTTTATCTGCAAGTATATTAGCAATATTTTAGGGTCAAATTGGTCAATACCATTATGAATTATTTGGAGCACTGTTGTGTGTCATTTCTTAATTCTCTGATAAATATAAAGAAGGATTTATGATTATCATTTGAAGGCTAATTTTAATTTCTTTTCCACTGTGATCTCCCTTCAGGTAACTTTCAAACTGGTGCCAGTCTGTTTGACAGAGTCTTTAGTTTGGGTAGATTTTCATTTATTCAAGCCTCGTGTGTTTTTCCATTTTAGATCTTATTAATGCTGGCATTCTACCCAGGAGGTTCACTTTTATGGTCTTCAATATACTTTATTCTGATTGGGACTACTTGTTTTTTGTTATTTGTTGAATTGGAGTAAAATGTCTTGGAATAAATGAGAACTGAGGCTACTGAGAGAGTATCATATAGTTTAATAAGTTTGTCGTTTTAAAATCCCGAATTCATAAGTATTTGTTGCGGTGGGTTTAGAGGTCCTAACAGTGAAAATACTTATTTGCGATAAATATATTTTAGTAGTATTGGTGCAAGTAGGTTCAATATTAATGAGGATAAGGACAAGAATATTTGTACAAGGGATTTAGCCTTTACTACATCTAGGATTCCTTAATGTTCCTAACCATTATGTTATAAGTGCTCCAGTTAATCACTCACCAAAGCATATCTTTAGGCACATTTTTATAATCATTCATGTTCCTTCAGGGATATGAAAGATGATCTCTATCAGGCTAGGAATTGATTATTTATCTTGTTTAGGATAGGCTGAAGTTCGTTAAGTTCTCTTTGTGGATTGGTGGTGAATTTCTGTAGAGCTAATTGGGTCTCTGACAAATAGTGATATTCCTTGGCACTTTCCATCAGGTCTGAATGTGTGTTAGGTGCTGAAGCATGTTAATGAAGGAGCTGTATAGTTACAGTGATAGCAAGTCTCTGTGGCAACACAGATATGGGTGTGTTCAAGTTGCGGGAGAATCTCAAGATCTATCAAGTTTGTTATTAAGATTTCCAGCATTGAGGAGCAACATTGATGTGGTTCAGACTGAACTTTACTGAAGCTCTTTTTTATGCTGAAATGTCCAGGAGACAGACTTTGTATTACAAGGACACTATGGGAGCAGCAAGACTTTGGCCAGTAGATGAAAGCTGTGTAAGGAAAGGTGCAGGCCATCTGTCATGATGAAAGTTGAGCTGCTGATCATCTCATACTAATGACTGTATAGTCACTAATGAACAGCTGCCAGTCTGACCCAGGCAAGTCTGAAGATCTGCTTATGAGTACAGATGACAGATGTGCAGAACCTGTATGTAGTGCCGCTTCACTAAATGCAGAAACTCAGCAGTATAGTCAGTATAAAGACACTAACTGCAACAATGTCTATAAATAGAAAAATTCTTTCATTTAAGTTTGACATAGAAGCAGAGTGTAACACACAGTTTAGATGAAATTTGAGGAACTAGGGTTCAAGGGCTTTGTGTTGATGTCTGAAACCTCACTGTTGACTTAGTCAGGTTACAAACTGCAACTACAGGGTCATAAACAGTCATGTTCAGTGCATAAACATAAAGCATATGCTTTATTGTTTTAACATGAGAAAATACAACAACCAAATATTTCAGGAATGTCTTTTTATGAATTGTTAAGTTTGGCAAAGTGAATTTACAATTTGGGAATGCACATATAGAAGTGCAGGAGTCATAATGCAATAAGGAAAGATGATTCATAGATTCAAAATGACAGTGCTTTGCACCGTTTTAGAGTCAGTAATTCACAGTCTCACATTGAATATAATTCACAAGTTCATGTGCAAACAATTTGCATGACTGCAGAGGCATTTTTACAGATTCATGAGGAAGTAGCTTCACAGATTTGTGAAGGACAGTCTATGATACCTCAGAAGCAAAGTGTAGCCTGTATTGATATAGGATCTCAGAAAGCAAACAGAACCTTGAGATGAAATGTTTCATTTCATAGTTTTGTTCAATATGTTTAGCTTTGTTTCGTGGTTTGTGATGTATACTAGGACAATGCAGTATTTAAATAAATCTGGAAGTGTCACCATTAATTCATGCACCAGGAAAAAGTGACAATAACACTAAAGCAAAAAACTATACAAGAATTCAAATGGATGGAGGGTATTGATGTCTGTCAAACAAAATGGGCTAATATTATGGTGACCGTGGTCACATCTTATAAGAATATAGTTTTGTAGTTTCATGTTTTATGGTAAGCAGGGAAAGGTCAGAGAACATCATAACACAGGCTCCAAGTTCATAGAGAAGACTTTCAAACCAAACCAAACCAAACCAAACATCTAGAGACCTCTTAAAATTTGCGCTGATCCACACCACTTGAATAAAGCCATTCTAGGAGAACCCTAGTCACTGAACACATTTGAAGAAATGCCCAGGGATTCTGAAAGGGCTTCCATAAACAGGAAGCCATAGTAGGAGAGTTAAATGATTCAAAGAAGTCCTTTCTGACTCTTCATGGACAGTAGAATCACCATGGTGCGCCTTCTCCATGGCTGTGCTAAATGGTAATGAGATATTATGAGGGAGTGGCTAATGCTAATTAGCCATTTGTTCTCCTTCAGATATGCCTGCAGAAGGGAGATACTCACCTGAGAAATTTTCTGTATCATTCAGATTAGTAAATTAGCATGGCTAGCAATGTTAATTAACAGAGACAAAATGTTGCATTCCTCATTATAGTCAAAGAATAGACCAGGTTACATGTAAGGTTAGGAAAGATGAAGCAGAGATGTAGTAGTGGTGAGGTGTGGAAGTGTGTATTTGTGTGTGGCAGTATGAGTGCATGTCCACAGGGGTATGAGTGGTCTCAGATAACTGTGCGCACGCGTGTGTGTGTGTGTGTGTGTGTGCGTGTGTGCGTGTGTGTGTGTGTGTGTGTGTGTGTGTGTGTGTGTGTGTGTGTGTGTGTGTGCGTGTGTGTGGGTGTGCGTGTGTGTGTGTGTGTGTGTGTGTGTGTGTGTGTGTGTGTGTGTGTGTGTGTGTGTGTGTGTGTGTGTGTGTGTGTGTGTGTCTGTCTGTGAATGTCTTTGTGTGGGGCAATGAATGAAGGGTGTGCCTGTGCCAATGTGATAAGTTACATTGGATATAAAAAGTGTACGCACCCCTGTTAAAATGCCAGGTTTTTGTGATATAAAAAAATGAGACCACAATAAATAATTTCAAAACTTTTTCCACCTTTTTTGTGACTTATGACCTGTACAATTCAATTGAAAAACAAACAAATGTGTTAGGGGAAAAATATAAAAAAATAAAAAACATACAATAAGCTGGTTGCATAAGTATGCACACCCTTAAATTAATACAGTGTTGAAGCACCTTTTGATTTAATTACAGAATTCAGTCTTCTTGGGTAGGAGTCTATTAGCATGGCACATCTTGACTTGGCAAGATTTGTCCACTCTTCCTTGCAAAAGCACTCCAAATCTGTCAGATTGTGAGGGCATCTCTTGTGCACAGCCTTATTCAGGTCACTCACAGATTTTCTACTGGATTTAGGTCTGGGCTCTGGCTGGGCCATTCCAAAACTTAAATTTTCTTCTGCTGAAGCCATTCTTTTGTTGATTTGGATGTATGCTTGGGATCATTGTCATGTTGAAAGGTGAAATTCCTCTTCATCTTCAGCTTTCTAGCTGATGCCTGAAGGTTTTGGGCCGAAAGTGACTGGTATTTGGAACTGTTCATAATTCCCTCCACCTTGACTAAAGCCCCAGTTCCAGCTGAAGAAATGCAACCCAAAGCATGATACTGCAACCACTATGTTTCACTGGAGGGATGGTGTTCTTTTGGTGATGTGAAGTGTTGTTTTTTGCGCCAAACATACCTTTTGGAATTGTGGCCAAAAAGTTCACCCTTGGTCTCATCAGACCATAACACATTTTCACACATCGTTTTCGAAGACTTGATGTATTGTTTTGCAAATTTTAGCTGGACCTGGATGTTTTTCTGTGTAAGAGAAGGCTTCCATCTTGCAACCCTACACCATAGTCCAGACATATATAGAATACGGGAGGTTGTTGTCACTTGCAGTATACAACCAGTACTTGTCAAAAATTCCTGCAGCTCCTTCAATGTTGCTGTAGGTCTCTTGGCAGCCTCCCTGACCAGTTTTTATCTTGTCTTTTCATCAATTTTGGAGGGACATCCAATATTTTGCAATGTCACTGTTGTCCCATAGTTTCTCCACTTTCTGATGACTGTCTTCACTGTGTTCCATGGTATATCCACTGCTGTGGAATTTTTTTTGTACCCTTCTCCTGATTTATACCTTTCAACAATGAGATCTCTTTGATGCTTTTGCTGTAGCAGGCAACTGAGTAAATATCAGGAAAATCGTTCTAGGACAGCTGAACTTTATTTGGAGTTAATCTGAGTCTCTTTAATTGATGGCAGGTGTGTACCCAAGAAGACTGAATGTTGTAATTAAATCAAAAGGTGCTTCAACAAAGTATTAGTTTAAGGATGTGCTCACACAACAAAGTATTAGTTTAAGGGTATGCACACTTATGCAACCAGCTTATTGTATGTTTTTTATTTTTTATATTTTTTTCCTAACAGATTTGTTTGTTTTTCAATTGAATTGTACAGGTTATAGGTCACATTAATGGTGGGAAAAGTTTTGAAATTATTTATTGTGGTCTCATTTTTTTATATCACAAAAATCTGGCATTTTAACAGGGGTGTGTACACTTTTTATATCCACTGTAGATGCCAGTAG
The DNA here is from genome assembly GCF_019279795.1 of Protopterus annectens. Lineage (NCBI taxonomy): Eukaryota > Metazoa > Chordata > Ceratodontiformes > Protopteridae > Protopterus > Protopterus annectens. Next base: position 211,398,064 of record NC_056744.1, on the reverse strand, counting down.
TAATTACAGCAAAAAGTATCTTTTAGCACTAGCAGTAATTACACCAGATTCAAAAATAATCAATTTAGATGATAATGAGATGTTCAAATTTGTGGATATTGCGTTGATGGTCATTTAGTAGAAAATTCAATGATGACAATAGAGCAAAAGGGTAACAAAAGAAAGTCACATGGAACAAAGGATCATTTGTTGCTAAATAAAGCCATAATGGAGAATTGTAAAAAGGGCAAGAATCTAAGTATGATATGGATAGATTACAAAAAAGGATTTGACAGTATCCAGCATTCATGGATAAAGGAGTGCTTACAGATGTATAAGATACATCCTACTCTGATCAATTACATTACAGTGACCATGAGCGAGTGGCAAATCACTTTGCAATTAAGTCATGACAAAGGGCAAATTATTATCCCAGTGATAAAAATTCAAAGGGGATATTCCAGGGTAATTCTTTGTCACCACTGTTGTTTTGTCTTGCCCTCAATCCATTAACATGTTTACTTAATAGATCAGATTAGGTATTGGTTATAATTTGATTCCCAGAAAACAACCTTGCTTAAGGATTTCTCACCTACATTTTGTGAATGACTTAAAACTGTATAGTTTATCAGATAAAGTGTTGGCAGCACAACTGCAAGTGGTCAAAACTTTCTCAGGTGATATAAGAATGGCATTTGGTCATGACAAATCTGCAAAAATCAACATTTAAAGCAAGAAACTTTCATTACCTAGAAAATATCAATCTGGGACAGTAATGCAATATAAAGGGACTTGATCAGGAGGGAGTGTATACATGTTTGGGAATTGATGAAGGATATGCAGTACAACATGAACAAATGCAAATAAAACTCAGTAATGAATAGTTCTGAAGCCAAAAACTAATACTGAAAACAGCCTTGACATCTAGGAATAAAGTCCAAGTTATAATTCAATTTGATTTTCCTGTTTAACTTACAGTTTAGGTGTGATTGATTAGCCACAAAAGACATTGGATCAGTTGGACAGAAATACAATAAAAATGCTTCACACTTATCAGATGATATATAAAAATCAGGTATGGGCCAGCTTGACATTTTTACACATATAGATCTGTGATTGTAGGACTATATACATATCTGCTGGCCTCATCAAATCCAAACATAATGAAAGTTTTACAACACGAAGATAGGAAGTCTAAGATGACTTCTCTGCTTAGTTTAGCAGAAGCATTCGGGTGGCAAGCAGGAAAGAAAATAAAACCAGAAGTAGACAAAAAAATCAGGCAACAAGTAAATATGCCAAAAAACAAATGAAAGAATCAGACAAGAAGGAAAGAAAAGTAGAAAATCCATAAATACAATGGCAGGCATAGAGATCTCCTGGAACAATCTCATGTTGATCAGAATTTGATGTAGGAATGGTGAAGGAAAGGTGAGTTAAAACTAAAGGATGAAAGGTTAATAATTGCAGCACAGGATAGTGGACTGCATACATGTTGGTTTACAAAGTCTATTGAACATGTGCGAGAAACAGACAAATGTAGGTTTTATAAAAAAGAATTGGAAACAATCGAACACCTTGTTGCTGGTTGCGATAGTCTCATGGCAGAGGGCCTGTACACTGAAAAGCAAAATAATGTCTCAAGATTGTTGCACTGGGACTGGTACAAACACTACAATATAGAAAGTAGCTGAAAATCATTGGAACCATAAACCACAAAGCATTATAGAGAATGATGAAATATGTATCAAATGAGATCACCCATTACCAACATTTAAAAAAAGATGTGAGAAACCAGATATAGAAGTCCATGAAAAACAGGCATAAATAGTACTGATGACTGAAATTGCTACAACTAGCAATTGCAGTGTCTCATGCATAGAGAGACACAAAGTCATAGAATATCAAGATTTGCAGGCAGAAATGAGAGCAATGTGGAAGAAAGATGCCCAGACAGTTCCAATGGCAGTAGAGCAATGGGTCTCATAAAAAATAATTTACAGTCATATTTAGATATGTTACCAATACATGTAGACACTGCGGTGGTGGTGCTGCGGTAGCGTTGTCGCCTCACAGTAAGATGTCTTGTTCGATTCTCAGCTAGAGCGTCTTCTGCGTGGAGACATGCGGGAATGGGCGTACCTTCGTTGAAGGTTGTGTGTCAGGGCTGGCAACTCAGCACGTAAAAATTTACTGCCAATCATTAGCAGATCAGAGTTCCGCTGTGGTGACCCCTAACCGGGAAAAGCCAAAAGACACAACAACAACCAATACATGTAACTCCATAAGAAATGTAGAAGCAATCAGTTCTGGGCACATTGCAAGTGCTAAAAACCAGAATACAGACACAGGACCAGCACAAATAAAACACCCAAAACAAAATGCTGTTCAAGACTAGAGTGGACATGTATACTGCAAACAAAACCACCAAATAGCAACAGATAAAAAAATAAAAATGCAGTGAAGAGCACTTTTGGCTAAAATCAAAACATTGAAACAATACTAATTTCATACCCTGACTTTGGAATGAGGTCCATACCTATCATGGTATTACAAACGCAAAACTGATGTAAAAATTAAACCTGGATAAACTTGTCTCTGAATGGAGTTTTGTGTGATTGTGCAAAATGCAACTTTTGGCCCCTGTAATTTATGTTCACGTATGAGAGTCTTTCTGATCCCAGGGATGGTCTCAGCGATGCCCTAGGTAGCACTTTTCTCAATAATAAATGTGGATCGTGGTTTTTCACTGATCAAAGAGATCTCAGGCAGCTTAAAACTATGTACCTCTTAGACCCCACTGGGAGATACAAACTTTTCTGAATGCTGTTTAGAATCTTTTCTGCTCAAAATGTGTTTCAATGAGCTGTGGCACACATTATTGAATCATGGAGGGTGCTGTATATATTATTGGTGATAGTTTTATATGGAGTGAACCAATGAAACAGCACAACATGCCATTTAAAGATTGTTTTTCCAGCTAAGACTTAATAATTCAAAACTAAACAATTATCAATTAAATGTAAATGGCATTAAGTTCATTGGGTGTATGTATGTTAACTAGCCAAAGTATCCAGCCAGATGCAGACAAAGTAAGAGCAGTAGTACCAGTAGAATAATGGACTGATAAGCATTCCCTATTCAGATTTGTGGGCTATGGTTAGGTACATAGCCAATTCCAAACTTATCGGCAGTGTTGATATTGCGAAAGTTAGTCTTGCACTGGGGATGTCTAAAAATATTTTTTTCTATTTCTGAAGAAGCTAGAAGTAGTGACAGAATCTCCAACACTATAATATTGTGACATGACTAATCCAGTAATGCTGCAGGTTGTTTGTTACTCAGACACTGAAGAAGCAGTATTACAGGAGGAACACGCCATTGCGTATGTCTCCAGAGCAATGAGTAACACACAAATCAAGATATTTTCTCTCTCTCACACACACACACACACACACACACACACACACACACACACACACACACACACACACAAGGCTAGAGGTATTCCTCAGTTCCCAATTAAAAAAAATCTTCCTGGTTTGCAATGTTGTACTACAAATACCCTAAGCATGGTTAGGGAATAAACACAGCAGTTGCCTGTACCCCTCTTGATTTATAGCCAAATATAAACTGCATATATATATTACATCAGTGGTAAGGTGCTAGGTGATGTAGCTTTGGGGGGGGGTGATGCAGCTTTACAACTTACAATGCCAAATGATATCTTTCTCAGACAACAGATAATTCATAAATAAATGAATGCCATCTACAACATCTTAAAAGTGAATAAAGGAAGGCTAGAGGTATCCCTCAATTCCCAGTTCCCAAAGGAATTCTTCCTGGATGGCAATGTTGTACTGGAAATACCCTACACATGCTTAGGGAATAAACACACCAGTTATATGTACCTTTCTTGATTTACAGCCAATATAAATTGCAGACTGATTGCATCAGTGGTATTGTGTTAAATTATCTGGCTTTGGGGGCGGAGGGGGGGTGCAACAGTTTTATAACTTATTCTGCCAAATTATATCTTTTCCATCGGATAACAATGATGCACAAATGAGTAAATGTCATCCATAGTATCTTAAACATGAAAAAATAAAAAAAATTACTTAGTCAATAAACGGTCAAGATACAGCTGATGCAAATTAAATGCAAAGAGGTATAAGCAGATGCAAACAAAATCAAAATGCGTTGTGCAGACACGATATCTAAAGAAAAAAAAAACAAAACTAATAACTAAAAAAAATCTAGCTGACTTCAGCTTAAATATGTCTGAACCCTCGGCTGTTCTAAGTTACTAAAACACTAACAGGCAGATACAAACAGCACCTTACCTAGATGTTGGCAACAAGGACTACAAGCAAAACATACTTTATACAGTTTATTACAATTTTACTATGCTACAGCCAAAATTTTATCAAATAAATACATGAATTACAATTAAATCATAAGGGAAATAGATATGATGTGACTATGATCACTGAGTCATGGAATTGTGAAGGTGTTTTACTACCAGGGTATCAATTATTTGAATGTTTGCGAGGAAGTTGAAGTAAAGGTGGAGGAGTAGTATTTATAGCTCACCGAGTGACTGTTAGGGTACTCAATGTCAATCAGAGTTTGGAAACCCTCTTTTTAAAATTAACTGTCAGCAAAGCAACAAACCTTATTTATATGTTGGTTTTCTACCAAATTCCATTTATGATAAACTCAGAGCAACCCATGTACACTGAAGGACTAAACAAGTTTATGAATTTTAAAAATTTGATAATATTGGGGAACTTTAATTTTTCTAAGATAACATGGATAGAAGGAACAAATGGAACTGCTTTGAAAGATGAATTTTATGATTTTTGTTTGATACATTATTTATCTCAAATGGTTGATTTTCCTACAAGGTTAAAAATGTTATGGATCTTTTACTTACTAATATACCAAATACAATAATAAATATAAAAGAATTGTGTTCTCTTAGTAGTTCAGATCATACAAGTTTGAATATGAGGTCTTGCTGTATGTATATTCTGAGGGTCAGTCAAAGTTCATTTTTGACAAAAAGTACTTGATTTGGATGTGATTCATTGATTAATTCTATTGATCTATTAAATGTAGACAACAAGGGAGTTTCTAACAGTTGGAATATTCACAAAAGTATTTGTAGTGTGCCCCTTAATAAATGTAGAAAACCTATAGCTAAGAGAACTAAGATGTTTACACCCCTTAGATGAATTCAACACATTCAAAACTTCTAAGGAAGAAAAATAGAACATTTAATATTTGGAACAGGTACAAAAGTGGCACTTCTAAAGGAGCAAACAGCTTGGTTAATAGAAAACTGATGTCGGCTTTAAGAACTCCTAAAAGTAAATATGAATGGAGCTTACTGTCTTCATTATCCAGGAAATGTTATTCTTATGTAGTCAGTCTAAGGGAAAGATGAAGAGTTTTGGTCCAATTTTTACCAAAGGTAAAACAGTACAAGTAGGAGTTCAACCTGCAAAAGTGTTTAATAAGCTTTTCTTGGCCAGGGACATATTTCATTTAAGTACAGCAGTAAATTATTTATATATGTGCTCAGTTTTCAGCCTGGACACTGTGAAAGCATTTTTGGGATGTTTAAAACAGGATAGTGGAATGGGGCCTGATAATCTCCCAGGGTGTTCCTGGGTTGCATGCAGTAAATATATATCTGTAACTATTGCATCATTTTCTTGATAGGATGTTCCAGTATGGTTTTGATCATACCAGCTGGAGCTTTGCAGATGTTGTACCCATTTATAAGGGGGAGGGCTCTGGATAAAATTACCAATTATACAATGACCCCCCCCCCCATTAATATTCAAAAACGTGTGCGCTGATTGGTCAGCGTGCACGTTGTAAATCAGAGTTATAGTAAAGGAAAAAGGTCCGGTCACCCGGACTTTTTCCATTACTATAACTTTTTTTTTACAGCAACAGAGAACGCAAGATCTACGTTGCTTCACACTGTCCCGCTATGTTAAACAAGTTTAACATAGCAAGACAGCTTTAAAAAAAGCAAGGGAGATCTTGCTTTTTCCGTTGCTTTTTTCAAAACTGTCTCGCTATGTTAAATGGGTTTAACATAGCGAGACAGCTTTAAAAAAAGTAACGGAGATTCTCTGTTGCTTTTTTTAAAGCTGTCTCGCTATGTTAAACCCATTTAACATAGTAAAACAATTTGTAAAAAGCAACGGAGATATTGCTTTCTCCGTTGCTTTTGCTCACAGCTCTGATGTACTGCGTAGGCATACGCATGCGCAGTATATTAGAACTGCCACAGAATACCAGACAGCTGCGGAAGAGCAGCAAGGAGGCATTATACAATGCCATTATTTAAGAAAAGTACGTTTTTTTTTCTTAAATAATGTCATTGTATAATAGCAATAGCCCACTTCTGGGTGTGGGTAATGCTGGATTTACCCATGGTTGGCTTTGTTTGGCCACTCGGGCTTCGCCCTCATGACCAAACCACACCAACCATGGGTAAATCCAGCATTACCCACACCCAGGTGTGGGTTATTGCTATATTATAGGTCAATCAGTCTTATATCACTAGTTTGAAAATGTTTTGAAAGCTGCCTGGAGACAATTCTGAATTGCAATTTACAGCACGGTTTAATCAATATTACACAGCATGTCTTTACACATGATCATTCAACTTTTACTGACTTTGTTGAATTTTATGAACTTGTTTCACTGGCATGTGATAAGTGACTTTCTGCAGTTGTTGCTTATTTGGACTTATCAAATGCTTTTGATAGTATACTATACAATGTTATAATAGAAGAGATGTGTAAATGCATGATAAACCCTTATATCATCAACTGGCTTGCCAATTGTTTGAGTGGGAGATATCAAAGAGCAAGACATGAGAATTACAAATCTGAGTGGGTCAGGTGAAGGAAGGTGTTCCGCAGGAACCGGTACTTAAACCAATGCTTTTTACATTGTTTTTTTCCTTAGTGCCAAAAATCTCCCAAGTAAGCTGATGATATAAAACTTGGATGTGTAGTCATCATACCTACTGATATTGTTAAATTCAGTCAGTATATGAGTCAAGTTGCTTTATGATTAAATCAAAATGGGTTAAAAGTTAATAAGGAGAAATGTGGTGTTTGCAATTTGGTAAAGCAAATCTGAACTTACATGTGACACTAGGATCCACTGATTTACAGAATTTGACAGAGTACATGGCTCTTACAGTTATCATTTGAAGTAAATTTCAGATTTGGGGCTCACGATCAAATAATAAGAGTTAAATCATTCCAAGTGGTTGGTTAAATTCTCAGATATTTAGTTATAGGGAATAAAGAATTTCTTAAGAAATTGCTTATACCTTATGATCCTCCAATCACTGAATTCACTATTTTATTTTTTACATGATAAGAGTAACCCACTATTACTTAACAGTATCCAATGTAAATTCACAAAGAGAATTCCAGGTATTAGTGGGATACCATACCAATTCCCAATCCATATTACAGAGTCTCTGTCTTTCCTCGATTTGATATTGGCATTTGAGAGAGGAAATTGTGTAGAGCTTTTCAAGCCTTACTGAATGAAAAATTGCACTTAATGTTAAATATTGATTATTAGATTCAAATAAATCTACAAGAGCAGTATGTCATACATACAGAGCCGATGTAAGCATAACAGTATTGAGATTTAAATATTTATCCCAAAAAATGGTACATCTTTGCAATAGGTTACCATTGTTCATTCATCAATCTAGTTCAATGCTTATTTTTTAGAACTAGCAGTATACATGAATGCCATCATAAGCCTTTTGCATTTATTATGAACTCAGTGTTTTAATTGGCCTAAGGCTCTAATTCAACTTTAACAGAACTATTGAACTACTAAATCACTGTGCATCATATACCTCTACCAAGATCCTTTTCAAATTACACCAGAATGTTTATGATGAGTCTGTAAAAAAATTACTCCCGGAGTCTTCTAGAAAAAAAAAACTGTCAGTTAAAATTAGGCCACTCATCCACCTCATGTATACCTCCCATAAAGAATCACACTGAGGAAAAACACTCCAGGGCTTCAAACATCGACCCTACACAGATAGGCTAAAACCCCTTTCCATCTACTCAGTTTCATACAGACTCCTCAGAGGTGACCTCTGACCCTACACAGATAGGCTAAAACCCCTTTCCATCTACTCAGTTTCATACAGACTCCTCAGAGGTGACCTCTGTCTGGCATACAAAACAATCTCAGACCCCACCTTGATGGGACTGCTGCATAGCCACAAGTCAAGCTCCACTTGAGTCACCCACATGCGTGACATCAACCTGGTCTGTGATATCAATAGGACATGTTGGGGGACAGATTTCTGTCCCAAAGACTCCCCCCATCTGTGGAATAGACTCCTTCTCCATGTCAAGTAGAGTACCTTATTATCCCTTTTTAAGCGCAACCTGGATAACTGGATGGAAAACAGAAAATACACCCCCCTGGGATTCCACCTGTGTCCCTGCTGGACAGGGGCTTTGGATGCTAACTTGTCTAACCACTAACCATGGGCTAAACTCTTGGCTAGGCTTATAAGGGTCTCAGGGCCAATAGCCTAGTAACTTCCTATGATCCTATGAAAGCTATTCATTTGATAGGCAACTCTATTGTCAGGCATGCTAACTCATCACTCTCAGGGCTAGACAAGACGTGGGTTGCTGTGAGTTGTCTTTCAGATGCCAGGATGTCTGAAATTGCAAGTTTCCTAAAGTCCCTAACTGTTCTAAATGACCTGTTAGCAAAAACTCACTTATTTTTGGGTGACGTGAACTACCATAAGATAAACTGTGACACCTACACCGCCAATGTAGGATATGGCTCAAAATCCCTAGATGTACTAAGGAAATACTCCATTGAGCAGTTGGTAAATAAACTTGCTAGAAGACACAATATTCTTGACATGATTCTTACAAATATGGACACCCCTTGTACTACTTCTCTGATATAGCCTTCCAAAGTGAAGTCTGACCATAAACTTGAAGCTTTCTTTAAAGTATCAAAAGCTCCTTCAGAAGACCCCCACTGAATTTAAAGACTATAAACATGCCGACCTCAACCCCGCTTTGTGACAAAATATCAAAATTCACTTATGAATGCAATTCTGTAGACTTCAATATATTAGAAGCTTTGCTAAGGAATTTTACAGCCATTTAGAAAAATGCATAGAGCTAGTGGTCCTTCCCACAACAGCATATCATGGGAAATTCAGAAGCAAATCACTGCCACAAACAAACTACACATCAAAATAAAATCATTAATTTATTTAGCACATTCAAACCTCCTCTTCTCAAAGATAATATCAAAAACATTATAAGAACAACTTTGGCAGCCCTTTGAAGCTAAAGATAGTTATAAATTCTTTTTTGGCTGTTCTAGAAAAGCAATACCATGTATTGCTAAGAATTTATTCATCATCATGCCTCTTATTCTGATGTAATACACTTTGCCAATGTCCTTGCTAATAAATTTAGTGCCATTATTTACCCCAGAGAGTTCTATTCAAAGCCTCAAAGTATCTAAATCCCTTACTCCCCCATTATCTCTAAAGCTCATTAAATGAAACTTTACACCAAGACCAAAAATACTTCCTCTATATAATCTGACAGTATACCTGATTGCTTAATTAATACTGTTAAACGTGCCTGAGTAGATACACTCCTCACACTGTTTAACCTACATTTAGCTATTGGTTTTGTCCCTAATGACTGGTGCACTACAGTGGTGATGCTTTCCATAAGGGTGGCCTTAGAACCAACCCAAGTAATTACAGACCTATTAGCCTTACAAGCCTCATGTATAAAGCTATGGAATATATTCCATCTGACATCATAAGCTGTGATATCAAGAACTGTGTTAGACTTGAAATCCAATAATTTGATTTTAGAAATGGTAGATCATGTCAGTTTAATTTGGCAAACATCTTCAAAAGGTATATGGTGGACACACAGTGCTTGCTGTTCATGTCTACCTGGCCAAGGCCTTAAACACCATTCCCCATGCTGGCATCATACAAAGCTTAAATGCTTTAAGGCTTTCCAAGATGACTGCTCACTGACCAACAACTTAATTTCAGCTATCCCATTGTGAAAAAGAATGTGATAGATAAGGGCCAGTAATTCTGCTAATTTCAGTAAAATTCATTTGCTGGATAGTGAATATACTGTCTGGATGCCAGCAAAGAAAACACCTAAAGAGCTTGAAAGAAAACCAATTAGAAAAGGTGAACAGAAAACACTAGCTAGAAAAAATCCTGCAGCTGTTCAGAAAAAAAGCTTTGGTACAAGAGATGACTTCCAGTGATCTAGAGGAAAAAAATCAAATGTGCTTAGAGCTGATTAAAATAAATGAAACATTGCATATCAACTTAAATAACAAAAGGCTGGAAAAATGAAAAAAAAAACTTTAAATAGTTATTAGGATGAAATGATTAAACTACAAAAATTGGAGGTTGAAAAAAAGAAAAAGCTGGCTGATTATGAGACTGCTTGAGAATATCAGTTTCAAAAATGGTAGAGTTAGAGGCTAGAGCATACAGAGAAAATGTGAAATTTTCTGTCATACAAGATAAACTGGAAGGAACAGACTGTATTAACTTTATAAAAGCACAAAGAAGTAACTGGACTGGTATTCCCACAGCATGATTTTTTAATTGCTGCAAACCTGGCTACAAGAAAGCAGCCAAGACCTATATTAGTAAAGATGCACTCTCACCAGCAGAAGAGTTGATCCTGACAAAACTGTGGCAGAAGGGCAAAGTATTTAAAATTGGAAATGGGAGACTATGTGTGGAAAATGACTATTCACTGTACACTAGGCAGAAGATACCAAATTTATCCCAGCAATCATGGAATGTCAAGAGGCAGGTATGAGATTCAAGCTGTTGTGCATACCTGTCTTCAGAATATTTTTCCTGGAGGATTAAAGTCATGTTTGATGCAGAACACACTAAGGAGGAAATATAAAACTTGGTCCAACAAAAAGTGAGACATCAAATGGAAGGGTACTCTACTTCTCATTCTCCTGATAATAAAATGAGAGACTCTACAGTGCAACCTTTTCCAATGTTCCATAGGAAAATGCTTGAGAGACAGAAAAAAGCACAAAAGTTGACTAGAGGAATCAGAAGTATGTTGAACTTGAATCAAAGTCTGGGGAAGTGAGATGGAGATGAACAGAAAGAAGATGTGACAATATAAAACACTGATCACATTTGTGACATATGACTTTACAAGAAAATATGGCTGAGAAATACTGGACTTTTCTTCACTTTGTTAAACTGGTGGGGAGGAACTGCAAAGCATATACCCCCACTTTATGTCATTAATACTTTGAAGGACACTAAATGGAAAAAAGTAACTCTAAGTAAAACAACTTTTGTTCTTAATAGTATTTTGTATAAAGTATTTCATGATATAAATTGCATATTATATAGTAAAGCATTTTCGGTGATTGTATGTGATAAAGATACTAAAGTAAATAAAATCCTTTTTTTCTATGTTAGTTTTAAGAAATGTAGGCCTTACAATGCAAAAAGAGAAGAAATGCTGAACAAAAGTACATTTAAGTTAATAGGGTATAATCTTTGACTGTTGAGATGGGGGAAGAGATGAGAAAGTGCACTGATTATAAAATACATAAAGTTGAGATACTTTCTTTTTACTTTTGCATAGGCAAATGTCTAGATTAATGCCCTTAACATAATCTAATAACAAGTTTTTGTGTGTAAGTGAGTGGGACTTAAAAATAGAGACCACTGTGAATGTAATGAATAGCTTTTTATTAGCAAATAAATGTTTAGTGTGAGTTGAGAAGTCTGCAGCTGACAGCAGCTTTACATTCTATTATTACATTCCCATGGAAACAAGCTGACTACAGGTAAACGCATCTTGAGTTGTCTGGACATTGTTTGTAGAGAGAAAGGTGAAATTAAAAGGTACAAGAACAATTAGATTTGTAAAAAAATGAAGTTGAAATTATTGGAAGAGAATACGAGATAACCGTTTTTCTAGTTCTTAAAGTCTTTATTGCATTTACTAGAACAGTATATAATTTAGTTTTTGTTTTCCTTAAAGCTAGAATTTAATGTTCTCTGAAAACATACAAGCTCTTTATCATGTCTGGGAAAGGAATAAAGATAACACAAAAACAGGAAGCAATTAGTGTAAATGGGAGAACAGGCTGTAACATGTGCCTCAGCATGTATAACCTTAATTTTAGGTTGGTCAATGCCTGTGGGTGTAGCTGTTGATTTGGGACAATTGTTCCTATCAGGAAAGTTAAACTTCATTATTTGAAGATGTACGTAGTTTTGTGTGTTTGCTTTAGGTTAATTGTTTCTGGGGATGGTCTGGAGTGTGTTTTTTTTTCTAGAGGATTTACATTAAAATAAAAAGTCTTGGAAAATGTGACCTAGGTTCAAATGAAGATGACAAGAAACAACTGTAAGACAATCAACCTGACAAACATTAGTAGGCACATGTATCACAATAGCTGTAAACAGACAATTAAAAAAGTTATCACATATAACATGTTGGAACAGCAGCTTCTTATCATAATGGCTACACTATCCATATTGTTTTGGAACACGAATCACCTCAGAGGTATAGGCAAAAGATAAGAGCTCTGAATTACATTAAGAAAAGTAGAGTACAGATAGCAAAACTACAGGATACACATTTACAAAAGAAGTGGTCATGTGAATTTGACAAAAAATGGATTTCAGGGTAGATATTCAGCAGAGTATCAGGGACAAAGAAAAAGGGGAGTACTTATACTAATTGCTAGAGGAGCTCTAATAGTGATAGAAGAGGGGGAAGATAGATGTTGGGAGATACTGGCAAGGCAACAGGATTATGCTGCCATGCATTTAAATTCTACCTAAAACTGCTATTATGGAGCTTAAGAAAATTTTGGGAGAAACAGTTAGTGCTCAGCAGGGAATATTTTTTCATAGGTGGAGACTGTAACTTGATTTGCAAAAGTATGTATCTAGAGCATCTGGAAAGGAAAACTAGCAAATGAGGGTAGATTTCTGAAAAAAATGAAAATATTTGGTATGGAGGATGTGAATTCTGTAACAGGAACTCAGAGAGAATTTACATATCATTCCCCAGGTTAAAGTAATTGGGCCAAACTAGACAGAAATTATATTTCATAGGAATGTGTATTTAATTCAAAGCTTTGACACATACATCCAATAACTACTTCAGATTATATGCCAATAACAAGTAAAATAAAAATTTATGGTAATGAAGTAAAAATAAGGCAGTGGTGCTTCCCCATCTACATGTTAAAAAAGAGAGGAATGGCTAGTGGAAATTATTTGAGAGTTATTAGGGAAGATAGAAATTTCTTTAGAAAAAATAGCTAGTGAGTGGGATAAAATGAAAGTGGAGTTTAAAAATAGGTTAAAAATAAAATAAAAAGTGATATAGTTAAGAAGTAACAAGAATTATTTAGAAGGACTGACAAAGGTTAAAGTACTTCAGAATAAGTGGAATGTCCCAGAACAAGAAGAGGTGCAACTGCAGAGTGCTAAAGAGAAAATAAGGGAATATTTGCATAATATGTATAAATTTAGAAAGATTTCTGTTAATGAACTTTTTTTATAATAATTCCAGAGCACAAAATCATCTAGCACAATAACTTAGGCAATAAACAGTAGACAGGGTTTCTGCCATTCTTAGGGAGCCTATAACAAGAAAAATAACCAGAGATATTGTAGAGGTATTAGAGATATTTCAGAAATTTTATGCAAATTTGTATAAAGCAGAGAAATGTGGTAATCAAGAAACAGCACAAATTGAAATATTTATGGAAGACTTAACTATGCCAAGGTTAGAGATAGGAAAACTTCAAAAACAAGTCCCAGGCACAGAAAGGTCCATTCAAACTTTAATAATACTTAAAGCTATTTCGTCTGCTTTGAAAGGCAGACTTCTTCAGAAGTAATAGCAAAGGAACAAGTTTACACATAAATACTCATTAAAACCAAAAAACACGCGCTAATTCAGATAATTAATCAATTAAGCAAACTGCTAAAATCCTAGGCAACACAGTGACATAGGAAAAGTTGTTACGAATTTTAAATTAATTTAACAATGCACTATAAGGCAATATTACAAATGAACTACACAAACATCTACTAAACTACTATGAACTAAACTACCACAAATATACTATATTTAATAATGACCATAATATTCTGCACAAAAATAAAATGTCAATTAAAAATAAATCCTACACACCCAAAGCAATAATAATAAATTAATTATTACCCAATAAATATTATTATCTTATATTATTATGCATAATAAAAATGAAAATAAAAATAAAAAGTGAATGATAAATAACTTGCATTACATTTTATCTCTTCAAATTCTTTAATTTCAAAATACTACTTATGGAAGTGAATTCATTTAGGCCAGGGACATTACCAGCATCCAGTCTAATTTGCCATTTCAACTCCAGTTCTTCCAATTTCAAACCAAAAGGTCCCCCTCTAATATTATGGTCAACCTTGTCAATAGCTAAGAAACTAAATTTGTGACCACTATTCATATTAATGTGCTTAGCTAGTGCATTATCAGGCTTATTGCGAGAAATGGCATACAAATGCTCATACAGCCTATCTCGAAGCCTATGCTCAGTTTTTCCTATATAGAATGCTGGGCAGTTGGAACATCTAGCTAAGTATATTATCCCCTTAGAGTTACAACTGAATCTATCTCTTAATCTATATTTATGACCTGATATTGAAAATGCATTTACTGTATCTATATACTTACAGTAATTACAATTCTCACATTTTGACATGCCAACTATTTTTGAGGGTTTCTGGTGTTGACTTTCAAGCAAGTCCTTGAGGTTCTTCCCTCATTTGAAAACAATATTAGGTGACTCGCCGAAAGTGTCAAATAATGTCTGACTACCTCTAAATAATTCCCAATTTTTCTTCAATATTTTCACACACAAGCTACTATGAACATTATATGTGGTTATAAAACTGCAGGTAAGTGATTGCCTCCTTTGCTGAACTACAGAGTCATTTATAGATGATACCGAAATATCGGCTTCTGATATGGCCTGTGCGTCAGACCCTCTGAAGGCTAATATTGGCTTGAAAATAGACCTTTCCCTCTTAACACTAACCTCATCTACTAATATATCCAATAACACCTCTGGATATCCTCTATGCAGAAACAAATTTCTCAAAAATTGACATTCATTATGAAAATCCACATCATTTGAGATAATACGTGAGGCCCTGACAAGTTGAACCTTCACCGCTGCCTTCTTCTGATGGAACGGGTGGCTACTAGAAAAATGTAAGAATGTATTAGAATATGTCTTCTTCCTAAATATTTTAGCTGTATAACATTTCAATAATCTATTTTTGCTTAGACAGACATCTAAGTATGCTATACACTCTGAGCTACAATTAGAGGTAAACTGGAGAAAATCTGTTGATTTATTAAAGTTATCTAATAGGTCATCACCTATTCTTCCATCTCCTTTAAGCAATATAAAGATGTCATCTAGGTATCTAGTATAATAAACAATACAATTAGAAACATTGACATTCTTAAATACATTCTCACACTCCCAATATGCCATGACTAAGTTAGCTGCGCTCGCCCCACATGGGGAGCCCATAGCTAGACCCACCTTCTGCAAGAAAAACTGGTTGTCAAATATAAAAAAATTATTTGTGAGGACCAGGTCCTATAGTTCTGTCACTAATGAGACGTCTCTGCTTGGGGCATTATATTTTAACATCATTAAGGCCACCCATTCTAAACAAATTTGGTGTGGGGCAATCTACACAACAAGCGGAGTTGATGAACACGAACGTTCACCCAATGTTGAACGCTAACCAATTGGTTCAGCAGGGAGCTGTTGCTGACAGCTTATTATTGGGTAATGTTTTTCAGCTGGTAACAAAGGGTGCTCCAGATAGTCAAGGTGGGCAGCCTGCAGGATTATCGGATCGTCCGTCTAATCAACTACTGCGGATCCCACAGCAAGGTCAATCAGCTGTAAGGAAAAGTCAACCAGCTCCATTATTTCAAAGTCAAGAAGGCATAAACGGGGTTAATGGTGATATTCCAGCCTTGTCAACATGGTTGGTGGATAGATTTTCATTTGGAAATTTAAATCCACATTCTACTGTGAAAGCTCAGGCAGTAGAAGGTAATAATACCTCTAATTTTACTGACATTGTCAATAATTTTAAACTTTTGGATGTGCATTTACTTAAATTAAAAAAGACGCAATTAGAAATAGCTTATTTCAAGGACTGTTTGGCTAGAAGAATTGTTCCTAAAGGCCTACGTAGAGTACAATACCCCAAAGGCCTGGTAAAAGATTCCCCGTTTCATGTTGAACTAATCCAAATGTTTGACAGACAAGGCTTCGACCTTTTGGAATTAATGATTAAACATTATTCGCTGTTGGTGTCGGATATCTCAAATGTGGTGCTTGAGCTTGATAAGAAAGTACTCAAAGACTTAGATTTCACTAGGTATAAATATGAATATTGTAGAATTTTTTCAAGTATTGAACAACACATGGGTAAGCTGGAATTTAATAAAACTAAGAAATTGGATTGAGATTCTAAAGCTTATAATTTAGGCACGGCTTACTTCTATAGGGACCTCATCTGCCCAGGTATGACAACCTGGGGTGAGTTTGAACAAAAACTGCAGCCCTGATACACATCAGGTGGCAAAAAATAACACACCCACTAATGAATGTATTAATCTCACTGATGATTCAGATCTTTTGATCAGTAACAGTGATTCAGTAACTACAGAGGTCTTTCTACCAGAGATTAGGAGAAGTGAGAGATTGCATAAGGGCCCACGGGTGGTTTACAATTACAATAATAGACAATTTGTTAATAATAATAACAACAACAACACCTCAGGCCAACAGTTTTTTCAGAATACCAACCAGATGGGGGCCCGACCGAAGCAACAGAGGAATCAGTTCAGCAACAGGAACACTTCCAAGTATGCCAAGAACCCTATGTGATAGAAAAGGAAGATCCCTCGGGTGAGAAAAATATTTCCTCACCGGAGGTTTCTTCCGATCTTGATATTGGTGGAGTTGATTTGAGTTTATTACCTCATGAATTGGGGGCTGGGGTTGATAACCCCGGGAGTATGATTATCTCAGTGAAGAATGATGTCCAATTTGACAATGTGTGTGAAGTTTTACCAGTGATTGTGTTTAACAAAGATAATGATTTTAAAGTTTTCAGTTTCTCTTCTAGTGTTATATTTAGTGAATTAATAGAATTTTTAGCTAAGGGATACACTTATGTACCACAACAACGGGCAGATTTGGTTAAAATGATTGCTGAACTTAAAACATTTACAAGGAAAATTAACTTTCAGGTTCTATTTGGTAATAATTCCTTTGCAGATGTAGTACAAGTGTTTCAGACATCCAGTACATTTAATCCCACTACCCAGTTTTGCAGATATTTGAGTCATTATGTGAACTTGATTTTAGGCATATGGTTAGGCATAGTTTAGTTACAAATACTCATTCTGATATCAATCGAGAAGAAAATGATTTTATTGAATATATCAATTCACAAAATATCCGAGTATGTAAGCCTGACAAAGGGGGTGGTTTGGTCATCTTTGATAAAATTGACTACATCCATAGAATGAACCTTTTGTTGAATAATGAAACCTATCAATTTCCAGATCTGAGGCCAACAAAGCGTACAGTTTAATCAAGAGTTGTATCAATGACTTATTCATTGAGGGCCGTATTGATCAAACCCTGTTGAACTATATGATAACACACTTTCCAGTGTACCCAATCATATTTGGTATACCTAAAATACATAAGGACTTGAATAACCCTCCTTTGCGACCTTTAGTGGATGGCCGGGGCTCCCCAAAGTACACATGTGCCAAAGTTATAGACTCACTTCTTCAGAAATATGTAGCCTTGGAAGAACAAATTTGTAAGGCTTCCTGGTCCTTTTTTAGCTAAAATAAACAACTTAAGAGTTTGATGAAAGCTGCAGTTTTTTGACAGTTGATGTCAAAGATTTATATACGTGTATTCCACACCAAATTTGTTTAGAATGGGTGGCCTTAATGATGTTAAAATATAATGCCCCAAGCAGAAACATCTCATCAGTGACAGAACTATTGGACCTGGTCCTCACAAATAATTTTTTTATATTTGACAGCCAGTTTTTCTTGCAGAAGGTGGGTCTAGCTATGGGCTCCCCGTGTGGGGCGAGCGCAGCTAAGTTAGTCATGGCATATTGGGAGTGTGAGAATATATTTAAGAATGTCAGTGTTTCTAATTATATTGTTTATTATACTAGATACCTAGATGACATCTTTGTATTGCTTAAAGGAGATGGAAGAATAGGTGATGACCTATTAGATAACTTTAATAAATCAACAGATTTTCTCCAGTTTACCTCTAACTTTAGCTCAGAGTGTATAGCATACTTAGATGTCTGTCTAAGCAAAAATACATTATTGAAATGTTATACAGCTAAAATATTTAGGAAGAAGACATATTCTAATACATTTTTACATTTTTTTAGTAGCCACCCGTTCCATCAGAAGAAGGCAGTTGTGAAGGGTCGACTTGTCAGGGCCTCACGTATTATCTCAAATGATGTCGATTTTCATAATGAATTTCAATTTTTGAGAAATTTGTTTCTGCATAGAGGATATCCAGAGGTGTTATTGGATATGTTAATAGATGAGGTTAGTGTTAAGAGGGAAAGGTCTATTTTCAAGCCAATATTAGCCCTCAGAGGGTCTGACGCACAGGCCATATCAGAAGCCGATATTTCGGTATCATCTATAAATGACTCTGTAGTTCAGCAAAGGAGGCAATCACTTACCTGTAGCTTTATAACCACATATAATGTTCATAGTAGCTTGTGTGTGAAAATATTGAAGAAAAATTGGGAATTATTTAGAGGTAGTCAGACACACGTTTGGCGAGTCACCTAATATTGTTTTCAAACGAGGGAAGAACCTCAAGGACTTGCTTGAAAGTCAACACCAGAAACCCTCAAAAATAGTTGGCATGTCAAAATGTGAGAATTGTAATTACTGTAAGTATATAGATACAGTAACATGAACAAAAAAACACCTCCAAGCCAATAACTAGTCCCCGCCACTCACAAAGATATATAGGTGTGTAAATGGTTACCACCACTCAAGGCAATCTTTTCACCACACTTTATTGAATAAAATCCACATCAATCCATAAAAAAGGTCAAGCGCTTTCGTCGAATAGACTTCCTCAGAACAGTTTATAGTTAAAATCCCATTGCTTTTATACCCTTGGAATTAATCAATCAACCAATTAATAAGCCATTTAAAGCTGCAGGGGCAACAGTACAAGTGACTTGTACATATGTACACATTGAATACTTTTAAATACATTTAATAATCACTAAGTGAAATGTAAAGAATATAAAAGTGTGAAACTTAAAGGGTATAAAAGCAATGGGATTTTAACTATAAACTGTTCTGAGGAAGTCTATTCGACGAAAGTGCTTGACCTTTTTTATGGATTGATGTGGATTTTATTCAATAAAGTGTGGTGAAAAGATTGCCTTGAGTGGTGGTAACCTATATACCTTCGTGAGTGGCGGGGACTAGTTATTGGCTTGGAGGTGTTTTTTTGTTCGTGTTGGTTTATTTGCTGCTTTCTCCACCCGTGTTTTTTTCTTTGTGAGTTCTTGGTGGATTTGGAGCCTACTAGACCCGTATTTCATCTGCAATGGAGGATAATGTACTTTCCCCGGTGTTCGAGGAGGACCAGGAATCCATACACTTCCCCTGTGGACAACCGACAAGGGGAAATAGCGACAGTCTGTTTCAATTAATATTGAATTTGACAGAAAAAGTGTCTGAACTACAAGAAGTGGTTCAGAACATACAAAATTCCCACGCTACAGTCAACGATAGAACTGGGACTGTTGGTGGTGGGAATGGTAGAGAGGTAACACCACCGGTAGTGAGTAGATCTCTTCCTGTTGTCGCCAGGAGTATGGAGACTTCCAGTATGGGATTATTCCATCCAGAGAGTTTGGTTAGTCGTTCAGAAGGCTTGGGAAACCGAGCAGAACATAATGGAACTGTTTCAGCACACGACCGATTAAAAGACTGGAGTAAGAAAGAGCACTTTTTTTCGACAGTAATAATCAAGCAAATACGAACAGTATGGACAGCAGGTTAGTGTGCTTAGAAACTAAAATGCACAAAGTGCGTGCATTACAATGTAACAATACATACTTGAAGGAGTGTATTGAAAGGAGACGAGTTCCTAAAGGACTTCGCACTTACAGATTTCCAAATGGGGTAAAAAAGGGGGAACCTGAATGTGTTGAACTTATACAAATGTACGACCAACATGGGGTCGAACTAATGGAATTCATTTTGAAAATTAATAATAAAAAGATTAATGGACTCTTTGAAGAAATTGATGATATTAACAATGTAATTCTTAAACATGTTAGTTTTAATCAATATTCCTACAGATACAATGTAATCTTTGATAGAGTTGAAAATGAGGTAAATAATAACATCAGTAGGAAAAAGAAGAAACTTATTAGAGATTAATTTGAATATAATAAAGGTTTAGCTTACCCACTTCCTAAAGCCTACATGGATGGGATCAACCCTGGAGATAGTACACACAGTCAAATTGAAAATCATCAAGGGAATTTAGGTCCCTATAGAAGTAATATTAATGATAGTGAGTACGATACAGAATATCCTCCACTTAGAAGATCTGAAAGGATCCACAACAGAAATCAAACAAGACAAGGAAAAGATTTTTTAGAACCGAGGGGGGAGGGGGCCAGACAGAGATACAGGAACCCGTCCTTCAGGAGGAAAAACAGTTACAACTAGGTTTTTATGTCAATGTTAATAGAAATCAAGTAGTGATGGTATTGTTTATTTGTACAAAGGGTTTAAAATTTATAATTATGCACAGTTTCCCCTTAACAAATAATTATTTAATTTATTTATGAAGGGTATGAAGTTTGTTCCCTCCACTAGGGAAGACTGCAGCAAAACCTTAATAGATTTTAAGATTTTTATAAGGAAACTAAATTTGAAAATTTTAAATCAAGAAAAACCTAATCAGGTTGGGAATACGAAACCTATTATTTATAAGAGAAGTTGCTATAACCCCCCTTTAATACCTATTCTAAATTCCTTTGAAAATGTTTGTAGTCAAGAGATATATGAATTGCTACAGACCAGTAGAAATAGGAAACATAATCTTTCATTTAAAGAAAGAAAATTAATGTTTGAATTACGGGACAATCTAGATGTTCAGTTTATGAAACCTGACAAGGGTGGGGCTATGGTCATCACTAGTGTAGAAGATTATAATAACAAAATTACTAGTATGTTAAATGATGGGGCTAAGTACGAAATAATTTCTAGAAATGAAATCAACATATGTTTTAGGAAAATAAAATACTTCCTGGAAGATTCCTTATTTCCTTATTCCTTATTTGGCCCTTTGTACGGTTTGCCAATGTTTTTACACTGGAAAAACAGAAAGGAGGCTGAATCATAGAATTTAAGAACACTGTTATAGTGTTACAAAAATGGATGAAAGAAATGCTTTATATAAACATATCAAAAATAATCCCACTCATGGTTTCAAGTTTGGTATTTTGGAAATAGTGAGTAAGGATTTTAGAGGGGGGGTTGGACCAATAAGTTGCTTAGGATAGAAACTAGGTGGCAACTTATGGTCAACGCTTGTGAATTTCTGGGTATCAGTGATGCCATTAGCATTAAACCTGTGCTCAGATACAGAGCTAATAGAATAAAATAATAAATAACATGTATATTTTTAAAAGTTTTAAACATTTGTTGATTTCAACCCTTTGTACTTTTAAGTTTCATACTTTTATATTCTTTACATTTCACTCAGTGATTATTAAATGTATTTAAAAGTATTCAATGTGTACATATATACAAGTCACTTGTACTGTTGCCCCTGCAGCTTTAAATGGCTTATTAATTGGTTGATTGATTAATTCCAAGGGTATAAAAGCAATGGGATTTTAACTATAAACTGTTCTGAGGAAGTCTATTCGACGAAAGCGCTTGACCTTTTTTATGGATTGATGTGGATTTTATTCAAAAAAGTGTGGAGAAAAGATTGCCTTGAGTGGTGGTAACCATTTACACACCTATATACCTTCGTGAGTGGCGGGGACTAGTTATTGGCTTGGAGGTGTTTTTTTTGTTCGTGTTGGTGTATTTGCTGCTTTCTCCACCCGTGTTTTTTTCTATATAGATACAGTAAATGCATTTTCAATATCAGGTCATAAATATAGATTAAGAGATAGATTCAATTGTAACTCTAAGGGGATAATATGCTTAGCTAGATGTTCTAACTGCCCAGCATTCTATATAGGAAAAACTGAGCGTAGGCTTCGAGACAGGCTGTATGAGCATTTGTACACCATTTCTCGCAATAAGCCTGATAATGCACTAGCTAAGCATATTAATACGAATAGTGGTCACAAATTTAGTTTCTTAGCTATTGACAAGGTTGACCATAATATTAGAGGGTGACCTTTTGGTTTGAAATTGGAAGAACTGGAGTTGAAATGGCAAATTAGACTGGATGCTGGTAATTTCCCTGGCCTAAATTAATTCACTTCCATAAGTAGTATTTTGAAATTAAATAATTTGAAGAGATAAAATGTAATGCAAGTTATTTATCATTCACGTTTTATTTTTATTTTTATTTTTATTATGCATAATAATATAAGATAATAGTATTTATTGGGTAATAATTAATTTATTATTATTGCTTTGGGTGTGTAGGATTTGTTTTTAATTGACACATTTTTTTTTTGTGCAGAATATTATGGTCATTATTAAATATAATATATTTGTGGTAGTTTATTCCATAGTAGTTTAGTGGATGTATGTGTAGTTCGTTTGTAATATTGCCTTATAGTGCATTGTTAAATTAATTTAAAATTCGTAACAACTTTTCCTATGTCACTGTGTTGCCTAGGATTTTAAGCAGTTTGCTTAATTGATTAATGATCTGAATTAGCCTGCGTTTTTTGGTTTTAATGAGTATTTATGTGTAAACTTGTTCCTGTGCTATTACTTCTGAAGAAGTCTGCCTTTAAAAGCAGACGAAAAGCGCTTTAAGTATTATTAAAGTTTGAATGGACCTGTCTGTGCCTGGGACTTGTTTTTGAAGTTTTCCTCGTTTTTTGTGCTTTTGTGGAGTTCCAAGGTTATAGATAGATGAGGCTCAGGGCTTATGCCGGTACGGCATACCTGCACCTCGGTCATGATAGGTGGTTGTGGCATCAACTGCTCAAGCTGGCTGGGAGGGAGTTCTACTTTAAGAAGTCCCTTTTCTTCCAGTCTCACAGATGACCTGTTGCATCTGTGTGATCAGTTGTTTACATCTTCCTCTTCTGTGTACATGGAATTTAAATTCCTAAAGACATTTGGACTGCTGACCACAACCGGACAAGTAAGAGATGTGTGTGTGTGCGTGTGTGTGTGTTTGTGTGTGTGTGTGTGTGTGTGTGTGTGTGTGTGTGTGTGTGTGTGTGTGTGTGCATGCGTAAGATGGAGGTGGTGGTGTGTGTGTGTGTGTGTGTGTGTGTGTGTGTGTGTGTGTGTGTGTGTGTGTGTGTGTGTGTGTGTGTGTGTGTGTGTGTGTGTGTGTGTGTGTGTGTGTAAGAGGTACGTAGCATACTCAACTGTCCAGGTTTTTGCAGAATATCCAGATTTTTGCCCCATATTTTTGTCTGTTCCTCATAAAAAGGATTGAAGTTGCTAAATAATGACAGACGTTTGAATTTTAGACTTCATATCCTTTAGAAAAATGCATACTTACACAAATTATTTTATTCTAGCAATTTTCTAAGTTCATGAGTACAATATTTATAATCTGTCCCTGTTTATTTTGGGCTTTGTCCAGATTTCTTGAACTAAGAGGTTATGGTGTGTGTGTGAGAGTGAAATGCCTTAGTTAGGTTTAGCAGGTGGTTAGTAATTGCTTAGGCTCAAGTCCTGTACATTAGCTAAGGGAAACAAGAGCCTGAATCCTCTACCCAAACTATCAAGCTGCATTTTTCAAGGAATTTAGTTTCAAATGCATTTTCAAGGAATTGTGAGCTTCAAGGGAAGAGAGGTGCACTGTGGCTGATGCTAAGTTTGCTTACAATATGCAACTGTTTTGTTTAGCAAATGGTATCATTATTGTGGTATCAAAACTGGAAGCTGTGTTAGTAGCACAACAGGTAGGATACTTGCATCTTGATGCAGAAGACTGTGGGTTCTACTCCCACAGCATGTAGACAGATTATTGATACTGTGTTGTATTTTAAGGGGGTGGGGTGCTGCAGTCCTGAGTTTGTCCTTTGGATGAGATGCCTAGTAACTATAAACATGTTTTCAGTTTGCCATCCATTCCCTATTGCAATATTACCAGCTTATCATTTTTAATGTAACATCGGCAATTTATTCTTCAAGGCCAGCAGGCACAGAATTTTTAGATGAAACATTGAAATATAAAGTTGTTTGCTAGCAGCAACCTTTTCATTAATTACAGATCTCTTTAATGTGGAATTGTTCAGACGACTTTTACTTCTGCAGAGATTATGCATATTGATTGATATTGGTGGATTGTAACTACAGAGATTTGAGTGGCCTTTTAGGGTTGAAAAGTTCTGAATTGGGCAGTTATGTAATTATTTGTTAATTTGTTTTGCTTCGTTGCTTACAGGAAAAAATGTTCAAAACCTGTGTGCTTTTTTCAATCACAGCCTCACCTCAGGCTTTGCCCCTACCGAATGTGACACTGCTACAGTCATCCCTCTCCACAAAGGAGGAGTGACTTCAGACCCTGGAACTATCACCCCATTAGCCTGATGAGTCTAATATGCAAATCTATGGAACGCATCATCATGGACCTAATAAACAAAGATATAGGGAATCTCCAAATTCTGGATCCCACACAGTTTGGTTTTGTGAAGGGCAGATCATGCCTGCTCAACCCGGTCAACTTCTTTGAGTCAGTCACTAGAGCTGTGGATGAAGGCAAGATGGTTCATGCAGCCTACCTTGACCTGGCCAAGGCCTTTCATACTATTCTCTACTCAGGAATCATAGAAATACTCACTACGATAGGCATCAACCTCTGCATCACTAGGTGTGTTGCAAACTGGCTCACAGATAGAACCCACAGTGTGAAAGTAGCTGACTCCAAGTCAGACTGCCGACCAGTCACGAGTGGAGTCCCACAGAGTTCAGTCCTGGGTCACCTCCTGTTTGGTATCTACTTCTCTGAAGTCCAGGCCAACACGAAGTGACTCTGGCTGACAAAGTTCGCAGACGATTGCAAGTTGGGAGCTATTATTAACTCCCCAAGTGATGTTGACATTCTGCAGAAAGACCTCACTGAGATGAACGACTGGCATCAGAACCATGGCCTTAAGCTCAATGCCAAAAAATGTGCCTTCATCCCCTTTGGGAAAAACTCAGTTCCCAAGAATTACCACATCAATGGTAGTCCACTGAACACAGAAGGCATTATAAATGATCTGGGAACACAGGTTGACAGCAACCTCTCTTTTGACCACCACATTGCCACTGTGGTCAGAAAGTCCTTCTATGTGGCACATCTTATTACTAAGGGTTTTGCAACCAGGAAGAAAGAGGTCATTGTCTCCCTCTACTCTTCCCTCATTAGGCCAATAATCGAGTACAATGCCCCATTTGGCATGTACCTCACTAGACACCTGCAACAACTGGAGAGGCCACAAAAGTACCTCACAAAGATGATCCTAGGCCTTAAACACTTGTCCTATATGGACAGATTCAAAAAACTCCAACTATTCTCTGTCTCATATTGCTTACTTAGAGGCAATCTCTGCTTGACTTATAAAGCCATGTCTGACCCAGCTCTGTTAGAAATGCTACATCTAAAGAAATCCCAATCCCTTCACATCACACACTCCAGAGACCTCAACCTCATTACCACAATCAACAGAACATGCTGGAGGAACAGGTTCATAACCCAGAGACTGCCCATGCTATGTAATGGACTTTCCATACATGTCAAACAGAGCACCTCACTGGCCCTCTTCAAGAGGTCTCTTGATGAGTGGACGGGAAATAGCAAATTCACCCTGGGGATCACTCCAGTGGCTCTACTTGACAGAGGCACTGGGAACTAATGTCAGGTGGTACGATGCCAGGGTAATCCTATGGGCTAGGCTTGTTTAGGCTCCAGGGCCATTAGCCTAGTACACACCTATGAACCTATGAACTATAAATTTGAAGCATGCTATAACAAGTGGTGCTGTATTATACAAGGGATATAATTTAATTATTATATATTATAATTTAATACAATCAGGAAGGT
This sequence comes from Protopterus annectens, assembly GCF_019279795.1. Taxonomy (NCBI): domain Eukaryota; kingdom Metazoa; phylum Chordata; order Ceratodontiformes; family Protopteridae; genus Protopterus; species Protopterus annectens. Next base: position 211,371,595 of record NC_056744.1, on the reverse strand, counting down.
GAATCAAAGAACTTTTGTGTGGTCCCAAAAATGTGTGCAAGGGGCCTATGATGTGAAAACAGCCCAAAGGTAAACTTAATCCACCACTGGCAAGAAGCATTTTCTTTGAATGTGGGTTTCAATGCTGTTTCAGTGAATGTGCATTTCAAAGGAAGAGTAGTTTTAATGCTAAGTCTGTTCTCATTGTGAGACTGTATTGCTTTGTTTAGCAAATATCTATCAGTGTTTGTGCTTTAAAATTTGAAATAAAAGTTCTAAACTAAATCCATAAATCTGTAATGATTGTAGAAGTAAAGCAGAAAACAGTATGCATAAGAGCGTTTTGAACAGTGTTTATGGCAACTGGGATGAAATAGCCAAGTAAATGGGATACTGGAATTACTGTATTTGGGGGGGGCTGAGTGGGGGTGACCCAAATACCAAACACAATGCATCCATCCTGCCACCTTTTTATTTACAAAAAAAGCACTGATGAGGCTCAATTATTAATGGTTAAGATGGGAGGATGCAAGATAAAAATGGTGATGTATAATCAATCTGCAGGAAAGTATCCAGGAATAGATGGCATTCTGTGTAAGTTTTAAAGTTAGGAGGGAAGAAAGTGATAAAGATCTGGAAGGTTTTAGTTAACATTATTTTAACAGGAGGGGAAGCACCAACATCATGAAAGAAATCTGTGGTGGCTGTAATACCTAAAGACAGTAAAGACCCATCAAACCCAGCTTCATATAGGCCCATTTAATTAAAAAAAATGATTATTAGTGTGTGTCCATAATAGCTAAAAGAATGGCAAAGGTGTTGCCAAAATTGATAGATATGGATCAATGTGTTTTTGTGCAGGGGAGGCAAACATTTGACAACATTAGTAGAACAATGATGATCCAGAGGGAAGAAGAATGCAAGCAAATATGACTATTATTGGTGGGGTGTGATGCAGGAAAAGGATTCAACAGAGTAAGCTAGAATTTTATGAGTAGGGCAATTAAAGTATTTGCATTCCCTGATACAACAATAAGGTTAATTGTGGGGATAAATGAGGGGTCAAAGGCAAAAATTAAAGTGGAAGGGTTCTTCACTTTTAAGTTGTGCTTGAAGAGATGATCCAGGCAGGGGTGTCCTCCTTCCCCTTTGTTATTTGCATTATATTTAAACCATTGGCAAAGAAAACAATGGACTCAGAAATTCAAGGATATAATTGGTATGGTAATCAATGAAAGTTAATTTTATTTGTAGATGATATTATTGTACCTAATAAAACCAGAAAAGTTTGTGGAACATTCTGAGACAGTTTCAAATCTTTTTGGGATATAAAATTAATTAAGTTAAAACAAAGGCTATAGCTGTAAACTTTGTCCTCACACATGAACTGGTTCAGCAATACACATATTTATGGGGACATAATAAAATTAAATATTTAGGAGTATGGGTTAAAAAGGATACTCTCATGGCAGCTAAGGGTATGTGGAAAGAGACTAAACAAAAGGTAATACAAAAACTAAGAAATTGTAAGCTTTTGTTTCCGGAATTCGCAGAAAGATACAAACAATGAAAATGTCCCTTCAGTTTTATGCACAGCTCAGACATATTTTATCAAACAAAGGAAAACTTGTGAATAGCAATTAATAAAGAGTCGAATTATTTTATCTAGGAGAGAAAGAGGCAAGGGTCAAGTGGGATAAGCAGATCCTTCCAATAGAACAATGTGGTTTATGATCACTTGATTTTTATTTTATTTTATTTTGACATTTATTTTGACATTTATTAACCAGGTTAGTCCAACTGAGCTAGATCCCATTTTCAGTGAAGGCCCAGGGAGAAAATCTCCATACAATGACATTAACAAAAACAGAGACAACAGTTAGTGCAATAAGCTTATAATTCAAGGCAGAATCAAATACAGGGGAGAATGAAGGAGAAAATAAAATATCAAATGTAGTATAGCAATATATAGATCATTTGGTAGAATTAGGTAATTACACAGCAAGCGTATTGTGTTTATCATAGGTACATATCTGTCATGCTGCAGGTACTTTACTGAAGCTACATGAAAAGTAATCTTATATTATGGTAGAATGACATAGTAAAAGTGGCTGACTTATAGCGAGTATAACAAATAAGGAATATACGTACAGCCAGGTATAGTGGAAGGGTAGAATACAGGCAGAAAGGAAAGGACATGCAGAGAAATTCATTTGAGATAAGGAAATAAGTGCAGGGTGGTATCAAGATGATAAGACAGGTGGTTTATAAGACCTGTAGTCTAGAAGAGTAATACAGAAGAGAGTTATGTTGGGCTTTGTCAGGAACAAATCCAAGAGTTCAGGAGAGTATCTTTTAAAGCGTTTTTAAAGATACTGGTGTTGGATACAGCTCAGGTACTCAGAGGAATTTTTTTCCTGGCTTGGGCAACTGAGTAGCTGTAAAGAAGTTTGCCAATAGATATTTTGGGCTTATATACTTCCAAGACATGTTGGTCCAAGCTCCAGAGAGAGCATTTGGGAGTATAGAAGGAGAGGAGGTATGAGATAGCAGGGCAAGAAGTAGGTTTGCTGAGGATGGCATGAGTAAAGAGCAGTTGAGTTAGTAGGAGTTGTTGGGGGAATTCCTGCCACTGTAGGTTTTTGAGAGAAAGGCAGTGGTGTGAGTTGTAGGATTGGTTTGTAGTAAATCTAGCAACTTTGTTATAGGTGAGTTCCAGCTTGGACTTTAGAGATGATTGCAAGTTGGTTAAGATTGGAGAGGCATAGAGTTGGCTGGGTAGAAGGTAGGCATGGGTGAGGGAAAGTTTAGAGTCTTTGGAGAGAATTTTTTTGTTCGTATATAACAAGCCCAGATTTTCATGTTTTTTTTTTTTTGATCCAACATTGGATATAAAGATCAAATTTTAATTGGTCATCTGTGGTAGCGTCTAGTAGTTTTGTGTGCATCTCTATGTTAATTGCTGTGTTATTGAATGATGTGATGGTAAAAATAGATTTGTGGTGAGAAAGTGATTTTGGGAGGAATAGGAGAAGTTGAATTTTCTTGGGATTGATTATGAGTTGGTTGTAAGTAACCATCTTTCAACAGAGGTGAATGAGTTTTGAGTTAGAGTGTGAAGGTGAGGGGGATTGCCAGAAGTGGAGATTGCTGTAGAATCATCCAAGTATTGAATGAGAAGGTTATGAGAGCAGGGAGTATGAAGATAGTAAAGACATTAAATAGTAGTGGTCCAAGGATGGAACCCTGAGGTACACTCGTTTGGACAGGGAGGAAGGGCGATAAGGAGGTGATCCACCTGATGTACTGTAGCCTGTTAGTATGGTAGCTGGAGAACCAATTACAAATAGGGTTGGAGATATTAAGATCTGATAGTTTGGTCAGAAGCTTGGTATGAGAGACAGTGTCAAAGGCTTTAGAGGCACCCAGGAACAGACAGGTGATGAGTTTGTTGTTGTCAGTAGCTTCAGAGATACCATGTGTGAAAGAAATTAAAGCTGTAGCTGTACTATGCTTAGGCTAGATGCCATGTTGTATAGTAGTAGTGAGAAGATTACCTGGATAAGCTAATCAAGGAGCTGCTTATGTGTGCATTTTTCAAAAAATTTGGATGGGGGGATAGAATGGCTATGGGCCTGTAGTTGGAGAGGTTGGTAGAGTGGCCTTCTTTGTGGATAGATCTAGTGTATAATTTCTTCTGGATATTGGGGACAATAGATTCTTGGATAGATCTATTGATCAGAGTATAGATTGGGTAGACTATTGAGGTAGCAGCAAGCTTTAGGAAGAGAGGAGGTAGATTATCAGCCAAGGGAGAGCAAGGCTTTAGTTTGCTAAGAAGAGATTTTATGTAAAGTGTGGGGACTGGCTTGAATGAGAAGGAGTAAGGTGGGTTGATAGAGGGGGTGGAATCAAGAAATTGGAGGTATGGTTATTCTGGGTTAGTTTGCTGATGAAGTTGATAAAGTAGAAGTTAAAAATGGCGTCAGTTTTGAGGGGAGAGTTGTTAGGGAAGGGGTTGGGTATGCTGGCACTACCTGTGTAGAGAATCTTATTGACTGCATTCCAGAATTTTTTAAGTTTGCCATGGTTATTTGCTTCTGGTTTTAGACAGAACTTTTTCTTGTCATTATTGACATGTTTTTTTGGTAGGGTTACAGATTTTTTTATAGGTTTGAAGGTAGGTATGAGATTTTGTTTTTAACCATTTTTTCCAAGCATTACCTCTCTGGAGCATTAGAGAGTGAGTGGACTGTAAAAGCCAGAGAGCAAAGAGTGATTTTACTCTTATTTCCCTAAGGAGAGCAAGGGAGTTGAGAATGTCTAGAAATATGAGGTTAAATTTGTGTATGGCATCATAAAGGGATAGGTTCAAAAGCAAGGACCAGTTGATGGAGGAAAGTGTATCATTAAATACATCTGGGTTAAAGTAGAGATACTATGGCATTCTTTGTATTTGTGAGTCCTACTTAACTGAAGGGAGAAGCTTTGAATGTGGGTAAGCATTTAAAGAATTAGGCAGTGTGCTGGGGTTGTGGTAGAGGTTTGGATTAGATGCTAGGATCCAGTATAGATTAGGACTGGAATTGTTTTGCTTATTGAAGCAGGTATGGGTTGAAATTAGTTCTGAGAAGATGTGAAGGTTTATGCAAGAGTTTGGAGAGTCAGTAATTAGGGTCATCCAATCTATGTTAACATCTCCCAGGATTATTGTTTCATAAAATATGAAGTGGAAGATCCAATAGAGAACATGTTCAAAGATAAGGATGTTATTACCTGGAGGAATGTATATGACAGCAGTTGTGAGCTTTTTATGATTGTTAAGTTTACAATTTACTATTTACTTTCAGGAGTTCTCCTCCCCAACCCTGGGCCCAACTCCAGTCCATCTCTTCCTACCCACCCATCACCCCGTTCTATCCCCCTTCCCTGTTGAAGGGATGTTGAAGGGGTATTTGAGAGGTACACAATTAATGCTCATATACATAACACAAACAGAAAGCTATAACTGAAAGTGGAAAGGGACATTGATGAAGCAGAAGGGAAATTCAAGAAATGAGTAGAGAGTGAGATGTTGGATGTCAATCATTAAGGAGAATAACAACAGTCATATAGAATATTATATTCATAAAGTAGCCAGAAGTATTCCAAGATCTAAGCCAACACAAGAATGGAGAAAGGGGACTCTGCCAATAAGGATGACTGCAATTATGAGCACAGACAATAACAAGAGTGAGTTGAAATTTACTGGAGAAAATTGGCAAAGGAACAAAAGTATTGGGAGAAAATAACTAGACAGAGAACGGTAATATAATGAGAAGATCCAAGAAGACATTTGTACTGCAGGCTAGAAATTGCCTTCCCTTTAAGTGATTGATATCAGAGTGCAGGCAAAGAGAAAGAGATATGGTGAAAAACCTGCTCTTGTAGAGTTTTTAGTTGAATCTAGAATAAAAGCTGCTGTTAAAAAAGGGATAAGTAATATGACATATAAAATATTGTAAGATAACTATAGGAATTGATCAATGGAGGTTAGAGAAGATTGGGAATAGAGACTGGATAAGAATTTCACAAGAAAACAATGGGAGAATATATGTATGACTCCCAAATATGCAACAAAGTTTAGAAAATGTAGGATTTTGCTTGAAAGTGTCTACATAGGTATTTTTATACCCAAGCAGACTCCAAATCATTTTCCTCATTTTTTTTATTTTTCAAATACATTTGAATTAATTCCATAGTATTTATACATAACATCTTAAATAATTATGTATAGTATTTACATTAGCCTGACACTATAACAGATCTTAATGTATGACGTTACTTTATAAGTATGTCCAATCCATTATCAGAGTGTCTGATCAATTATTGTATAGTGTCAATCAATGATAAAACTTTTCCCAAGGGTTGTTGATAAATGGCTTTGAATACATTCTTAGTTCTTTAATTTTAATTTCCAACAATGCTGTGGTCTTCAGTAGGCTGTAGAAGTCTTCCAAAGTTGGTATTGTGTTTGCATTCCATCTTCTTCTTCTTATACACTTCCTTGAAATTGCAAGTATAGTCCATACTAGATACATGTTTGACCTATTCAAATGAGGACCTTCATTCACATTTAATAATACAATAGCTTTAGTTAAATAACATGATTCATTAAATAAAGCTTGTAGAAAGTTAATACCATTCCAAAATGGCTTAATTTTAACAAAATCAAAGAAAATGTGGTTCCAATCTGGATTGTGTACTTGTTCACATCTCCAACATATTCCTTTTATGGAAGAACTAATTTTACTGATTCTGTCTGGGGTTAGGAATGCTCTGTGCAAGCATTTCCAATTAAAAACTTTCCAGTATTGTGTAAAGGATGTATATTTTATCGATAATAATATATTTGTTTTAATATCTTCAGTTAACTGTATTGAGTGTCCTTTTCTTATATATTTCCAGTATGAAGTTTTGCGTGTTGTTTTATAGTTTATCAATATATTGTAAAATTTTGAAATACTGTTTCCCATGTCAAAGTCATTATATATGATTTCATATATGTATTTTGTAAATTTAGGTATTTCTTTAAATGAAGAATTGTTAATTATTCTACTTAAATTTTGTGAATATGACAGAATACTCTGTAAAGTTAGCCAGTCCTGTTGTGGAATTCTGTATGTTGTTTTTATTACTTGCATATCTAAAACTTTTAGTTTTTTGATACATTGGAGCCAACAAACAAATCCTTTCTGTTCCCAGGAATTAATAATTTCTCTATATATTTTATGTGGAAAGTTCTTTGTGACTCTAAATGGTGTTAAAAGATCAAAACAGATTTTTAAATCTATATTTGCATTAATAATTTTCCTAAATGAGTCAATGTAATAATCATATGAGTTTTACTGGGTTTAGTTATGTTATATTGCATACTAATATATAATATGTGCCATGACAAATTGTTTGTATCTGTTGTTTGACATTTTTTTTTGTAAATCAAAATTTTTAATTGATATTACAGTTAGTAATTCTTTCCAATTTGCAGAGTAATTTGGACTTATCCAATCTGAGATTGTTTTAGATATTAATGCTTTTATATATGTTTCTATATTAGGAAGGTTTAATCCTACCTGTTTCCATGGTATGATATGATGTATTAATGCTATTCTGTTTCTTTTGGGAAACCATAAAAATGTTATTAGGCATGAATGTATTTCCTTAAGTATATTCCTTTCTGGTAACAGTTGTATTGCCAAGGCTATATATAGGATCTTGGGCAGTAAAACCAGTTTATTAACTGTAGTCTATCTTCAAATGTTAATATTATTTTGTTCTATTTTTCCACAGAGATTTTAATTGTATTAATGATATTATTGTAGTTTTTTTAGACTATTTCATTATTATCCTTGCATAACTCAATTCCTGGATATTTTAAGGTAGATTATTGTTTCCCTATGATGTTTTCCCCCTTAGTCTGCAGTTCTTTTTTATTTAAAAATAAAAATTTTTATTTTTATTTATTGAAATGGAGTCCTGAAGTCATGTGAAATTTGTCAATTAATAATTCTTCTAATGTCTCTTGCATTAGATAATGTTAGTAATATGTCATCAGCAAATAGCATTACTTTAGAATTGTATTGTTCATAAACATCTAGTCCTTTGATTTTTATATTGTTACGAATTGAATCTGCCAATATTTCAATAGCCAGAGCAAATAGAATCAGTGATATGGGACATCCTTGTTTAGTGCCTTTTGTTATATGTATAGATTCAGAGGTAAAAGGACCTAACTTGACATACGCTAAATTATTTGTATATATATTCTTTAGGAAATTAACAAAGGATGCAGGAAATTCAAATAGCACTAGGATGTTGAATAAATAGTCCCACTTTATGGAATCAAAGGCTTTCTCTATATCTAATCCAATTATGAGTGTTTCTTTATTTTCTTTATTAACATAATCTATCCGAGAAATTATCCTTTTAATATTGTCATGGGTGTGTCTATGATATATAAATCCAGTTTGATAATTTTTTATTGTTTTGGATAGTGGTATTTTCATTCTGTTAGTTAATATTGTCATAAATATCTTATAGTCATTATTTAATAATGATATAGGTCTATATGAGGTACAGAGGTTTGGGGATTTGTTTTCCTTTAGAATTGGTGTGATTAAGGAATATCTCCAAGTGGGAAACTGGAATTCTGAAGTGAAAGATTAATGGTTTGTACCCATTTTAAAGTTTTAGTATCATTGAATTGTGGTCTAAAAAGGGGCAGGGTGTGATTGAGAAATTAATGATTTTAGAGTGTAAGTCATGGGCAGCAAATATTTTATCTATTCTAGTTTGGGTACCAAATCTGTGATCTTGATGGGAAAACAACAAAGAATTATCTTCTTTAAATTTGAAAGTATCTACAAGATGAAATTATTCTACCCACTTGTTTTAAACTTTTGATGCAGCTGATGTATGCAGCAGTCTTTATTTGTAGTTTCAGAAATATCAAATATATAGTTAAAATCTCCTCCTAATATTAAGTTGCTTTTATACTTATTGAAAATGAAATCCAAGTGTTTTTAACAGTTCCTGTTCCAATGCCTGGGAACCAGTATAGATTGGCTAGGGTTCATATTCTGTTATTATATTTAACTGTTACTAATGCCATAAGGCCTTCTTTATCTTCATACTTATAAATGATTTCTGGGTTAATCACATTTGTTTTCCATAAAATTGTCACCCCTTTTGTCTTTGTCTTATAAGTGGATTGCGCTAATATCATATATTCCTTAGGATTCCATTTGTATTTGTCATTTGTTCTGAAATGAATTTCATGAAGGAAGACAATTTATGCTTAGTTCAGTTTTAATATTTCAGTAGAGTTGATCTCTTGCTAGGATTGTTTAAGCCATTGGTATTTAAAGATAATAAAGTTAAATCCAGCTTAGGTTATTTAGACTATGTATTTTTTTATTTTATTTTGACTATTAAACATTTTCCTCTGATAACTATAAAGTATATGTTTGAACTTTTAAAGGAAATTATCGTTTTTATACTTTGAGTGTTTACCAATAAAGTAATGTTTTGGTCAGGCATACTTAAAATGTTTTTGTGAAATAACAAATTTAAATTAATAAATGTTAACAAAACTACGATCCGCATTAGTCATGGAATGAAAATCATTCTTAATCTGATGGATAAAAACAACACAAGGTGCAGGAGTCTCACAAGGGATAACTGTGGCTAGGCAAAAAAATGCTTGTAAGGCAGTTAGCTTAGTACTAACCTAAGTCCATCAGATTATCACTCATACCTTGACAATCCAGAACATCTGAGCTCCATAAATTGAATTATCATATGGAGAATATTTGTAATAGGAAAAAACAATATTTATGTTATTTTGAACAGATATAGTACTATTGTAGATCAGACAGAAGTCTAATACAATATAAATGTCTACTTATTGCATAAGCAATTAATATTTACATGAAAGATAGATGACAAGCAATTCAATCATAGCAAAGTAGGATGTATCATATATAAAACATCAGTAAAAGATTATAGCACACAGTTATTTAACATATTCACCCTTACTGATGAAGTCTTTCAAAATGTATTATTTAATATAAGTAGATGGTAATAATATTTATACCTAATGTTTATAATACAATGTATTTTACTGGATATATCAGAAGTTATATTTCATTGTTTGCCAGCATTTAAGTAATCACTTTGTTTGTTGCTAACTTACTTAAAGCATCAAGTTTATTTTATGTGAACATTGATGAAAGTTAGTGCATTTTAATTATCAGTGCATTCCTCTTCCCCCCATTTCCTACAAATAAGGATTTTCATATCTGTCATTACTTATTATAAAATGAGTGAAATTATAGGTTAAAAACAACAAATTCACTTATTGTGATTAATGATTACAAGTTCCTTTTCCATATTCATAAATTGTCATTTCATGGCATATACTAAATGTTTTTAGATTTAAATGGCAACATTATATTTTGTATAATCAGCAAAGGTTAAACTGAGTGATTATTGTCAATGTAATACTATTTGTTCAGAATGTGATTGTTACATCATGTGACATTCCTAGTTCAGGCTTCTATTGTTTTCCTTGAACAACTTTGTCAGTTTGATGTCATGTATAAAACATTAGTTATCTTGGTAACAGCTTAAGTATTATGTATGGTCAGGATGGGTTACAAAACCACAGTTCAAGTTAAAGCAATTATATGACTTGTTATGCACATTTACTGCTATGAGAAAATCATCATGCTTCCCTTTGATGTTCAATATAGTGTATGTCACTTATGACAAGTTAAAACATTAGTGTTATTATACACAAGCTCATGTTATTAAATCCTGTCCTTAATATCTAAATTCACCAGACTGCTTCATCTTATACAATTATATATTTTATGTCTAGATTTACTAAAATCATATATTACATTACATAACTATTGTGTGCGTGTTTTTTTTTTTTTTGGGGGGGGGCTGTTGCTTAGTTATTTGAGAGACCACAAGCTGTAATACTTATTCTTATTATTAGCTACTTCAAAGCATGTTTATACAGTACACAGACTTTAAAGTATGAGACCCTCCTAGTTTCTTATTTGTTATATTTCCATCCTTACATACACAAATATCAGTAGTTCAAGCACGGGCAGCAATTCCCATCCAGTTTTGCCAGAATACCATTCGCTAGTTCATGTGGTGTGTTTACAGGCTGTTCTTAAAATATCCAAACCAATATTTGTCCTGTTCCATTTTACCAGCCTGTTCCATACAGTGACCACTCTGCCAGCGAACCACTCAACACACCTTCCATTCCCACAGATATTTCCATGAAGGAAATCTCATGACTCTCTAGCACTTCCCAGCAACACCAAACACCCCTAGAATAAGCTATCCCCATATGCCCAACATGTCTGAGTAAGCTCACCTCCCAGACCACTGCAAAGGTTACTGCTCAAGACCAAGTGCTCTTAGTCTTTCACAATAACTCAGACTTCCACTCTTATATGTAAGTCCTTAATATGTTTGGCCCAAAAAACATTTTAGATATAAAATTGCATGTATTATTTATTTATTTTTTTATTTTTATTTTTATCAAAAATCAACTTAGTGAGCTAAACAAAGTGTTAGGAGACCATCAATATGTGTACATGTGGTTTAAAACAGCCCTTTTATTATATTTTTTAAAGCAAAAACTTCATTGCCGAGAATCATCTCAGAGGCTCCTCAGAGCCGTTAGGCATTATTGTCACTCTGTCTTCATTACCATAGCAACATGGGAGCATCTGTTTCTGTTAGTGTGTCAGTGTGCTGCATACCAGAGGCTCGCGATGCACCTGAAGCAAAGCTTCACTTCACTGCAACTTCAAGCCTAAATTCCCTCCCTTTCAGTGAGGCAGTAACCAGGAAAAGAATGAAGAGCAAACAGATAAAAAAAAAACCTCCCAATAAGCCGCCACAACAAGAGATAACACATTCTTCCAGCCTTCCCACCTCTCACTCAGCAGATGTATAAACAAACTATTCTCTGCCAAAATATCCCAAATCACAGTTTTATCCACCACCTTCCCCTGGATCCAGACTAAAACACCAAATGTCTCTTCCTAATACATAATCATTAGTAAACCTTGATCACAAGCCACAACCCACAGCTTCCCGGAGATGAAAATGGCAACATACAACAGCTGCCAGACACAGCTGCATCCACATACACCATGTCAGGCTTAAACAGCACTTGAAGCTATGATATCTCCCATAATTGATATTAACTATGCTTATACAGAATAATAATGACATTTGTACTAGCTGCTAGACATAGCTGCATACACTCACACCATATCAGGACTGAGCAAACACCACTCACAGCTGTGATACCTGCCATAATTGATATTAACTATATTTAGAAAGAATAATGATGGTTTGCTACTATTATTTAACCAGAATATACATGACATTTCTAAATCATACTTTAACTGAAGAAGGCATTAGTCTCCATGACAGCATTTTTTTCAAAGCACTCTACTGTTACTGCTATTATATATGATGTTAATTTGTTACATTTGAGTCTGAACTCCAATGAATGGTACCTTGTTGAATTAGTTAATTAATTACTTAAATTATTATAAGTAAAATCAATGAAAAATGAACAAGATAAGTATTCACTGAGTTCAAGTAGGGGAATATAAACTTTTATGTTTGTATTATATGTTGCTTTGTTTGGCTTTTATATAATGTAAATAGCACCCCATCTTGACCTACCTTTGTTTGTGAAGAATTATTTGACTTTTTGAACATTCTGAGTAAATCATTACTGTTTCTCAGTTGTTTAAGAAACCCTCTTTTTTAAATAAAAACAGATGACAAGTGATGCACCATACCAGTTAATACTTTGAGAGATTTAGTTGTAAGAGTTATTTTTTGGGACAGCTATCTTGGAATCAGTTTTGTGTTTCTTCTTTCTAGCATCAGTCCAATGATTTGTTTCTTTTATTCTTTTAAGAGTAGGGGCCATCCATTTCATTTCTTCTGGGATAAACACTATGTTGTTGTTCTAGATGAATATAATAGATTCTTCTAAGTCATTAAAGGTTCTCATCTCATTGGCAAAAAAGTATTTTTATCTTGGCTGGAAAGACCAGCTGTGCTTTAATGTTGTTTTGTTTCAACAGTTTTATTATTGACCAGACTTGTTTCCTTTGTTCTAGTATTCTGGAAGAATAATCATTGTCAAACCTTATCAGGCTTTGATTGTATTTTAAGGGATGATATTCTCCAAGCAAATTTTATCATTAGTTCCTTGTCCAGAAATGAAAGAAATTTTATAACTATGGATCTAGGTGGAGTATTTGTTGAGTTAGAAACAGGTTTCCTCAGTGCTCTATGTTCCCTTTCAATTCCAAATGAAAGTCCCTCTTTCAAGTCTAAAAATTCAGGAATCCAGGTTGTTAAGAATGAAATAATGTCTTCTCCTTCAGTGTTTTCAGGCAGACCAAAGATCCTTATGTTGTTTCTCCTTTCCCTGTTTTCTAAGTCATCTATTTTGTTAAGCAGCCATGTATTCTGTTTAAGCAGAAATTCTTTTTAGAATTCTTCCTCTTTGAGTCTCCCTTCAATGTCATTTGGAGAAGTCTCTATATTTGTTATTTTTGTATGGTGTTGCTGTAGTAGTTCCTTAAAAAGTATCAGTCTGTTTTTGAGAATTTAATTTGTGGTTTAAGTCATTTTTAAAGCCATCAATCTTCAACGATAGTTCCTGTAAGGTAGACATAATCAATTGCATTTTTTTTCAAAGCAGCATCTGAATGAGAATTCCTTGAGTTGTTCATATTCAATGACACAATATATCTCCAAGATACTTGACAGGAAAATGTTTGTATATCTCCACCAAAATTGATATTTATGTAGTTTAGTAGTTTATCTATAGATTTCTTATGTTTTAAACATGAAAATAATAACATTTTCCTGTATTATTATACTAGTTTATGGAGCTCTCAGAATTCACTGCTTTCAGTTGGCCACCTAGGCTCCACCCCCTCCAAATCATTTTTCCTCGTGTAGATGATACATGTTTGAGTTGTGATGGAGAAGAAAGAGGTAACTGGGAACATATATGTTTTGGTAGTGGAATGAGTTGGCAGAATTTAAAACTTCCCTACAGTGTACTCTGACAGAAATATTGGGTAAGCAAATAACTAAGGAAAATGATTTTTTGAGCTGGGAAATGAAACCAAAGTAAAAACCAAGCATATCTGAAGTAGTGAATACTACAGTGTACTCTGACAGAAATATTGGGTAAGCAAATGGGTGTAACTAAGGAAAATGATTTTTTGAGCTGGGATACAGGACCTGTATTGTCTAGACATAGTAAGGCCTTGTTGAGTTTAATTTTGGTGGCTGTCAAGAAAGCAGTTACTAGGAAATGAAAACCAAAGTCTAAACCAAGCATATCTGAAGTAGTGAATATTGTAACAAAGATAAAAAATGGGAATTGGGATCTTTAGAAAATGTTAAGAGCAAATTACATAGAAAAAATGGAAATTGTGGGAACAATACATGATAATAATGTTTTGGAGTAGGAGTGAGCTTTAAGGGAAGGCAGGAATTCAGCAATGTATGTAATGTTAGATTGATGATAATTGCACAGAAGAATATATGTGATGTATATTTTCTGTAACTGTGAACATGTTGATATGCTTTGGTTTATTTTATATAAATTTATGTTTGCCTATGTCATAAGATACAATTCAATAAAGGTGTTTAAAAAGCTAAATGCTTTAAAAATTGACCCATACACCGTGAGATGGATAGCAAACTGGCTAAAAGAGCCCACACAGTACAAGTTGCAGGTGCCTCATCAGAAATTATGAAAGTCAACAGCAGTCTCCCACAGGGTCAGTTCTGGGACCTTTCCTTTGTGGTATTTACTTTTCAGATGATCTCCAAGCAGAAAGACAAGATCTCTGGCTAACAAAGTTTGCAGATGACTGAAAATTGTGGATTGGTGAGAAATCACCCTATGACACCCAAACCCTTCAGAATTAACTTTCCCTAGTAAACTCTTGGTGTGCTAAAATGGGACTTTAACTCAATGCTAAAAGTTTTAGCTTCATTACTTTTGATAGACAACCCCTCCTCATCATACTGTATAGACAACACACCACTTCAAAATGAAAAGGTAGCCATGAGCCTATGTTCTTGCTTTGATAGCTCCCTTTTGTTTGACCAACATGCAACAATTTTTGTCTGGAAATTCTTTTATTTAACCCAGCTAATTGACAAATAAATATCACATAGGTCTAAAGTGGTAATCACTCTCCTATACTCAGCATTAACCAGGCCAAATATCAAGTGCAATGCCCCATTTGGAACATATCAAACAATTAGAAAGACCTGCAAAGTTGCTAGCCAAAAAGACCATGAGTCTTATCTCCCTGAGCTAGCAAAGAGAGGCTGAAAGCTCTATCCATTTATTCTGTTTCTTAAAGCCTTTGGAGAGGAAATCTTTGTCTTGCTTACTGTGTCATTTTAGACAACATTGCCCTGGACCTCTTTTTCTTCTGAAGTCCAATATCTCCACTGATAGTACAACCTGGAACCCAAAATCTTGACCCGCTGATAAATAAAGCATGGTCGAATGACAGATTTATAACTCCAGTGCTTTCCAAACATCTTCTCCTGCACATTAAGCAGCATGACTTGCTGTTTTCCTTTAAACATAAACTAGATGACTGGATTGACTGGTCTAGTCCTGGAGAAAGTAGGTGTGGCTAGTGCCAATGTATAAATAGTCATAAGACTCAGGTGTCTTGGAATATTTCTAAATCTTTGAATTTATGAATATGTGTGTGTGTGTGTGTGTGTGTGTGTGTGTGTGTGTGTGTGTGTGTGTGTGTGTGTGTGTGTGTGTGTTGTGTATATGTGTACATATGCATGTGTTTATGCATTTCATATGAATTTATGGATGGCATGTGAAGTTTTTAGTTTTGAGCATTCTGGAAAAGTATATAGTACTAGATATTCTCTATTTAAATATAGCATTTAGCTTAAGGGGAGGAATGTAATATGTAGTTCAGTATGTCTTCAAGTATGTCAGAATGCTAAGCAAGCATTGGAGTTGTCATTTGACTTCGGACTGCTCTTCAGTTGCTGTCATAATAGTAAAACATATAGTTGTTCATTTACTAGCTCCTCGGCAAATCTGAATCCAGAAGAAAAAGAAAGATGAGATTTAATAGGGAAAGAGTAGCTTCTTATTTGTCAGTGAGAAAAAAATGGTTAAAAAAGACAACTCTCACAAATTGTCAGGAAAGAGTAAAGGGAAGCTGCAAACTGGTAACAAATTTATTTTATTATACTCTATCTCAGTCTTCGTAAGCATAGGTCTAATAAAGTTATGTACCTAGGTGAGGGCTTTGCATGCAGTTGGAAGCTGGGGGAAGACACAGTGTGGGAAATGAAAAATGTTCAGAGTAGTAAAGTGCACATCTCATATCATCTACATCAAAGAGTGCTCTTACTAATTTCAAAAAGTATTTTTTTAATTAAGCACAGTCCAATGACTCCATATCAGTGAACAGGTTTTTACTGCCAAATGTTCTAATTTAGTCTGAGAAATTAGATTAGTTTAGGAGGTACAAGGGGTGAATCAACTTGCATGGGGATATGACACAAAAAATGTCACTGAAAAAATCCATTCTGTTAGAAGAAATTATCCACATTCATCCAAGAATGTTGACATGGTCAGATGAGTCTTTCTACACTATTCAGCAGACCAGTAGCAATGAGGAACACACATGAAGACTTCATGATAGCTTAGCTGTATCACTTATAAAATTATAAAATATTTCAGAAAAATAATTGATCCATAAAAAAGTGTATGCTCATTCCTCAGAAAACAAAAATCACACAAAAAGAATATGCATGGAAAATCCCTCAAAAGCACTATACCACTGAGATTCAGAAACCCAGAAAATATGAATCCAGACGTGACATATCATTCCAGTTCATTGTGATTCAGTGTAATGGCCGAGAAGGCAGAAGTGAACAAAATATAGCACATATTTTAAATGAAGTTCAGCAATAATGTTGATACCATCACACAGAAAAAACTTGCAGAAAGATTACAGAAGTTGGTAACATGATCGAGAGTAGACTGGGAGGTTTTATAGCTATCTGTGAGGTAGAAACAAAGTGTGATGGTTAGAGAATATAAGTCAATAAAAGCAGGTCCTAAGAAGGATGTTACAGTAGTCATAATGGTCTTTTATAGATATTCATACCCAGTATTGCCAGTAGTCCAATTAGTAAAGTTAGGTTGCCTGCAAGAGAAATGGGACAGTGGGTGGGTTACAGATCCAGCAGAGTGATGGAAGATGTGTTAGCTTATATATAATGACAATCTGAAAGTGACAAAAACAGAAAAATATCAGTGCCGTGCACCTAACTCTGGCAGTTAGCTTGGAAGATTAAGGAGCTGTTAAGAAGCTGTTTCCTGTGATACACTGGTGCAAGGTTTGATTCTTTCAGCCTCCACTTCCTTAACTGTGTGACTCTGAACAAGTCACTTAACCAGACACCCCTCCCAGGCTGAGTCTGAAAAAGGTCCATGGAGATCAGTGTTCTATCCTGGAAAACAAAAATGAAAAATAAATCCTGTAAAGTAACATAGTTCCCCCACACTCTTCTAATTTACACATTTCCACCACAACCTGTCTCTGCAACCCTCTTAACTGCTTAGTTTTCTCTAGCATCTAAACAACTCGTATGTGTATTAATGCACCTATCCCATTGCATAATCAGGTGTCTTTACAGCTTTGCTTGTATGAATTTGAATGTAGATTTCCAAATAATATGAAACTTTGTCTTTAAGCTTTTTCATTCTTGGTCTGAAACTGAAATTAGCCAGCTGTGAGCTATGTACTTACCACGTAGCAAATTCAGATAAATAATAAATAAATGCATATGGTAATGCAGTTTGGCACAAAGAAGAGATATGGTCATACTTGGAAAGTAGAAGAAGAGGAGGAAAGATTGTGGAATGTCAAAAGCTTCAAGATGAGTCCCTCAATTTAATTCATGAGACGAGCAACATGTGTAATCAGATTATTCAGAAGTCACATGACTGGCGGACTCCAGGAAACAAGAACTCTATATTCCACTTTACAGGGAAAAGGCAAGGCCTTATCTGTATACTATGTGCAGTTCGGGAAACCATAAGAGAACAAGGATATCAAGATGACCAGATATGTTTACGGATGAATAGCCCTAAGTCATATGCTACATGATGAGAGATGGGTGGCTCACAGCATGAGTAATATGGAAGTGAAAAGGTACAAAGGAGTCAGCCTGCATTCAGAAATTCCTGAGAGAAAAAGTAGTGGAAGGTTGAAACTAAGACCAGAGCAGATGGAGGAGGCACGACAACAGAACACAAGTGAAAAGTTGTTTAGCCTATTAAGGCTTAAAAGGGATCTACAGGATTCTTTATAGTGGCAGATAAGTCTAATAGAGCAGAAGTGGTAGGAATGAATAGACACAATAGTACACCAGTGCACTATATGGCACAGGTAGTAGAGATGGTTAGGGTTACCTGTATTCAGATAAGTAAGTCAGACAGGCTTTTTACACTGCTATGAACATAAGCAAGCTTATTAATGCAATGACACAGGCAAGAAATAAGGGTATTTATTTATTTATTTTACATTTGTTTACCAGGAAAGTCCGACTGGACACAGGTCCATTTTGAGTGGAGGCCCGAGGAGAAAAGCTCCACAATACAATACAGTACATGAGAGAAGAGAAAAAAAATAGAGCATACTTATTGCAAACATACACAATATTGACCAGGCCTGCTTGTTTACTGGTCACCATCCCAACAGCCTTGTTAGTTCAGTGTATATCTGAGAAAATCACACATTATGGCATGCAAGACAGCAGAGATAAGAAAGCATGTTGTTTTAGGGACTGAAAGGTCTAATGACATGGTAGTAGTAAGGGCATCTGTGGCCACTATTGGTTAGAGTGCCAATGTAATAGACAGGACAATCTAGCTGTGAAATAAAACTTATCTAGCAATGTCAATAAAATGTCAGACCAGTAAAATAATCCACAAATACTACATGTACTGTTTTGTTATACAAAATGAATAAAAGTAAGCCTTCATCCATGAAGTGCTTCAACAGACTCAAAAGCAATTTTTGTATTATAATGAAAGTATTCAGTTAAAACCAACTAATCATGCACCAGACTTGCCTGAAAGACAAATTAATGTCTCATTTTAAGTCTAAGTTTTAACGAAACTACATCACTCAGTCATTTTTCAAATAAGATACAAACTTTAATTACCACTTGGATTACTCATATAATAGGATCTGTTAAAAGACACCAAAAGAAATTTGCTTTCATACAACCTCTAAGCCTTGATATAAGAGTCTGTCATCATCATTTGTATCTAAATGTTCTTGTAATGAAAATCTTTTCATCAAATTTCCTATAGACTTTGCATGTATAAAATGGCCACAAACAAAGGTATGGGTTAGACCTGGCTAAATGATGGTCATGGTCATTGCCAAAGCCACACTGATGGTACAGTATGGTAGTTTTCTTCTCTCTTTGGCTCAGTTTTATTCTCCCACCTCCCAACATTTTACTGGGTCTGCTCCCCAGTACCTGTCCATTCTGGGTCTACCAGCTACAACCCCCACCTCAGATTTAATCCCATGTTGTTGGGGTTGGTCACAGAACAAGACATCAGGGGTCTCAACACATCTGTGTCTCTGTCTAGGGGGTGGGGGTTACTTTTTAGACCTACACATTTTTTCAATTTTCTCCTTCTTCAAGTCCATAATGAAGCCCAAGGGACAGGTATGCAGTAGAGATGTGTGGTGTTTCACCCTACCTCTGCAGCAGCAAAGCCATATATCCACCCTTAACCCCTCTTTAGGTATTCCCACCTTCTGATGTCCCCAGTCTCCAATCATGATCGTCACTGTGAGCACTCATGGACCTGCACAACGCCCAGGATGGTCACAACCATTGCTCTCTAACACTCCATCAGTCACCCAAGCCACTAATCAAACCCAGATCTCCTGGGCTACAGTCAGAACTTTATCCCTCTACATCACCAGAGTGGCATAGCAGAGTGTAATACTTACAGGATACTGGTAGAGATATTAGTAGGGCTTAAAGTAAACTGCATCTCATATCATATTCATCTTTTTTCCTTATCATGTTTCCCTCAATGTTTCCATCTGAATATTTGTTGTGCCATACAAACACCAAGACCTCCATAACTGCAAAAATCATAGGTGCCATATCAATGAGTCATACATCCATCAGTGTCTGTGTTTTTGGAATGCAGTTAATGTAAGACAAGAGATGGCCAACCTTAAGAAATAGAAATCTTGCTTTCAATGTCTCCAAAAATGTAACTGTGACGTTTTTCTTCTTTGAAAATGAATTACAGTTGCACTTTGTGATATAAAAAAGAAAACAAAAGAACTTCCATATTAATGGGTCATAAACCATTTTATTGTGAACTAAATACACCAGGTTAGCTAGGACACAAGTGGTTTCTTATAATACTGAATTTGTCTGATTGGATCTAGCAAGCATTTCTGCCATTATGCTGGGAAACTACATTTGTTTTTTTGGACCTATTTAGTGAGCTGTTGTCAATTACAACAAAAGTCACATTTTAATTTCAGCTTTCGTACTTCCTTCCACACATTACTAGTTTTGTAATCCAGTGTAAAATATTAAAATGTCTGACACAAATTCAATGTTTAACATAGTCTCAATGGTGGCATAGAGGGATACAGCCCTGACTCTGGTCCAGATGACCTAAGGTCAATTAACGGCTCAACAGCTTAATGGTTTAGGCAGGGAGGATGGGGTATACCTATCTTAGAGAGGAGGGAAAGTGTGTGTGGCAGTCCCTTATTGAGTGCTGATTGAAATCAGCATCCAGAGGGAAAGCTAGGACTAGAAGCTGAGTAGATGGGCCCAGGGTAGTACACACCCGTATTTCTCATTGCCTGCCCAGTCTGAACAGCAGATACATCAACACACTGGGGAGGGAGAGTGGGAAAAATCCTGTTTCCCTTCAGGAAGGTAGCACTGCTCATTGTAGCTCAACCCTAACCCCAACAGATGAGAGAAGGTATGAACCAGGAATCTGAGCCCTTACCCTCAAGGAAGAAATGGGCCAAATAAATGTACTGGGGATACATATGCACATAGATTTTTATACTTTTTTGTTTGCTTCATTATTTCACTATTTAGTGCCTTTTAGCAGCAATTTCTGAACCTAAGATCTAGTCTACAGTACATGTAGCTCAGATGGTTGCAGCTCAGATTAGATGCAATTACACTTGCAAACAACTGGTATAAACTTAGTCAACTGAACACTTGATTAAAAATACTGACATCTAAGTACACCAGAACATTTCATCTAGAGGACTTTATTCCTACAGTAAGGCTTCACCCAGTACCCCATGAAATTAAAATATTATTCTCGGAGTTTGCTTTCCCTCCCCTAAAATAAATCCCACAAAAAATATTCAGCCAATAAATGAAACATCCCTTTGTTTCATTCTATAGTTAGTTACTGATTAAAGCAATAGAAAGGCAACCTGCTATGTACCCTAGTTCTCCAATGAACAAGAAAACATCTATATGCAGTTACTGGCACAGAAATATTCTTATATACTTCAGGCAAATGTAGTCTAAGTTTGAGGAACTAATCCAGAGGTTACATGATTTCATTCCTAAAATCTTAATTATGTGCCAAATTTGAAAGGGATGTTAAAGCTGTGTTGTAACAATTCACAAATTATATGTTGATTCAGAACTCTGGAAAAACGGAAAAATGGTTGTTCATCCTCTTCACTTCTGATCACATAAGTGTTAAACAGCCATGGCTACATACCTCTCAGATATAGATCATTATATGGCTACCATGTCTGATGCTGATATGTACTAGATGGCATCCTTTAGCCCGAATCCCCTGTGCAGGGCCACTGCAGAATGCTGTAAGAGCAGATTTATTATAAAATGACTTCAGACCTTTCTTCTGCATTAGTGTATACCTGACAGCCATAAATAAAGGATTTCTATTTACAAAATCTTAATTCCTACAAAAATAAAATGTTGCTTCATTCTACCACACACTCATTAGAAAATCTCTTTTGTTAACAGAAGCATATTCTATATTCTTGAAAAGAATCATTTTCACCAGTACTATATATACATGGTTAATTGTGCAATGGATCAGTTCCTCACTATTTACAAATTACAACAACAAAGGAAAAAGTCTACATTCATAGTGCTACCTCCAGCCAATCGTTCCAGTTTTTATGCCAGGCATAATGAACCAACAGAAGTCGTTACCCATGTTATAAGTTCTTGTATTAAGTAACACATATTTAATTTTTAACATATCCAACAGTACATATAACAATATGCACTTAACTAAATCCTGAACAGTTTGGTTGAGGGACTGCAGAAGATAGTCATACTGTTGACTAAACTGGGATGTATAATGCAGGCTAAGGAGAAGAATATCAAAGCATGTTGGTTTACATATTATATGTTCTTCGTATTAGGCATGAGGGCTAGGAAGTAGTAAGAATTCAATCAGGCATTTTTACTAAAACTGAGATTTTTATATAATTTGTATTGATAAAATGAGCAGGATATTGAACAAAGCAAAATTACTAGTGCCTACAAACTATGTGAGCAAACATGATGAGGACTTTTTAATACTGCAAATTATTTACTACTTCATAATTTCTTGTGCTGTGGTCTGTAAATATATTTTAAAGTGTTATAAGGTATTATCCAACAGCTTTAACTACTTGACTTACCTGATACATTTGTTACAGGCACTTTTTAAGGCAAGTTAAAACCATGGCTTTAAATATCTGGGTTACAGAAACCTTTTTTTTTATTTGCTCACAGGCATTGCTGCAAATAATGCCTTGGTAATTGAAAAGCCATGACATATATAGCACAGTAAATTCTAGATTCTTAACTAATTTGCACACTTCCTGTACAATGTTCAGACTAAAATAACTGAGATAATATTTTGGTCTCTTTGCGATACTGAGACTTTGGTTTAGCTATGCTAGCATGCACTATACTATAGTTTCATGTCAATACTTCTGCTGTAGCACAGATTTTGGGGATTTCTGTGTAATGCACATCTGTCAGAAATACAAAATTTTAACAAAGAAATTCAGAATCCTTTTAAAAGAATTATTCATGATCGATGTTAGTAGGACAGTTCTAGGATGGTAGGGAGGAAAAATACTTGCCATCTCAGAGCATAATTGTATACTACAACCATTAGCATTAACCACAGAAGTAGAAAATTGTGGGGTAGAACATGGAATAAATTAGATGATCTGAGGTTGCCAAGGAAACTTTTCCACATACAGTGAATCTATAAGATGGGGAGTCCTCTCACATGGGAGACATTATTTTCCTTTGCTTAAGCCAAGTAAATTCTCTGGTAGTTGTTAACATTATTGTGGTCTCTTTCTATTATTTCATAATTTATCAGTTTCTGACTGTAGGGGAAAACATTCAGTACAAATGTTTAATTTTTCTAAAACAGTTCCACTGCTTTCATGCAGATTATAAAACAAGGAAGCTCTGGACTTCAAAGAATTCTAGGCAGTCTCCCTTCAGGCTTGAATGTGGCACCTAAGTTTCCTTGTGCTTTAAATTCATTTGGATTATGTATTGTTTGTTACTGTGGCTAGAACTGTATGTGACAATGCCATTTTTGTCAAGATTTCCTATGGACATGCATGCTACATTCAGGAGCTTCATATACTGGACAGAAGCTTATAGAACATTGCATTTCTGCATTACCAGAAGCAGTATCTAGACATTTTGCAGTTTTTTTGTTCTGTAACCATAGCTGTTAATCAGGAACTTTGCTCCAGATTATACCTACGTGTGACTTCCAGTACCGCTGTCAGCTTTATGTTTAATTTTGCCCATCTGTCTGGGCTGCACCGCTTCCCCTCTGAGGCCCTTATCAATGTTAGGGTAGGTATGACACTTCCATCAAGCTATGTATGTGACCAGTGAAATATTTGTCATACCTGTTGAGGCAATTATTAGATTTTTCAGTAAATCCTGTACGTCTTACAAGGGCTCAGGAAGAACCTTTAACTTATATTAATCTGCATATTGAGTTGCAGGCTGCCACATTGCTTTTCTATTCTTATAATACCTGACAGTTCTACATAGATTACTTATGTTAGCTATTGCTGTACAGTTTAAAAAACAGTTATAACAATCAGTACCAAAAGCATCATCACGTATTAAAATAAACAGGGCAATTACTGGCATACATCATTTATAGCACTCAAACTTCTCAGTGGTTCATTACAGTGACATGATGGATCTGAATACAACTGAAAGCTGCCCGCGGGATGAAAGAGAGATCACAAGAAGTCATTAGCTAATGCTTTTCATAAATTAGTTCTGTGAACTGAAGAGAGGAATCATTAATGCAGGAGTCTTTATCCAGTCCATTTTCAATACAAGCAAATTTTCTCCCACAAAAGGATGCTGGAAGGAAAACCATCTTGTTCATTTTGTTGTCCTCTTTCCCACATTACTAATGGATTATTTGTTCCAGCAAAAACATTTAACATTGTTAATGATATCAGACTTAAGCACAGTCATCAATAGTAGGAATATAAAATGACCTATGACATCCTTTCGAATATGCTTCAGTTGATTATCTTAATATTTTATAGCAACTCAGTAAAACCAACAAAAATAAATCTGTACTCTATTCACCTTAATCCTGCTTTATCTTAAACCCGGCACTGTCACTGGGAGTTGTACATCTATCTGCCTTTAGCAAGTAAACATGCTAATTGTCTTTTACAACACAGCTCCCATAGTAAACCACTCTCATGCTTTTAAATAGGTATATAAATGGAATGATGAATTTCTACACTTTATTCTGCTTTTTCAACCACTATTTAGATCACTGGTTTGTATGTCGTTTAATAAAGAAGATTCAACTTGAATTAGCTTGTGCTTCCCTACTTTCATTAGTGGATTTATGCTTTGGAAAGTTTTTAAAGAAAGCATTTCTACCACCTGTTATTAGGTGTGATATTCACAGTATGTTTTTTACCAGGTGTCTGAACTCTACGGAGTCTTACATCTTCCACACAGAGAAGTTTCCTCATTATTTGTTTTTGACCCAGTATATTGACATACTGGGTTTGTGAGACTTCAAGGGACACCATGGAGACAGTTTGTTTTGATGTTGAAATAGCATCACACTGAGGGTTCTATCTCCACACCAGGTACTTCGATACATATTCTAGAACTGACACTGAGGATTATGCTTGGGCCGCTGATCATAATGGTCTTATTTATGTGTTTGAGACATGGATGTCAAGAAATTCACCTTGAGAGCTAGAATTGAGAGGTGAATCCTTGTTGAGAACACATAATTAAGGGTTATGATCAGCAAACCAATCATATTTTTTTGTAGTGCAATGAGCTTTATCTGCTTCATGCACTACTAGTTACAGGGAAAAAAATCACTAAGTGTTCTGCCTGCTTTTAGGAGCTATCAAAGACGTAGTGTAATATAGTCCATTATGTGTACACTCAAATGCCTCTTAACTGTCTAGATTTACACAGGACATCCAGATTATTGCTTCATACTTTTGGTCTGTTGCTCATAAAATCTGTTGTTTTCAGGCAAACCACTGAGGATTGAAGTCACTAAATAATGACATCCATTTGAGTTTCAGAGTTCATATCCTTCGGGAAATGAATGCTACTACATTCTGTTATTCTAGCAACTGAGTTTGTTTGAGAAACTGGAGATACTGGTACAGACTGCAGTCAGAAACAGATCTTTTATTTCTGCCATTGTCATTTGCTAGTCAGTACAGGGAGATTTTATCGCCAACCACTAGACCCGACCTTAACAACATAAGCAGGTGGTGCTAAGCATTTGTTAAGATTGTGCCACACGCCACTCTGGCATGTAACTGGTTTGTTTTTTTCCAAATATCAGACTGTAATCAGTGTACTCCATGCACTACATTATACTTCAGCATGGGTATTAATTGCAGTTGACCTGAGCCAGCAACTGCTGAATGAAACATAAACTGCATCTCATTATGTCTGACTCAGATCTGCCACACAGAGGGATAAAGCTATGACCATGACACAGATAACTGGTTTGATTAATCACTTGGTCACTGGAAGAGCTGGGCAGGGTAGGGTAGGAGAGAGTGGCAAATGCCAGATCTCCTACCCTAGTGGGAAGGACTGTTGGTCTGGTGGCTGTTTCACTATGTGGCTTGCAGATGAGATGGCTGGAATCAGGGATATGGGCTTCATTTACCAGGTGAGTGACATCATTCCTTATTATCATATGGGCTTCGGCACTCATATGCAGAGGGAGGGCACAGTAAACCCTTGCAGTCATGCAGTCACCCACGTCAGCCACCAAATGTTGAGGTTAGGTCTTAAATAAAAAGAAAAACAAAACTTTTCTCTGCATAAATGATGATCTCTGTGATCAGATCGCACCCCATCCTACAGGGAACAAATGGACTAATGATTCATGCCGAGGGTCAATGCAACATGATGTCAAAATGAGAAAACAGAAAAAATGTAATGCCTAACCTGGCTCCAACTCATTTGTATGTCAGACATCTCAAAACACTTATTTATTGAAGAGGAGAGAAATTCTGTTGATGTCATGGCCAAATTTATATTATTCAATATAAATACTACCCAGCTCTTGTCTGGAAGAGGGCAGGATCCAACTGGTCCAAAAAAAATAATTAAATCATCACCCTAATTTTCAGTTCTTGGCTGGGGTACTTTCTGTGTGGAGTCTGCATATCCTCCCTGTGTTGATGTGGATTTTCTTTGGGCACTCCAGTATCCACCCACATTCCAAAGACATGAAGTATGTAGATTGGACACTCTAAACCGAATACAAGTATGAGTGAGAATGCATGTGTGGAGTATGGAAGGACAACTGTGGAAGGGCTTGCCACCTGGTGGTTTGAACACTGGCTCCAGATGAATGTCACTGTTGAAGTGACACCCCGAGCCCATGTCCAAAAATGGGAAAAAGGGATTGTGGATGGATGGATTCATTTTCATTTTCATTTGTATGCTGTATTGTTTCAGCTATACTTGAAATCATTTGTCATTCTAGCATCTGCCAAAGATGTTGTTCATGTTTTTTTTTTCAGTGTTGACTGCATTGCTGAACAGGATTACTCCATATATATTGTGTTCAGCAGTGTGAGTTACTGAATTATTTTCAAAATCTTTATTCATTATACTTTTCAAAGACCTAATATTGACACTTTATAAGAAAGGGGAATATGTTTTGAAGAGAAAGGGGGGATTTAATAAAGCCTACATGGACTTATTTTCTGTGTAGGCATAGTGGAGCACTGCTTACATGAAAGAAAGCAGATGTGCGATCCAGTAAAGGGAGCTGAGGGGTGTGCACGAGCGTGCAAACACAGAAGTGTCCATGGCATGCAAATCACCTCATAATTAGGTGAAATGCATGCAATGAGGCAGGTAGAATGATCCAGCAAGCAGATAGACAGTCGTGCAGACCCCGTGTTGGTGTCCATAATATACATGGAAACATTCCATGTACAGGAAGGTAAAATGACACCAGGGGCTGTAAAAGTGGATTTACAGTGTCAGAAATAGCATAGAGGACACAGATATGTGCAAAAGAAAGCAATGTTTGTCCAAAACTGTATGGAAAATAATGTAAAATATATTTTTTTTAATATCATGGGTATGTTTATGTGGTGCACCTTAGTGCGCAAACATGCCGTTATGGAAAAAAAATATTGTAAAAAACAGAATTTGTGAGTATGTAACAGTAATACATTACAGGACCCTATGTGGGGTATGTACACTGTAGGACTGCTGTGGTTGCTAACGAGGCAGGGCCTGAATATATGTAGTTACCAGGTACTGTGCACGGATCTGTATGCAAATGAGATGGGGTTACTAAATAGCAGAATTGGGTAGCTGTGCCCATAGCTCCCATCTGTGTAGGCACAGAACCATGTTGGTGTCCACAGAAGAGGTAGCTGACATCAAAAGGGGGTGTTTCCACAAAGTTTTAACCTCATTGGAGCTCAACAGCACCTGTTTGGTTGGTGTGCCACTCTGCTCAGCAGGGGGGGGTGTCTTGTGAATGCTACACTTTGTTTACCTTAGCGGTACATGTTTTAGTGGGTTTGAGCATGTTTGAGTGTGTTTGCGTGGTGCACAGCTATGCCTTCTATGGGGGCATGTTTGCTCACTGCTAAGCCTTGTTTACCTCTGAGGCACGAGTTTGCATGGTGCGCCACAGTGCTCAGCAAGGAAGGCTGTCAAAAAAAATTTGCTGAGAAAGCCAGTGATGTATTAATTACTGATGAGCTCTGTAACACTTAAACTAGGGCCATTAAACCCCTTAATGATGTATTTGACTGGTGGAATGCATCCTAGCTAGCCAATCACACAGAGTACCCCTACAGCAGAGCACTATAAAGTATGTATACACCCTACAATCTGCTTTTTCCTCATACTCTGCACTATTGGAGTACAGACATGGGAATTCTAACCAAGGGAATGCTAGAGCCTGCTACAGCTCTGCCACATATGTATGTGCTGGATGCTGAGGTCAATGCAGCTGCTGCTGATGCTGACCATAGCCTAGACTGAGAAGGAGAAGAGTGTTCAGGTGCAGGGTAACCTACCAGGAGCTACATGAGCTGGAGATTGTAAAGCTCTACTGGGTGGACAGGGGCATACTACAACAACTCAGTGAGCTCTGCCTCCCTCAACTCAGACCCAGAGCCAACAGAGGGCAACCCATCCCAGTGGAAACAAAGGTATTCGTAGCCCTTAGGATACCGACTACAGGTACCTTCCAAAGACCAACTGGAGAATGATGGGGGACTCACAGGCATCTTCTTCCAGGGTGCTCCACCAGTTCCTGGATGCCATACTACCACATGCCAGTGTGCACATTTATCTTCCCCCACACCCCTGAGGAGAGGGCCCGCAGTATGCAACTGTTCTACCATGTACTGAGGTACTGGGTGCCATAGATTGCACTCGTGTACACATCAAGGCCCCAACCGGTGAAGTGGGTAGAATCTACATCAACCACAAGGGGTATCACTCCATCAACTGACAGGTGTGTCCAATATCCAGGGCATTATCATGAATGTCTGTGCTGGCAGCTCTGGCAGTTATCACAAATCCGATATCTAGCATGTATCACAGCTGGACCAAATGTTTGCTAGAGGGGACATCCTACACAGCCATTGACATGGAGATGCTGGCTACGCACTGGAAGCATGGATGATAACACCCATCAGAAATGCACACCCACCCACCGAAGAACACCATAATGAGGCACACTCACAAACCAGGAACATCATAGTGCATGTGTTTCAGCTGTTGAAGTCATGGTTCCAGTGCCTCAATATATCTGGTGGAGCCTTGCAGTACTCTCCAGCCACATGTGCACAGATGTTCAGAGTATGTGCCATGCTACGCAATGTGATCCTGTGGAAACAGCTGCAACAGGGTCAGCAAAGGGAAGGAATACACAGCCCCCCCACAAGTGTCTAGGTCACCAAAGCTGCACCCACAGGGGGACTTGGAGGAGGAACCCCCTGAGGCTGTTGCTGTAGGCAGATGTAGGCATGGCCAATATGCCCTGGCCTTGGCCAAGAGACATTGCATAACACATGTACTGACATCCTAGGGCCCTAGGAACTGACACCTTACTCCAACTCATATACATATCAGTAAAAATGATGCCATCCAGGCCACACAACATGCACCACACTATGTACTGGCTGTGGGCTGCCTTCATCAAACAGAGGCAGCCCTGAACTACAGGTCTATCAACTGCTGCATTTGTAAGGCAAGTCACTCCTGTACACCACTTGCAAAGGGTACTATAATATGGTAGCATATGTATGGACCTGATGCATGTATGCAATGGAATATAGTGGGCTATATATAGTCTACTACTGGGCTACTTACAGAGATCTATACTGGGATACTTGTACATATCTAACAGACACTTGGGACAACAAGTATTCTGTTAATTAGTATGTGCTCCATATTAGCCACTAAGCCACATGGCTGGAAACTCCACAACAGTATTCCAGGGAGATGCCAAACAGTGGATTCACAAGGCAGTCACATGACTGTCTATCCCAGTAGAGCATAGGCTAGTTGTCCCCCACCCCAAACACATCAGTGTTGCCATACAGCTGCTGTAGTAAGTCTGCAATGATATAACAGCAGACCAGAAAATTCCCCTATCATTTTGATAGTGTGAGGGAGGAAATCTCAATGTCTGACAGCTAGTGTGGCTCAGTGATCCAGGGACAGTAGCATATGTGATGGTGTTGATGGTTTGAATCTGGCAGCATCCAACATCTTTTGCATGTTGGGTACACATATGGTGGCAGTCCCACAAACTGTCATAACCCCTCAATCTGTTACTGCAAGCAATCTGGACAAAGACAGAGTGGCTGGGGGCACAAAGGGCCATACCTACAGACAGGCATTATACATGCTCTGAGTAACTTAGACGGTGGCTAGTTTAACAGCAGGCTGCAACAGGTCAGATTAGCTGCAGGATGTAAATGCAATCAGTTAAATGTGTCAGTAGGTACAACAAGTCAGCGACCAATGCACAGTATAGCACCGGGAAACCACAAATGTATAAGGAATACAGCAGAGATATGGGGCGAAATACTGGACATTCTGCAAAAACATGTACAGGGAGAGGTATGCAGACTGTCATCCTGTGTGTGGTGTTTCACTATGTACACCAGTCACAACATACTTCTCAATCTCTGACAGCAGGAAATATGTTGAAATACAGTGAATAAAAGTGGGACCAAGGACCACAACTTGGGACATGTTTTAAATACTTGCTCCTACAAGCATAGAATGTGGATAGAATAACAGGTCCTGCATTCGCATGACTCATCTGCTGTGAATGGAGTTTGAAACTCAAATATCTGTCAGTATTAATTTACTTCAATTATGACTGATTTGCCACTAATTTGCCAGAAAACAGCAATGTAATGTGAAAAGGGCGAAAAATATGGGTCAAGAGTCTGGACAGTCTGTGAAGCTCTGTATAGTTCTAAAGTTTGAGTCACATGTTAAGGTCAGCAAACAGCTGGGGAATGCCTTGGACAATATCAGGCAACTGCAGTACTATGGTAACAAGTGCAGAACCAACGGCCTGCAGCACACAATAATCCCTGACTGGAGTACAGGTAGCTCTGGCCTGGAGTCATCTTGTAAGTACTGACAATCATACTGTGCATGCTCCTACACATAGCTAACTTGAGCTCAAGTCTGTTGCCTCTACTACCCAAAGGCCTGCTATGTGGAAATATGTCTATACATACATACAACTACATATACATATCTGTTTCTCCCTATCCCCCTCACGCTTGATTACTGTTTCTATCAGTATGTGGCACATATATATGTGATAGCAAGATGCTTCTACAGAACACATTTACATTACTGACACACACAACTACATTTAAGGAGACTACCCTGTTTTACACCATTGATATAGATATGGACAGAGATGCACAAATGTTCTCACATACCCCTGAATGCTGGGGTTATCTGCACATACACAACACAACAGCTGTCCAATGGCAACAGACCAAGACCACAACAGTACATAATCCATTCACCCACAGACCCCTGAGCCTGTGGGCTGTCACCTTGCAGAGAGACAGATACACAGGTGATGTAATGTACAATGGGTGCAATGCAGTCCTTGGACAGGTCATATTGTCCCTGGCCACATGTCTGCCTATCAAACTGCAAACAGCCACATATGGCCAGACTGGTAAGTGTACACACATACCAGGGATATTACCTGGTATACCACCCCTAGGACACTAGATACAATAACAGTACCAAGAATTATCACTCTGCAGGCCACACATGCTGTCTAACACAAAGCCACTTTGTGTACTCCACAAGTACTGTGCCTGCAGCAACACATACAAGACATAAACTGTGGCATATGTGATAGGTACTGTGAGTTGTAGTGTGTAATTCTAGATAGGTAAGAGTTCTAATCTCACATCCTCCAACTGTGTGTGTGTGTGTGTGTGTGTGTGTGTGTGTGTGTGTGTGTGTGTGTGTGTGTGTGTGTGTGTGTGTGTGTATCAAAATATCCTCTCACAGCACTATAGACATGACCATATGGCCTGTCTCCATGCAGTGGTATGCATTTTATGGCCCTGTGACTGGCTGCTGGCCTCTAAATTCCCTCTTCTACAAGGCCTGATGAAGTCATCCCCCTAAAGAGCACTGGCTGACAGTGTATTAACAGATAAACAGTGTGGCACATGCAATAAGTACTGCGAACTATAGTGTGTAATACTAGATAGGTAGGGGTTCTACTCTCACAGCATCCAACTTGTGTGCGGGTGTGTACGTGTAAATATCTCCCCTGACAGCACTAGAGACATGCCCATGTGACCTACCCCGTGCATTGGTTATGCATTTTATGGCTCTGTGACTAGATGCTGGCCCTAAATTGCCCTCCACTACATAAGCATAATTGATGTCTGCCACCATCTACAGTTGTACGTGCAGACTACCCAGGTGACATGTATCAGGGGTAGTAGAGTGTGTCACAGGGTATGAAAGCATGATGTCACTGACTGTTCCCATTGCCCCTGACACAATGTTCTACACATATGCACATAGGGAGCCATGCACATATACTGGCATGCTTTGTTGATGTCATATCTCTGCTGTGCTGCCTTGCCATCCTGTGCTGCTGTATTTCCACCATGTGTCCATAGTTGCATCGCTCAGACTCCTGGGACAAAAACATACACAGATCCATGACACAGCTGTCATTCTGTAACACTACCACCAGTGTATCATCGGGCAACAAAGATGCACAAAGTTTGATTTGTAGTCCTTACACATGCCAGTGTACAGTATCTGCCATGGCCCACAACAACTGCCATGGCAAAACACTACTGCACTACACAAACACATGTAGAGTTATATAGTCACCGTGTGCAGTAGACACATATATGCAGGTCCCTGCATTGATGGTATGGATGACAGGCATGTGGCACAGGTATCATCACATGCACAGGGTGTGGTGTGGGGGTGCCGGAGGCCTAGTTTGTGCCAAACAGTTCACAGCATGTGTGTGAGTCAGGAAGGGGTGCTGGTGACATGGGCCATGGAGAGGTGCTGTGTGCGTCTGTAGGTGACCTGCATATGACAGTGGTGTTGCAGTGTGTGCATGTACACAGTCAAGCTTAGTAGTAGCCCTACACATGCATATGGTGGACAGCTGTGAACCGTATATGGTAGAGTGGACAGTTCACCATTTCCAGTCACAAACACAGGAACTGAATTCTCCATGAGTAGCACTGGCAGCACCATGCCCAAAGTCAGATGAGGTGCTAGTACCTGACGATGACTGGTGTTTGCTGGGCCTGTGTCCCCTACAGGACCACCCAGGACCATGTGCCCATGGCCTGCCACATCATGGTGTGGACAGCACACCTCTCTCTGAAGTGCTGGAGGTGCTGCCAATAAGAGAACATGAATGTGCATGGCCAGGTTCACTTCAGAATGTCAAAGTTTGAAAACTTCGAATTTCATATGGTCGAGACCATATGATTGAAGTTTCAAAACTCTGAACATTTTGAAGAGAGATCTGTTGCAGCACATAACAGGGAATTTTCCCTTTTCCTCACTGTAGTGCAATCTCAGAGTTGACATATTTAAGTAGCAGGGGGTGTGGAGGGTGCAGGGGGAGGCTTGCCCCCCTGCAAAAACATTTAGGAATACGGTTTTGTGTTCTTTTTGGATGCATTTCAGAGTTTCAAAGTTATAAATCTTCGTTCATATGGTCTTAACTATATCGAATTCAAAGTTTTCAAACTTATAGATTCTGAAGTGAATCCGCATGACCACATGGACTACCAGTAGATGGTGTTGCTGGCCTATGTCCACATGTCTGATGCCCAACCTCAACCACATGTTCCAGCATAGACAACATGCGCTCAAAGACAGACACTGTCTGAGCCCACAATCTGTCCTCTACATCAGTGAAATGTTCAATGGTATCACCAATGCAGTGGAGGCAGTCACGGATGTCAGACTGCGCTGCATCCATAGTACTAAGCATCTGTCTGGTGTTGCATTCATCTCATGCCTGTGCCTCCATGACAGCCTGAAACATGTGGCGAGTGACTCGTGATGTGGTGCCTGCAACAGGAAGTGGATGGCCAGTATTCCTCCCCCGAGCACCCCTATCAATTTGCCTGTGTGGGACCTTGCCAGCTCTCTGGCTATGGCCAGTGTCTACACTCACTGATGCCATAGGCCTCACACTGTCCTGTACTATGTCACCGCCCTCTGGCTGTCCAATATCTGTGGCCTCTGGTGACTGATTATGTGTGGGCATACTGATTGTATGCAGGGACAATGGGGGCAGAAGAGGGAAGTCAACCTTTGGGACAGATTCAGCCACCAACAACCCCACCTGTGCCTCACTAGGGCCACCATCATCATCAGAGTCTAGTGAGACAGCTTCCAACCCACCCTGTTCACCTGTGAAAAGAAAGACAAAAGCAGTACATTACCACCTGCATTACTATGTACGGTAATCCACACAGAGTCATACAGCTGGGGATCCACAACTGCATTACATGTCCCACATCTTCTCATCTCTGATTTCATGCACAAAACACACCCACAACAACATACATAGACAAGCCAGGCCCTGTATAACATGCATGTCACCTACAACGTAATGTTGCCAGTTCAATACACCTGTGAGGTATGTGATATGACAGTGTATGTGAAAGAACTACACATAAAACCCAGTACACCTATCTTGACAATGATATGCCAGTTGTAGTACCAGTGCCTCAAGTATGTACCTTCTCCCTATTGTGTTTGAATGGGCATCTTGCAGTAATTGCCTCATGTACAGCAGGTGGCATAGTTGCTCATAACTATAAGTGCAAACATGTTAATGTGTGCACAAATACACCCCTGTCATTCCCTAGGCTATGCACTGTAGTTAACTGCTCTGAAATGGAACATACAATTATTCTACTCTAGCTAAGCAGAACACTTGTGCAAAAGGCAAAATAACAGCCCTTAACATTCATAGGGTATATTTGATCAGGCAAAACAACAGAATGACACTAACCAGGTACAGGACCATGAACCCTGGCCACACCTGACATACCTGTGAAAACGTGAGGGAGAGGTATTGTCAGCAAAACCAAATGTTGCATTGTTACACGGTAATATGTGCATATATCCACATGTGCAGTAGCTAATATGATACTCATTATATGATACTAATATGATAATCGCTATATTGCTGACATTCTGAGTATATATGCACAACTGTGGTGAAAAGCCAACCCCCCCCCCAATGTAGATAGACCTGACATCCATGTACTGGTCTGTAGAGCCTGTCACAATGACTGCAAATATATTATACTGGTGAACACTGTGGTAACCACCTCCAGGATGTATGGCATGATGGTTGGCTGGGAGCTGTGGGTTGATCCTAGGTTCACCAGGAATTCCTCTGTGGCTGGGAGGGGTTGTTCTGCTGCAAGCCCTCCACCAGTGGCAGCATGATCCCTGGCAACAGCACCTGCCCTTTGACATGCGGCATTGACCATGTCTGTGGCCCAGTGTCAAACCTACTCATAGGTCCTGTCCTGTTGGCCAATATCATTAACACCCCTCACAAGGTCGACCCACAATGCTTCTCGCTCTTCATGATTGTAGTGACCCCTTGACAGCAGGATGTGATTGTTGAGTCTGAGGGCATCCAGTATAGCGTCATTTTTCCGCAGATGAAAATGGAGGATGTGTCCATCAGTACATCATTCCTGCAAGACAATTAGAGGGAAACACATTATAGGACCAGATACATGGATGTCCACTATGTACACACCCTACACACCTGTAATGGCCTACACTATCCACTGCTCTCTCACACCTCATGTACACACCCTATACACCCATAATTGCCTGCACTATCCACTGCTTTCTCACACATCATATCCCAGTTTGGCAACACACTACATGTGTGGCTATCACCAAGATAGTAGCAATACTGGGTAATCTTCCTGTGTGCTGGGACAGATTCTGCTGTATGTCTCTAAAGGCATCACTGCAGTGTACTGTGGTGTGCCCCTTATGGGCAAATCCCCACTGATATGTGACACAGTCGCTATCAGACTAATAGCAGTGTGCTATTCCAACTATACGGGGACAGTCCAGCCACACCAATGTGCCATAATGACAGACAGCAATGCAAACCTGCTGTTGTATATGTTCCCTTTTGGCATCATACAACTCAACTATGCAGATGTTTGCAGAATGTCACCATGTTTGCCTCATAGCTGTGGTCCACCGTGCACAAACTTGTGAATGTCTGACAAATGACATGGTCGACAGACCACGATGCTTTGTCACATATGGCCTGCACCTGTCGCCCCTGGCATTCCGGATACTGGCTAAGGCTCTTGCTGCCCCTAGAGTGCCTTTTTTTGGCAAGTTTTAAATAACAAATTCACCACCATAACAGGAACAGGCAAGCAAAAACTGAGGATAATGCTACTCAATGCTAGAAGTCTAAATCTCAAAATGCACTCACTCGAGGCACTCCTTAAAATGGAGAACATCGATACCTGTGCAGTGACTGAGACCTGGTTCAAGGCTCCAGAGAGCACCCCTGCACTACCAGGCTATAACTCATACCACACTTTTTGGCCATGTAACCTGGACCAAAACACCAAAGGCGGAGGTGCGTCCATATTCATTAAGGATATCCACACTTCCAGGCTAGTTGCTCAACATAATGCATCCGAGGTTATCTAAGTGCAACTAACTCTGGGCAAAACTGCAATCAAAATTGTAGCTTGCTACAGATCCCCCACCAATCCCCAGGATTCCCACTCCTCTTTTCTTGATGTAATGGAAAATATTAGGGTTTAACCAAACACCCTAATAATGGGCAACTTCAACTACCCCACCATTAACTGGGAAAACTACTTGTGTACCAACTCCTTAGCTCAACACTTTCTAGAATTCATAAACTCCAATGCCCTGGATCAACTAATCCACACCCCCACCAGAGGCAACAATATCCTAGACCTAGTCATTACCAACATGAGTGACCAGTGTTCCACACCTGAAGTCAACTCCTCGTTGGTCCAGTCTGACCATAAGCTAATCACCCTTGATATCCACATCCTGCCCCCACCCCCCATTAAGGAAACCATGGTAATAAATTTCTCCAAAGCCAACTTCATGCTTCTTAAGACAGAAGTGGTGAACTTCATGACACCCATGCAGATGGACAATACAGTTACAACTGCTGAATCCTACACAAATGCACTCTATAAGCACTTACACAAGTGCATGGATCATGCTATCCCAAACAGAACCAAGATGCTATCCTCCAAAAAAAGGAAGCCAATCTGGTGGTCCCCTGCCATAAACAAACTGTACAACAGAAGGAAGAAACTGTTGCAAAAGAGAGTAAAATCCCATGAGTGGAGGAGCTCCTTGGTCAGCCTCAGTAAGAAGCTGAGATCCCTTATAAGATCCTCCAAAGCTCGCTACGAAAACAAAATTGCCACTAATTCCAAGAACAACCACAAAGCATTCTATAGCTATGTCAAGAATCTCGATGGCAACACCCAGATCTGCTCTGAGTTACAGCACAAAGGCAAGAAAATTACAGAACCATCTAGCAGATAGGTTCACTGCTAACTTTACCCCCCCCCTCTCATCCCCTAAAGGGCCCATATCTATACAGGAAGAATGCAAAGTCCCTGTAATCACAACTATGCAGGTAAAAGCTGCACTCTCTAAAGCCAAAAACACAACATACATGGGACCGGACAACATCCCAGGCTGTGTTTTACACGAACTTCAGAACGAACTGGCGTCCCACTTAAGCGCCATGTTCAATAATAGCCTTGCATCAGGCTTTCTGCCCACTGAATGGTGCACAGCAACAGTTATCCCACTCCACAAAGGGGAAGCCACCACTGATCCCGGGAACTATCGACCTATTAGCCTGATGAGCCTGATCTGCAAGGCCATGGAACTTATCATCATGCAACTCATAAACAAAGACATTGGTAACCTCCAAATTCTGGATCCCACCCAGTTCGGGTTTGTGAAAGGCAGATCATGCTTCCTGAACCTGACTGACTTCTTTGAGGCAGTCACCAAAGCCGTAGATCATGGTAAGGTAGCTCACACAGCCTATCTTGACCTCGCCAATACTTTTGACACCATCCCCCATTCTGGAATTATAGCTAAACTCACTAAACTAGGTATAAATCCCTACGTCACAAGATGGGTTGCCAACTAGCTCACTGACAGAACCCACACTGTAAAATTTGCAGACTCCAAGTCTGACCTCAAAGCAGTGACAAGTGGAGTACCACAGGATTTTGTCCTGGGACCTCTCCTGTTTGGTATCTACTTCTCTGAAGTACAGGCTAGCACAGAAGGCCACTGGCTAATGAAGTTTGCAAATGACTGCAAACTAGGAGCCATAGTCAAGTCCCCAAATGATGTGGACATCCTACAGAAGGGCCTCGCTGAGACAGATGCCTGGTGTCAGAGCCATGGCCTCAAGCTCAATGCCAAAAATTGCAGTGACATGCCCTTGGGTAAAAACTCTGTACCCATGAACTACCACATAGGCAGCAATCTACTTAACACTGAATGCGTGATAAGAGACCTTGGGACCCAGATGAACAGTAGTCTCTCCTTTGATAGTCACATCACCACAGTAGTCAGGAAGTCCTTCCACGTGGCACACCTCATCATAAAAGGGTTCTCATCCAGGAAAAAAGAGGTCATTGTTCCCATCTACTTGACACTCATTAGACCCATTATAGAGTACAACGCCCCTTTTGGAATGTACCTCAGAAGACATCTTCAGCAGCTGG
Organism: Protopterus annectens; assembly: GCF_019279795.1. Classification (NCBI taxonomy): domain Eukaryota; kingdom Metazoa; phylum Chordata; order Ceratodontiformes; family Protopteridae; genus Protopterus; species Protopterus annectens. Next base: position 211,333,028 of record NC_056744.1, on the reverse strand, counting down.
AAAGGCCACAGAAGTACCTCACAAAGGGGATTACTGACCTCAGACAAATGCCCTACACTGACCGCCTCAAAAAACTCCAGCTTTACTCTGTAGAATATCACCTACTCAGAGATGATCTCTGCCTAACATATAAAGCTATGTCAAACCCAGAGCTGTTGAACATGCTACACCTAAAGAAATCCCAATCCCTCCGAGCTACACACTCTAGGGACCTAAACTTTGTCACCACAATAAACAGGACATGCTGGAGGGATAGATTCCTGTCCCAGAGACTTCCCATACTCTGGAACAGGCTACCCATCTATGTCAAGCAATGTTTTTCATTAGCAGTCTTCAAGAAAAATCTTGATGAGTGGATGGGAAATAGGAAATACACCCCGGGGATCACTTCTGTGTCTCTGCTCGACAGTGGCACAGGAAAATAACTTTCTTGGGTGACGTAAGCCAGGGAACCTTGTTGGCTAGGCTTACATAAGCCCTTGGGCCGATAGCCTAGTACCTATCTATGAACCTATGAACCTAAATGGTTGTCCACTGATTGATGGTTGTTTTCAAAAAACTGTCACATAATCTGTCACCCATCAGACCCCTCAGACAACACTAGAGTAATAACTGTTACTCTAATCACATTCTTACTTTGTATGGCCAATATGTATAGTCTGTCACTGGGTTTGGGCCTTTGTCCCCCCAATTAAATATGACTTTGTCCTGATTTCTTACTGTAGGAGGTTGAGAGGTATCTTAGTCAAAGCTCTCAATCAGACAGGGACAAATGTCGACAAAACAGGGACTTAGCCAGAGTACATCAGGGGCATTCAGGGGCACTTTTACAATGTCAGTACTATTCATTTGTGATGCTGACAGACAGACAGGAGGTGAATTACAGTCCATAGGTTGATGTTACAGGAGTGTACACCCTCACTTAGTGTCACTATGTCTTACATGTAATCCACTATCTTTACTATAACAGCCAACTATTGTAGGGGGGATGGACAGGAACAGAGCAGCAATGTGAGTCAAAGCATGGACAATTTAGAGGCATGCCTGTAGGTGTTGGACAGCAGAGTATCACTGACATGTCAGTATCATAATTCTAATACATGCCTACTGTTTTAATGTCTATTCCCCATACCTCCTTCCTCCCATCTGCATCCCTTTTTATGGGGAAATGTAGTACATACCTGTTAGAGTGATGTATTCCTTTTATTAAAGGGTTCCTCTGCAAATGCTTTGCACATACACTGTCTGTGTCAGTAAAACTACATACAGACCTGTTCCACATAAGCAGTTGCTTGCCTTTTGTAAGTAATGCTCATTAACAGGCAATTGCCTGTGCACCAATCTGTGGCTCAGAATTGCTAATTGCATCCAAAACTGCTGAATTGCACTATCATTAGTCAATGACATGGCACCACAGTGCAAAATATAAGGCCTTCATGTAGACCTTGGCCATTTTCTTCGTTTTTGGGATGGACATTACTAAGATGTGAAGACTACAGCATCACAGTGGGTAAGTACAAATACTTTCCACTGTAGAGATGTATGAAGTATGTACACAGTTTTGGCTATTATGTTTGCTCAGCATCCTATGACAGTGTGGTCATCTGGAAGGTCACTTGCAAACATTGTGGGTTGAGGTCAGAAGGGGAGAGACATGTGAGTGTCACATGTCATAAATATCAGAATATGCATGGTAATGCAGAAGCTGCTATTCTATCCACTAACTTTGTAGGGGCAAACTGTGAGACATGTACCTATCTCTGGGCCTTTGATCCTATTTTATGTATGGTTGTATCCAGATCCCTCTTTATAGGGGGTTGGGAGGTATGGTAGGTCTATAGCAGCTACCTTAACATACAGTTGTGTATGCTCCAGGCTGCAGCTGCTGCTGCAGCCTAGGACACAATGGGGGGGGGTGTGAACACTCTGGAGGCCTGCAAGCAGTACATGTAACTGTGGCAGCTGTGTCACCTCTGTTGTTACAGGAGAGCCAGGGTAAGGGTACCCATTACAGTCCAGTCATAGTATGTGCTTAAGGTACATCCATTATGCAACAGTGCCAATAGCAGAGTAATAGGTGAGATATAGTTAGTCTCTCTGAATATGTGCAGTGTGTCCCTACCTGCAGTGCTGTGACTTGTAAAACTGGGTAGCTGATAATACAGTAGCAATAACCTATGGGGATTAAAATTGTATTAATGAGTCCTTACTTGCTGTATTTTAATTGAAGTGCAACACACTGGATTCGAACCCAGGACTGTGTTTGGCAAAATGTTCTGTATGCAAGGCAATTAACAGACTGAGCTACTGAGTCAGTGCTGCAGCAAGTGTATTTGCCAGATGTATGTGCATACATACAGCTGTGACACACATAGTCTGCATCCATTGGCATGTGCATGGCTTTCACAGGCAGTAGTAATGCAGCAGGGTCCCAGGTGAATATACGTACTGTGCCAATGATGCCTCAGCAGGTGTGTTTAAAGATGTTGCAGATGAAAATAATATTTACCTGTTATCCCAGGCATAACTTACTGATGTCATTGTTTTAATGGAGATTTGTGTGGCCTAGTAGGTTAGTGCAGTAGGCTGTAGTTGAAAGGGTCCCAGGTTTGAATCATGGCAGGGGAGATTATTTTATACATGTGCCTAACCCTGTGAGAAACAATTAGGTTAATTAAGGCAGGTTAAAGCTCATTTAAGCAGGTTTGCATGGTTTTGCACAATGTGCCACATCGGGATGCTCCACTTAGCTCTGCGCAAACCCACACTAAATAATTAAAAAAAAAGAAATGGGGTGGGAGTGATAGGACAGTGGTGAAATGGGGCAAGCAGGGGGAAAAACATAGTGAAAGGCAGGTAGGGGTGTGTAGGATGGGTGGAGGGAAGGATCATAGCTTTCCATTTCTTGTACAGCAACAGCTGTACATTGTGACAGATTTTGAGGATGAATTTGGACTCTCAAACCTCAGAGAGAGGGGTGAGGGCAACATAAATGTGTTGTCAGGCTAATTGGTACAAATTAGTTTTGTCCAGTGGACATGTGTGCAAAATGGAGAGCTATGTATAGGGCAATATTTTTTTTTGTGGGACAGGTGCCCAATTTTTTTTTTTAATAAGGAGAGAGTGGAATGTTGGGGAAGACATATAGGTACATGTGGGGAGGTAAGATGGGTAGGAGAGGATTCAATTGCAGACAGACAAGACAGCAGACAGGGGCAGTGTGTGACACATGAGGGGAGTAAACACTTTGGATTGGAAGGGTGTTGTGAAATCTGAGGAGCATGTGCCTCCAGACAACAGCAGCATGACTGAGGTATCCACCCATGGGCAGTCCACACTGGTCCTTCACTGCCCCAAAGGTGGCTGCACTGGAGGCTGGGTGCCAGGGCTAGCAGGTGCCACCAGGTTTTCAAGTCTGCCCTTGACATAACCAGGCATATGTCAGTAGAGGGGGCACCACTGGCTTGGGCCCCAGACATGCTGGCACCCAGTGCCATGGCCAGCTGAGGTAGGAGAGGCAGATCAGCAGGAACCAGCCTACCCTGACATGCTGTGATTATGGAGGTGAAGCAATACATTTAGGTTAGTTATGAACAAAACCATTATTAGTAATAACTGCATGCCAGAACATTGAAAATAACCCCATTACATTTCAATACATATTATGTAAAACACAGCAATGAATATCAGGATAGGCAGTATATTAACAGCATGCCAGTAACAGTTATGGCATATAGCCAACAGAATAGGCAATTCAACAGAATATGTTAATATGAAAACATTGTGATACATAATAATAAAACATATGCCCCAAAATAAAGTTCATGGAACAACATATGTTAATTGTAAGCCATAACCAATGCATAACAATAATAACTATTTGAAGATAAGGGGTGGGGGAGAGAGAGAAATATAGTCCAGTAATGCCATTCTAGGCTATGTAGTTGACAACAGTACTGCTATCCACTCTACAGGTCTGGCCTTTCTTTATGTGTAAAAGTGCCCTATAGCTGATGTAGCATGTACATACCTCTCAAGCTATCCGCATGGGACAGTATAGGTCAAGCAGTAACAAATGCGAGTAAACAACTACAAAGAACACTTGCACATCAGGTGTACCTATATTACTACTGAGGTGTTCTGGGGGCTGATGTAGTGTTACTTTTCTATTTCATGTCATGTCGATGATACATCTGTGACAGAGGAATTACGCAATGGTAATTCCATTCTGTGACAGCGTGACACTTGGGAGACATGTATGTGTACAGTACAGACAATTAACAACTATCATGCCTTGCTTGGCAGGCATGGGGTTAGAACCCAATAACAGTGACAGCAGTGGACATTGCATCACATGTATTAATTCACTGCAGCTACCTTTAACACACACTCCAGGTATGCAGCCATACCACAGCTTACACATTTTATTTCTTTTATTTTATTTTATTATTATTACACTTATTACCTCTTTTTTATGATGTATTTTCACATTCCTGGTAATGATTGCAACAGTCTCTGAGATGTAAACACACAATAATGTGCTCATAATATGGGCTACCTCACCCATTTACCTGTAGTTGCTGTGGATAGAATATCTGTAAACATTACATGACTTATACTGCAATATTTAGATCTACATAGCACCGGATTTGAGCCCTGGTCTGTGTGTGGCAAAAATGTACCTCAGACACAGCACTTAGCAAACTGATCTACTGAGTCACTGGTGATTGCTGACTGACTGATAATTGCCTAGAGCTCACCAGGCACCAGAATATAACCTGCTAATAGTGGTACAGTTTTATACTTGACTGCAGTAACAGTTGAACACACATGCGTGACATTCAAGCATGACAGAGATACTAGGTAAAGTATATATGACTGCATATAATTCAGGTGCAGACATTACATTGTTAATGTGTTGAAATATCTGTGAAGTCAGCAATCAATATCCGATTATGGGTTATTTGCAGTGTACAACTAGTACACTGTTATATCTGACTGCAGCACTGTACTTCACAGCCTGAATGCTTGTAGCTGACATGCAATGGTAAAAACAAGACAATCCTGCTGCGCATGTTTACCTTGGTGTTATGGTTATTGCTCCCTGTATGGTTGCAGACCAGTTGTCATAAGTGGTTTATTATGAAGCAACTCTGAACCTATGCTTATTGCACACCATACTTTATTACACATACTTCATGCAGGTATTGTTACTATTTCATGATTTTATCGCAGATCACTTGTAATTGATTTCTTGCAAAACAGCCCTATTGTACAACAGACTTTATTATACATATGCATGCAGGTATGGATACTATTTCGTGTTTTTATTGCAGAACAGTTTTAACACTTGATTTCTTGAAAAGTAGCCCTACTGCCACAGTCATTACACAACAGACTTTATTAGAGAAATCATCATATCACTGATATACTTTCATGTTTCTATTGCACAACAGTTGCCATTATGCAGGTGTTGCGACACAGCTGTTATTCCACAGTTATTGTACTACTAAGTTTTACTGCATATTATAGTTTATTACAGTAAATGCTTTACACATTCCTGCTTATGGCATTACAGTTATCAGTCTGCACCTCTTGCAGTACAAGTATAAGTCCACATTTACTGCAATACAATCTTTACTGTATATACCTAATCGCAGTTAATGCTTTTACTCTTTCTTGCTTATTTGACTATAGATAACAAAATACATCTGTACTCACCACACTCATGGTGCAACCTGGTCAAGCTCTCTGTATGCACCTCGATGTTGCAAGCCCTCTCCTCTGCAGCAGTTGGGAGAGAAGCACACCATTATGCATACCAGTTTAGTATGCATTCAAGTTTAAATTGGTGAAACACAAGTAATGGCACTTATATACATGTGGGACATTCCCAGCCCAGAATTCTTGGACCCAAGAGAGCCCCCTTCCATCTTTTCAGGTCATCAAAGTGGTGATGACACTGCTCACCTGTGCAGGGGATACCAGTTACACCGATGAGGTCCTTTGCAGCTGGTCCCAGGCCTCTGTCTTGCACTCTGATCCCTGGTAATGTCCCTGCATCAGCCGACCCTCATGGTTTCTACAAGGAGTCCAACCATGACCCTGGACTCTTGACTACCCCAGCACTGTGCCTGAAAGTGCAAACCCTCTCTAATGCCTGTCATTGTACCCTTCAGAGTCAGAACTCCAATGGATTTTGCTGTATTTCCATCTATTGGGCTTAATATAGCCTGTTTTCCTGCCCTTACATGCCATTGGGCAGCATTTAAAAATTTGGTGGATCACTTAGCACCACACAAACCAGCACAGCTCAGCTGAGTATTGCAAAAACCTGGTCTGCTTAGCACTGCTGAGCAGTGCGGAAACCAGCCAAGTGGTACCAAGTAGTGCATAAACATTACCTGTTTTCTTTGTTCATGCAGTGCTTAGCAGGTCTTAGCAGAGCTTAGCTGAGCATAGTAGTCCTGTATTTAAAAACAATTTGCATCATTTTTATTTCCAACAAAAATGCTAATTTGCTCTTTCATGTATTCAAACCCTGCACCTACTGCACATGAGGCCATAACTCTAACCACTTAGCTACATGGATGTGTGAAATCTTGCTATACCTTTACATATACCTCTGAACCGACTTTAAGCAGTGCTGAGCACTGCACCGTGCCTTGCAAATCCACTCAGCTAAGCTTAAACTTGACCTTTACATATATAATTAAATACATCCAGTTTCTATTTTTAGATGTCTGGTGTCTAGACACCGCTAAGCATTGCCGCACTCCATGCCATGATGTGCAAACATGCTTTCTATAAAAATAAAAAAATATAAATTAAATTGGTATAATCCTATTGGGCAGTGCAGTGAGTGTGTTACTCATCTGCAGACACAGTTAACACCATACTCCCTACACTAATTCAATAACCGTGTCCCATGGCTCTCCCTCGGCAATGAACCATGTTTAATATGCATGGCACGCTGCCAAGGGGGAATCATGTACACAGACACAGTAACATTCTGTGTAGGTTCTACATTATGCCTGCACGTATTTTATTAAATCTAGGGGAAAGCCTAATCATATCATTCATTCAAGGTATTTTAAAACATATTGGTAAAGAAAGATCTCCTAAAAGGCTTTTACCCAGTTGCATCATCAAAGTTAATAGTTTTGGTGACACAATGTCTGCATCTGTTAATACAGTGTACTGCTTAGAACTCTTACCTCTGTGTCTGTCATAGATAAACTTGTGAAGTTCCCACAAGTCGTAATATATCTTCTTTTGTTTTCTTCTCATCATTTTCACTTTTTAATTACTAGAGGCTTTTATTAGATATATCAACAGTCCCTGGAAGTCTTACAAGGGCTCTGAATGACCCTTTAGAATCCCATCAATCTGCATGCTGAGTTGCAGACTGCAACATCATTTTTCTATTTTCAGGTTGCATGAGAGTTCTACATAGATTACTTATGTTAGCTTCCAGGTTCTTCTACGCTCTGCTTGTGCTGGAAAACTCACTGTTGTTACTTATTTCATCCCGTGAAGCCAAAGGCTGTTATCAGTGCAGTCCACTTCAGTCCAGCAGCATTCAAATACATTTTTAACATCATTATCTCAGTCACATGCCTTATCCCCTCCCCTTCCAGCCCTGTATCATTTGGACAACTCTTTTGGTGTCCTATTGTTTGAGCATCTCCTTGTGTCCTGTGATAACATTCCAGAACTGAGCTCTGTACGGTAGGAAAAGTGCAGTCATTGATTCATGCTCTGACACTAATAATGTTTTACAGCATTATTCTGGCAAATGATTTTATACATATGGCATGGGGATGTTATAACAGCAGATCATAAATGCAGCTTGGGGTAGAGAGTTGTTCTTTCTTATAATTTTCACAAGACATTAAACATCAAAGTTAACAACAAAAGGAATATGTATATATTGCTATATTTTTTCTGGTTGAATGTGCTGGCCTTTAGAAGCAAACAATCAGATTCATAGTATGTCACCCACTCTATTAGGCAGTGAAGAAGTCAGTTGTAGCAAAATCCTTTTCCCACGAAAATAAGCTGTCTAATAGCTTGAAAATGCCCTTCACACATGCCAGAAATTAAACCGTTTATGAGAAAAATGGTTAAACTGTAGGCAAAGTGGAACAATCAACCTCTAAACAATAACCTGTACCTGGACATCCTAGAGCTATCTAAGTGTTATAGAATTACAACAAATTCAGCTAAAGCAACCTTCCTCAAAAGTGAATACTTCTGCAAAGCAAGAAAATACCAACTGCATCAGATATTGAATGTCACCCATTGCAGTTACTCCACAATCATTCATACCCACACCTGGTAATAAGGTTCACCTGTGCAAGCCCATTGCTTTTTAAAACATTATTCATGCCATAACTTGTTACACACTTGATTTTCTCATTCTGACTGAACAAACCATCACAGCCAGCAACCACTCATAGGGACATCCATGTGCAGATAAGGATGGTTAATAGAGATATCCATGTGCAGGTAAGGATGGCTCTTGGAGTCATCCATGTGCAGGTAAGGATGGTTCATAGGGACATCCATGTATAAGTAAGGATGGTTTAATCATCTAGTTCATAATGTTATTCCCCATATATATATATATATATATATATATATATATATATATATATATATATATGTGTGTGTGTGTGTGTGTATACTCCCACTAAATTTATGCAAGCAAAATTAGCATGCACACCATACTGAAAATATTAAGACGTGTTAATTATTGTACATCAATAAAACTACTGGTATATATAATACAGTAAAATATTCAGCAAACAACCATGCTGTGCATTACTTACTTCCCACCCCCATATGATATGTGTTCAGTTGTCAAAATTCAATAAAAGAAGCAATCGTACTTCAACTAAATATAAACTGTTTTTAGTTTAATGCAAAACATGACAGTCAAAACATCATGTGTCAAATTTCACTACTTTATTCAACAAAAAATATTTTCTTATTCATATAGACAGAATAAAACAATATTATGTTAGCTACAAGCAATTATCTGACTAAACGAATTGTGTTGGTTTCTGACAAGGAGAGCTATACAAGTGCTGATTCACATCAATGAGTTCTAATATGCAAATGGATAGCAGGGTCAAAGTTAAAGTTTTGGGAACCCCTACAGAACTGATAAAATCATGAGGCCACAGCAGAAGTAATGGAATCAGAATATATATAACAGGAACAATACAATACTAATTTTATATGAACAAGATGTTGCTTTGTTATATAATTGTTATATAATAGTTATCATTGTTGGTGTTAATAGGAGGGTAGGTGATTGTTGTATAATAGTTATCATTGTTGGTGTTAATAAGAGGGTAGGTGATCTATAACATTTATTAGCTTGTATGTTTTTTCAAAAATGGTTACTCTATTATTTCTATTGTATATAAGTACACTGCTAGATCTATGTGAGTGAAATACTCCTGTCTTTTTAAAAATGTAAGTGGAATATGTGTGTGTGTGTGTGTGTGTGTGTGTGTGTGTGTGTGTGTGTGTGTGTGTGTGTGTGTGTGTGTGTGTGTGTGTTGGGGGGGGTACTTGAATTTTTTAATCCATAACTGTTTGAGTTTGTAGTTTTTTATTCTGATGAAGTCGTAAGTGGACAATGAAAACACTTAATGATGTGTTTTAATATTTAAAATAAATGTGGATGTGTGTTCCAGACAGCCTGTCGCCCTTTATGTTTTTGGAGTCCCTCTAAATAATTCTTGTTGCTCCTTAACCATATCTTTTTTTTTTTATTTCCACCTTATTTCTAAACTCCACTTTAATTTTGTCCCACTACCTAGATATATTTCAGTAGAATTTTCCACCTTCTCAAATAACTCTCAAATAATTTCCACTACCTATTTCTTAAATCCCTCCATGTTTAACAGATAGGCGGGGCAGTGCCAATGTCTCATTTTCATTTCATTACCCTGCATTTTTGTTTTATTATTATTGGTGCATGGTCTAAAATAGGCATTGAATGTGCATCAAAACTTTCAATTAAATGCACATGTTCCTGTGAAATATAATTTCTGTCTAGCCTAGCCCAGTTTTGTACCTTGGGAAATAATAAGTAAATTCTCAGAACTCCTACTGAATTCACATCTTCCATACCAATGTCTTCTAAAATCTACCCCCTTTTGTTATATTTTCGCTTCTAGGTCCCCTAGATACATCCTCACTGTTACAATTCAAATTCAAGTCCCTACTTATAAGTAATACTTCCTGCTGAAAGCTGATTATTTCTCCCAGAGTTTCCTAAGTTCCATTGTAGCAATTTGTGTAGAATATAAATACATGCCAACATAATCCTCCTCCCTTGCCCGTAGCCTCTTAGTATTATAAATCTACCATTATTATCTTTTTTCCTCTTCTGTCACTATTGGTGCTTCTCTTGCAAGTACTCCCCATTTTCTTTGTCCCAGATATTCTGCTGAATAATCATCCTGAAATAATTTCTTTATCAAATTTACATGCTCATTTCTTTTCAAATGTGTTTCCTGTGGCACAGTTATCTTCACTCTGCATTTTTAATATAGTTCACAACTCTTTCTTTTTGTATATATCTCACTGAGGCTTTTCATATTTAAAGATAATATGCAAAGTGTCATTATGATAAGAAGTTATTATTCCCACCTGTTATGAATAGCAGCATTTTTAATACATAATTTCAGCATTTGTTTACATGCATACTCTAATGTTTGGCAGGTTAAACTTTTATGCATTTGTTTCTTGACATATCAATTTGAACCTATGTCACATCTTACAAAACATTTGTTTTAATGAAAACAGTCAAAAAAACACACACCTCCAGAACAACCCCAAAACCTATTAACTTAATACTATTAACACCCAAAACTATGTACATCTTCAGATATTGAAGTTTAATCCTCCAAATGGGAACAGTTGTCCCAGATGGACAGCCACACTTACAGGCTTGAATTAACCTATAATGAAGGTTATCCATGTTAAGACACATGCCACAGCCTGTGCTTCTACTTCCATTAAGTGATGTCTGCTTTTGTCTTATCTTTGCTCCTCTCCCAGATGAAAACAACTTGAATGTTTTCAGAAACATTTTTTTTAGCTATTGAAAGAAAGAAATATTGTTTTTTTATTTCTCTCTTATCAGATTTTCTCCATAGAGACACGAAGAACAGATACGCATTTGCATTCCGCTACATATAATGCAATTTAAACATTTATGTGCTATTTGAAAATACTATTCAGTATTCATTACGTTCACTGTTCTTTTCTTTATTTGCTTCCCCTTAAAACCTGTTATTAAATCAAAACAAGGATCTTAACCCAATCATCCCCCTATGCAAAAATAAAAAATATAAATTTTTGTTGTATCCTGCTCTTTTGTCTTTTTTACATTATAGTGTTTATATTTCTTAAAACTGAACAGAAAGAAAGAAGGAATAAAAATAAGGGCACCCATTTGCTTTAGTATCCCTATTTCACACAAAAATAACTGAAAAAGCTTTGCTTTATACCATGCATTATATGTCATATATTGTAAAAATACTGTTAAAAGCATTTTTTTATATACAGTTAACTATTTCCTTTCTCTTCCTCTATCCTAAATGCTCTTTTAAACATTAATCACATGAAGTAGGTCATATACTTTGGAGTCCCCTACAAGTTTAACAAAGTCAACAAGAATAATATTTCTTGGACTTTTCATTTTGTTGTACTCCACAAATGTAATTAATGATTTGTAATCCCACATTTATTCATCAATTTCTGAGTTTCTGGTTTTCTTCCTGTTGGTCTCCATCTCCCAAATCTAGTCACTGGTTGATTTCTGACATACTCCTCATTCTTCTGTCTTTCAAACATTTTCCTTTGGAACACTGGACAAAGTTTCACTGGCATAGTCTCATACTATGGGCTTTATTATCAATAGAATAAAAAGCAGAATCCCCTTCTGTTTGATAGCTCACTTTTTGTTAGACAAACTTTTGTATTTCCTCCTTAGCATGTTCTGCATCAAAAAATGATTTTGACCCTCCAGGAAAAATATTTTGAAAATAGCTGGATACAGCAGCTTGAATCTCACACTTGCTTCTTGACATTCCTTAATTGCTAGAATAAATCTACTCCTCTTCTGCCTGGTGTACAGTGAGTAATAATTTTCCACAAACACTCTGCTGTCTCCCACTTTTAGTACTTTGACCTACTGGTAGGATTACATCTTTACCATTAAAGGTTTGGGCTGCTTTCCCATGTCCAGATTTAGAGCATACACACAATGTGCTCTTTCAATTAACACCTCCTGCTTGTGGAATACCAATCCAGTTACTTATGTGTGATTTCATAAAATTAAAAAAATAAATAAATAAAAAAAATAAAAAACAGAAAACTAGTAGCTTTAAAACTTCGTTGATGAGCTCAGTCACAATAATTTCCAAACATCATGAAACCCAGGTAGTGTTCCAAAGCAACAAGCCTTTATTCGTCACAGACAAGTGATCCTCAGTAACAAAAAAATCAGAAATACTTTACAATGGTAAACATATCAGCTTTTATACACTTAGAAGTTGGTCTGGAAAATATACGTATTATTTAATTTTAAACCAGCCTATTCCAGGCAAACAATATAAACAGGGCCATAAAAGTGCATTTAAGAACAGCAAGTACCAACCCCCATACACTACTACTGATTAGATCAAACTAAAGTGTAGTTAAAGAAAACACTACCTATCTATTTGCAACCCGCATTCCAAAATCAGGTATTATGAAAAGCATAACATACATATAAAAGACTGACTTTTAACTAAAATCACCTTTGGCTAACTAATGCAATAAAGCCAGTCTGTCCCCTCCAATTTCTCTGGTAAAGCATATAATCTCAGGTTTTCCCTAAGTGCTCTGTCCTCTAATTCTACCATTTTTTGAAATATCTCTTAAGTTACAAAATGATTTGCTGACTGGCATGCCTTTTTAAAAATGCATAGTTTGCTTTATTACAGAGTGCTGTATTTTTCAAGCTGGTGGTGTATTCCACTTATTTTTCCTTTTCTTTCATTTTAGTGAGATGGTAGAATTGTTTTATATAAGTTAGGGGGTGTGAGGGGCAGAGCTATGTTATGGCTATTTGCGTTAGGTATGAATGAGTACAGCTTAGCCACAATTCATAGAGTCCACTTACTCTAATGCATGATGTCTGTGAATAAGCTTAAGCAAATTAAATGACAATGAGATGTAAGTAAGATATGATGCAACTTAGCATATGGTAATGTACCATTGTATCACCTGTTTATGCTTCACAGCAGAATTTCCCTACATTTCTAAACAGTCTGGAAATATGTTATATAAAGTGGAGTTTCAACAGTCCTATCTAGTTTACAATCCATGAAAATGCAGTAACTTGCTGCTAGTCTTGCTATTTCAAGGTCTGAGTTGCTTACCTTGGCCAAGCCAAAACGAGTTGTGTCCAGTGGTGCTCACTGGTTAAAAAGGCAGAGATATCGACAGATGATAACTCATTATAACTTTGAAAATAAAGAGATACTTGACAGGTTCAGAGAGGGCACAGGCATTATAAGGTTCTTAGTTGGTAGGACATCCATAGGGGTTCTGGAAGAATGCATGGACTTCCTATCCCCGTGGACACTAAGGTATGTATTGTCCTCACTATACTTGCCACAGGGACCTTTCAAAGACAGATGAGGACACACTGGGGATTTCACAGACTTCTGCCGCAAGGATACTCCAGCAGTTCCTGGATGTACTTTTGGGACGTGTGGATCACTACATTGATTTCCCAGTGTCACCTCAGGACCAAGGCAGGACTATGTGTGCCTTTTATGGGCGTTCACATTTCTCTGAGGTACTCAGTGTGATAGACTGCACCCATGTTGTAATTAGGGCCCCTCCTATTCCACAGAAGGAGTGGAGCCACAGTAGGAAGGGTTACACTTCAATCAATTTTCAGGTATTGTGTGGTGTGTGGGGTGCATCACTAATGTCTCTGCCATATCTGTCACACTAGCTCACTCTACCACCTCTTTCTGCATGGCAAGATGTTGAGTGGTCATCTTGCTGGTAACTGGAAAAATATTATTTTTTATGTTATAGTTAAGTAATTATTAATTGTAAAATATATTGCTGAATACTAAACCATGTTTCCTTAGTATTATCTACCCCTTTGTCTCTCTCTCTCTCTCTCTCTCTCTTACTCTCTTTTTTCCTTCTTTTCATGTAATGCTGGATAGGCACTGGAGTCATGGATCATTACACCAGTAAGAAATCCAAGTGGAGCTGTAGATGAGACCTATAACACATCCCTTTTTCAAACCCATATTGTCACAGAGAGGGTCTTCATTTTAGATGGCTGGATGAGTCCGAGGGTTCACTGCATGCAGGATGTTTATTGCATGTTGCATTCTGCATAACATGATTATGTGCCAGTCTGGTGGTGAAGAGACCCATGCTGTCACTGCAGCTCCCAGTTCTAGTCCATTGTGACTAACGATGACCAAAAACAGCAGTAGTAAGGAACGCAGTGCAGCAGGCTCATATACACCATATGGCTGTACAGGTAAAGTGGCAGTATCTAGTCTAAAACTATGGACCATGACCTTCAGGTTAGTGTTTTTGTAATTGTAAAATGTACACAGATTATAACTGAGGCATGTAAAGATACCTGTGGGCTGTGCTGTGTAGTGCATGGCCTGATGTCACTGTTTATCTGACATTCTCTCTCATCTTAATTTTTTTTTATTTCACAGTTAGTCATATTATCGTTTGTGGAAGTTATGCCTTAGTGTTCACTGACTCCTGTACATTGATCTCATAAGATATATAGTAATAACCACCTTTTTAACTGTTCTGCAAAATAAATTCTGCTGAAGTGGTGTGCTTAAGTATGCATCTACAGAACGTCCTCATCTGGTATAATTAGTAAAAGCAGTTATTTCAATATTTGATTACTTCAAGCATTGCAATTGAATGAAAACATTTAATTTGTTTTAATATTTTGTGATTTATTATTAGATTAGACAATGCTGTTTGCTGAGATACTGCACATGAGATTACTTTTATTTTGTCGTGCACAATAATTATTGATGTCAGAGACAAAAATAAATATCCTCATTTTTGCAGTGATGGGGGTGATGTGCCAGCAATGTTGGTTTAAATGCCAGGATATTCATTTTAATCTATAATTTTCTCATTACTATGTTTCCATGAAAAGTCAAGCACTAAGTGCCAGCTGTAGGAATTTTAATCCATAGACCACTGATGTTAATGATTGCAATGTTGTGTTGTTTCATACAGATTTCTTTGCACAGTTCCATAAGGTTCTAATCAGTGCTATTACAAGGATGTGCTACATACAGTTATGAATTGTCCCAATACCACCACCCCAATTTTGTTTGTTATGTTATTTCCCTTCTGGTGAAATAACAGTATTTATGAAGGTGATATTGTAAGTGACAGTGTTAAAAGTTAATTCACAGTAGTACAAGGTCATCAAATTACACATCTCCAAAGGATAATCTAGGTGACAGTGGAAATGATTTGAAGATGGATCATCATGGGAGCTATATAGTGAGTTGGTTCTATGTTGTGACCTAACTGATGCAGGTGTCCCAGGCCCTGCTGACACTGATCAGACAGTGCTTTGTGAACATAATTGAGACCTCAAAGTAGAGGTTCTGGTAGGGGTGGATGAACACTGACATGGCCTGCATGACATCTGTTGTGATTCTCCTATCTAACTGGTTACATTACTTTCCTGAGTATAACTTAGAGTCTCATGGGATCTGCCCCCACAGGTTTAGAAAGTACCCCATCCTCTTCTTCATCCAAGAGTGACTCCTACTTCAGTCTAATAAATCCTAACTAGTGTAGAAATTGAGGCAGTAATAAATGCTTAGTATACTACCATAGTATGCGTTAGTGTGATCATGGCAGTATCCCTGCTTTCTGTCATTTCGAGGTTAGTGCTGGAAATCTGCATGCATACTCTGGAGGTGTCTGACCATTTACAGTTGACCCTCTATGGCAGTGTTCTGAGCAGTAACAATGTCATGATACATTTACTGTCAGGCATCCAATGCCTTTCATGTTTCCTGGGGAAGCTGTAAGAAATGTCCCTTCCTGCATCCCCTTTGTAAAGCTGTCAATGTGGACACTGTTACCTCTGAATGCTTGTCATCATCCTCAAAATGTTCCTCTACATTTGGAGATAATGATGTAGAGATGCATGGTTGTTTGTCCTGTACAAGCCTGAGTGCAATGTCATCATGTACTTTACTTTGTGATGAACTGTCACTACCTGCAGAGTTACTAACATATGTTGCAGTGTGAGATCCTGCCATTAAACCTGGGGACTGTATGCCACTTTCTTCAAGCTGCCTCACAAATATAACTATGTTTTCTTCACCATTGTCACTGTGCCAGGAGAAGTAGGGCAATGGATGTATAACATATACCAGCACAGCTATCTGGAATTTTGTAAAGAATTATATCTCTTTTGCATATCAAACTAATTTGTACAGATGATTGTGTTGAAACATGTATTTGTAAAGCTGCTTGTGTTGAAATGTACCAACAGTGTGCCCTACTGGAGAGAAAAAGAAATATACATGTATTATTGTAACTGTTTAAATGTATATGTTTTTAAAGAGGATACTGGAAGAGAAGAGGTTAATCTCAATCCACCTGACTTTGAGAAGTAGTAAGAAACTAAATTAGTGGAAGTAGGCCATAAACATGTTATCTCACAGTTTTGAATGACGCCAGAGACACAATGTCTGTAAGGATCATGGCTTGTTAGTCTTTGTAGGAGGAGTAGAAGTTTGTAATTGTTTTATGGCTTCCAGAAGCTGCACTAGATCTGAACAATACTCTTGTGTGTGTATTACTGACATGTAGGTGCTAAATCCTGGCAGTTTCTAGCAATGAGGTGTTGCATGGAAAACAGAAGTCAGATGACCAGATGTATGTGATGTCATTCTGTACAGAAATAATGTTTTAATATTAGGTGAGACAGAAGTCTCAGGGCAATCTATTTCTTGGAACCTGCCATAGAAGGATCCCTCACCTACTTCATCTCGCCTTGCTCTATTAAGTAAGTAGGAACAGTAATTCTGTAGATCAGTGTGGAAAATATAGTGAGAATAGCTATGTATTGTTTTTCTGTAGCTGTGTGGATCTTTCCAACTATGTTATTTTTAATATTTCCTTTGAATCTCTGGTGTTTAATGTAAATAGATATTTCATATTTACATGTTATTTTGTTATTTTTTTATTAAATATATTTAAACTTTTCATATATATATATATATATATATATATATATATATATATATATATATATATGTGTGTGTGTGTGTGTGTGTATATATATATATATATATATATATATATATATATATATATATATATATATATATATATATATATATTAGTGACATTGTGGTCACTCCTGAAGCCTGGCTGTTTGGTCAGCATTACCATTTGTAGTAATATTAATTCCACTCAGTATAATTGGGTATCCTTGCAAGAGCCTTAGGTATCTGGCTCTATAGTGTCTGGTGGCAGCGATAACTACCTTAAAGTCTTGGT
This sequence comes from Protopterus annectens, assembly GCF_019279795.1. Lineage (NCBI taxonomy): Eukaryota > Metazoa > Chordata > Ceratodontiformes > Protopteridae > Protopterus > Protopterus annectens. The sequence goes on along the minus strand of NC_056744.1, from coordinate 211,315,412 downwards.
AGAAGGTGGTACAGTGGGTAAATCTGTGCCAGCCTTTCCCAGGTGTGTGAAAATCAAATCTCATAGTATGTGTGTAAGTCAGCTATTTGGAGCAAGGACACAAAGCACTGGTTTCACAGAGAGAGTGCTGGGGGACTTGGCTTGGATACTCAGCTGAGGACTTAACCCTATAACTGTGCTAGTGGGAAGCCTTACTGGGGCCCTGGAGGAAGACAGATATAAAGAAATCCAGCCCCTGGGCTGACTTTGTTCCCTGTATGCTCTTAAGGGAACTTGTGCTTGATGCAGTGAGGTCTGCATCTGGAAATACTGAATGTATCCATTTGTATTCCAAGTGAACATCCCTCTCCAGTGTCAGTGGTGAGATATCAGACTCCTTGGTTACTGGCCAAGAGTGGATACATCACAGTCACCATCAACCTTTCTACAATTGACATCCTCCAATGTCAGTGGTATGCTGGAATTGTTTGTTTCTGATGCTGGCCCTGTAAACATTTTATTTGAAAACATTACTCATAATGAAATAGTATACACTATTGTATGCTTATTAATGAGTATGGAGACACTTACCATGCATATTGCCTTCATTGCTATTCTATGCTAATGTAAAATGTTCACCTAGTAATAGTAATTGTCATTTGTTAATCACTCATTGTCCACATTCAATTCTCTATATTAATATATGGGACTGTTTTTAAACCAAACTTCATGGACAAATTAGTCCTGCTACTGCTGCAGACATTGGTAACAGCCAGTGTCCACACTACCTCTGATTATTCTAGTGCCATCATCTGTGTTCACCTGGTATTAATTGTTGTTGGAGGTCCCTCCTGTACTGGTATAGGCAGTTGTATTCTGCCTCACCTTGCTTCAAACACATTCTACCATGTCATTTACTCTCGTCTTACATTGTGCTAATGTGCAGTTTCTGCCACCTGCTGCATTAATGTTGAGTGCAACTTTATTCCAAGCTTTATTCCTCTCAGTTTCTTTGGGACTCCCTTTACCAAACAGACATTTCCCATATGCCCTAAGGGCTGCCATGAGGATTCAGTTTCTCATAGCTGAATGTATCCTTTCTCTACCTTGATCCCTTCTTTTGCATCATTGCTGCACATAAGAAAGGACCACAGTCATACACAATAAACTTTTGGATGTAATCATCATTCAAACTGCACAACACTGACATATGCCTGATACCCTCCAAAAAAATGTTAGTTGGTACAAACCCCATACTTATATACATATACATTCAAGTCAAATGAACTGTGCTATAGCATCAATTGCAATGCATTCATATAATAAAAAGCAAACACTCTTTAATCAAGTCATCCCTTTTTCTCCCCCTACCATTGTCATGGCAGTCAGAAATCCACCGGTAAATACACATGTATGCAGTGGCAAGAAAGCATCAGTACCAGTGCAATACTTTTCAAGTTAATGACTATATTTCTACCCACATATGCACAACTACTAAAGGACAACAAAGTAATGATTTTCCTAAGTGATCACTAATCATTTGTAATGCTGCTGTGTTGAATTCCCACTTCCAAATGACATCTTTACACCATTCATTAATACCCATCATGCACATATTAGTAAAAACAACATTTCCTTAACTTGACTTGATGCCTTTAACTATTTGTAAGTGTTTCTTATTAAATTATAATATTTTTGTTACTATTTTCTTACTTTAAGAAGTCTGTCATTTCCAAAGACATTTGCCACCTTTATCATATAATGGCAAGTTAATATGGCAGTGTTCAACTTTTCCAGGTATTTTTGAGTCGATTTACACATGTATGTATATTAGGGTCTTTTACATTTATCTCTGTAAATCACAGTAATACATAAATGTGTGCAACCTCTTTTCAGTGTAGATCACTCCATGATACTCATGAACGCAGACTCAAAGTACTATGAAGACTGTGAATGGTGGAGGAGTCCACAGCCATCCGTAGCATATCCATGCCTTCCCTAGCATGCAGCAAGAGTGCACGGATATGCTCAGTTACATTGAAATGGAAAACATTCAGAGAAAACAAAATGGAGTTTGAATCATTACAGCTAGCACAAGAATACAATATAATCTCTGCTCATCTAGCCTCCCCTGACACATCTTGACATTTTGACCCATTAAAAAGTTTTTTAAAATGCCTAATCAGTGACTTAGGTAAATATATTTATGCAACCCTCCCCCCAAAATGTATCCTTGATGGTATAATGAAAGAAAATATAACATTCAGGTGTACTTCCAAGAAGATAGAAAAGATAAGGTACAAAAACACTGGCAATTATAAGTACTATATAACAGAAATGATTTTTACATTTATTATTTTATGCACAACATAAATCAAACTGGACTGTATTCCTTTAAAAAACATATCTGTGGCAAAGCATTTTTGTTTAAAACAAACTTGCCAGTAATGGCCTTGCTGGTTATCTGTGTTTGGTTAAGGTAGTGTCATATCCCAGGGGGATTAGTTCTAAAACTGTGAACCACATCCCTGGCCATAGGTTCATAGGTTCACAGGAGGTTACTAGGTGAATGGCCCTATGGCCTTTACAAGCCTAGCTATGTAAAAACCCAAGTACCCTTATTGACCATAGTTAGATGGCCATTGTTAGCACAGAGATTCTGTGATCAGCACTGATTTACTTTCTTCATTCTGATACTGGCACTTCTAATCATGGCAGTAAAGCACAAGGCCACACTCCAAGCTGGTCAGATAGAGATCAAAATAATGGTCTACCCTCTGAAGGAGTTGTGCCTGGATAGGACCGAGACATGCACTAATGGATCTGAATGGGAAATTATTGATATTTGACAGGAGTTGGGTAAACACCTGGAAACTCTGTCGAGGATCACCCACTCTGGGCTGCAGTATCATCACAGGTACAATGACTTGAAGAACTGTAGGCTGGACCAGCTGGTTGCATGAGTAGACCAGCTAGAAGCAAGAAGGTCAGAGTTCTATAGTAAGTATAAAATTATTATTTTCTTTTTTGGGGGGGGGGTTAACACAAATAAATTATATAACAACATTGCATATTTTAGGATATTAGTTAGGGGAAATATGTGTACCTGCAGAAATATATCTGTAAGGCAATTATTATAATTGAAAATAACGCATGCATATATCGGTTCACAGAACTGCTCCAACTTAGAAATATATAATGCTTGTGTGATAACATTTGACTGTGCAAATAAAAATGTAAGATCTGTATGAGTAAAATGATAATCTGCATTAATACATCTGAAAAACACAAATTATACATCTGCATAAGGACTCTAACGACTACTTGTTCATGTCTTTAGACAGAAAGAAAAAAATGATTCTATTTCCATACTTTCATATTACATTACATTAAGTAGTATGTCCTTTCTTTGCAGAATTGTAAATGCACATGCAAGATGGCTGAAGTCAGACATCACACCCTGGTGAGACTGGAGGTTGGGGGAAAGTTGATAGGGGGGTTGCTAAAGTGTGAAGTGAATATTCAATACATACGTTACTAAGAAATAACCAATATTATTAAGTCTATATTATTTTTGCTTACATTTTAAAATCATCACCTTATAAGCTTAGAATTGTTCATGAAGAAAACTATTAGCCACATACTTTTCAACAGCACAGGAAATGAAAGCTTCCATAATGTGCTACATTGTTCTGTGGGCCTGCACATTCATGCTGAACCAAATTCTACCAAAACTATCTCCTTTGGTCTACTTTGGTTTATTAGAACAGTAAAGGGAAAATTAGCAAAGTATGAGAATTCATGTAGTTTTATAGGTTTCACTTCAAAATCCTGAAACTTCACAATTTCAAAATTCATAAGACTGAAGCCCAAAATCCTGAAACTCAAAATCCTGAAAACTCAAAATCCAGAATCCCAAAAGACTGAAAACACACAGGATACATATCCTAACTATACATAAGACAAACCATATTACTTTTCACCAAGTATAAGCAGGGGGGCTGTGCCCCCCACACCCCCTGCTACTTAAATATATCAACTCCAAGACTGCACTTCATTACACTATTGTGAGTTATGTTATAGTATAGCAAGTTAAAAAGGAACATTACTAAGGTTACAACAGGCGGTCTTGAAACATGTGATGGTATGTTTGCCATTCTTTCATGTGAAGTGCGATCTCAGAGTTGATATATTTAATTGGCAGGGGGTCTGGGGGTGCAACCCCCCAAATGGGGGGTGCCTGCTCACACTTAGTGAAAACTGCTATGCTTTGTCCTGTATGTGTTTCTCTGTTTCCTTGTACAGGAATATTGTCATTATTTCTATTCTGTGTGTTTTCAGTCTTTTGGGATTCAGGATTTTGAGTTTTCAGGATTTTGTGTTTCAGGATTTTGGGCTTCAGTCTTATGAATTTTGAGATTGTGAAGTTTCAGGATTCAGAAGTGAATCCATATATATATATATATATATATATATATATATATATATATATATAGGGAAATAAGGAATAGTAAGTCATACAGAATTATCTGAAGCAATAAAGTGCATTCCTTATATTACTGCAAAGAGGACAGAGACATATGCCAGATTAGTGCAATACTTCTGTCTTTAACTGATTTTGTTACTGTAGAGTAAGAGAGATTTCAGTATATAAGTGCATGTCATTAAAGTATATCAGCAAACTACTGACAAATATCAGTACCTGAAGGAATAGATTGCATTCATTACAGTACAGTACTGTAGTCTGATATAAGTGCAGTATTTATGTCTATCATTAATTTTATAAGTTGTAATTATTTGCGATTACTGTTCTTATAGGTTCATGGGTTTATAGGTGTTTACTAGGCAAACAACCTCAAGGGCCTTTTTAAGCCTAGTCAAGCATCCCAAATCTCTGGCAAGTTCTGATAACCTTGATAAGTGCAATCAGGGGCTTGTGAGATTGAACAGTTACAAGTAGGGGCCTGGAAGATGAAACATTTAGAGGTTGCCTGTGTCCATTAGAGACATCAGTACCAAGCCAGGGATGAATTTCCTGTTCCCCATCCAATTGTCCAGGTTACTCTTGAATTGGGCTAGAGAGGAACTCTACTTCACATGGATGAGGAGCCTGTTACAGAGATGGGGTAGTCTCTAGGATGCATACCTGTCTCTCCAGCTGGTCCTATTTATAATGTAGTTTTGGAAGCATATCAGGCAAAAATGTCATCATTACATTTGTGTAGTAGACTACAGTATGTAAACTCCACCATAACATGGACTCAGACACTGTCCTGCCAAGAAAACATAGGCACTACCCATAACATTTAATCCCTAAATTGTGCATAAGCACTCCCTATAACATTCTGTCCCAACGTTTGCATAAGCACATCCTGTACACTTTCAAATAAAAGTATGAATAAACACTTCCTATGCATTATCTGTTTTACTTCAGTAAAGATTTATAAAAACAGAAATGTTTTAAAGTAAGAAATTTAATACTGTCTAACATGATGTATGAATGTACTGATTTTTTTCTTTTTTTCTGTTTTCTCTGTTTTTGTTATTTTATTTATGCATTGCTTTCTCCTTTATTATTTTATTTCTCTCCCATATATGTTCATTTTTCTGTAGCTTCAAAAGCCCTTGGAGTGATGCAGACACATACTTCTCATACTAGGGATCACTCTTCCTCTGCCCATCTGGGGCATTGTCACAGAGTGAGAATGGTGGCACCAGTCCTACAGGCACCCTAGCAAGTGGAAGCCTGGAAACTCTCTCAAAATGGGGGCTTTGAAATGTGCTTGAGGATGTGCTAGAAGAGGTAGTTGTTGGGAGGATTTAGCCAGTTGAGGTTGTACTACAGTGTGTGAAAGGCACATTTTCCAAGCTGGTGCTAACCAACACACAACTACAGGCCCCTACTCCCTCAACATCAGGTTCCTTCACTGCCCTACCATCTGAAAGTGGAAATGTTTAAGGCTCTGTGGGATAAGACTCCTGCAGGCACTTCAGCCCTTCTTCCTTTATTCTTTCACCTACACCATTTTACAAGTTTTCCACCCACAACCACACTTTAGGGAGTCAGTGCTCCTCGATGGGATTCTGTCAACAAACTTATGAAACTTATGAAGTGAGTATTTGAGCAACTGTTTGCACAAAGGAATATTTCTGAACCCATTCTTCATGAAATATATAAATCTTGGACCAAATCGCTTCTGTTTATTTTATAAATTAGTCAGCATTTATTGCTGTTCAGATTGTATTGTTTCCATCTTCAGTTTATAACTTTTAGTTTGCTTGGCTAGAAATGAAACCTATAACTTACAAGTCTGCCAGATGTATAATGACCATTTCCATTCTGGTGCAAAAGCTTAACAATCTACTCCAAAGATTGATTCTGAAGGTCAGAGTTTATATCCAATGTTAAAACACAAGTAGAAATCTCTGCATATTATTCTTGATCTAAAATATTAATTTCAACATATTTTTGCTCTTAATATTCTTTAAAAAAACTCTTTACTTAGTTTGAACAAGTCCATCAACATTTAAAACAGTGTATAACAAGATAAATATTAACTATTTACAAAACCCCATAGCAAGAATATTTATTTATTCTTAACCATTAGTACTTTTCTAGTAAATCACTGAGCTTTTGCCAAGATATGTACTGATGAGTTATGTTTAACGTTCTCATTCTTATAGTTGGCACTCATTTTTACAGACAGTCTTAGTTAGGCACACAAATTCACCAAATGCTAATTCAGTTTTACATTTCCATTTTTTTTGTTATAACTTTTCTTGCAATGGCAAGTATTGCCCAGAGAAGAGATATTTGAGAAATAGGTATAGTTGCTGGAATTGGGACATTAAATAGTATTAAGGAGTCAGTAATAATGCAATTGTCTGACCACAAAGTTTCTAAAATCAGTCCAAAAAGAAGTCATCAACTTACAATCCATTATCATGTGCAACCAATCAGCATTAAGGAATTCATTACATCTCCCGCAATTCATTTTTTTGTTTTTATATATTTGTGTAATTTTATGACATGCAAGAAAGACTCTATGTAGAAATTTCCTTGTATAGATTTCCCAATAAAGTACAGACGGTGACTTTCCTACAGAGTTTAAGAATAACTTTTTTATTTAGTTCTGAAAATGGTTCATTGTTAATTTTTTTTTTTTTTTGAGAAGTTCCAGATTGTCATATCTGGGGTAACAAATTCATTTCTAATAATCTTGTATATAATTGGTAGACATGACTTCCCCTTGGGTGGAACTATTAACATTAGAGAATAGATCCAAGATTTTTGGAACAGGTCGAGTTTGATGATTTGCTGATATTTTGATTTTATCCTGAATATATTCTTTACAGGTATGTACATCTAACCAGCCTCCTTGGTCTAGGGTATATCTTGCTATTAAATATTCAACAGGATGTATTTTGTTTCCATTAAGAAATTGATGCCAAAATATTAGGTTACTATTCTTAAGAGCTTTTATTGTGTTTGCATTAAAAGATACTAAGCATCCATTAGTGAATGCAATGGCGAATAATAGGATTAGCAATTCCTTGACTAAGTAATTTGAATTCATAAACCTTTTAAAGACTGAAAGGGTTTGGTTAATAAAAGGCATAAAAAGTAAACTTGTATTTTTCATTCAGAACAAAATCTTTTAGACTCCAATATATTAGTTTCATATAAGAATCTATGATAAGTTTGTTGTTGTCTATTTATATTTTCTTATGTAAAGATTTCCATCAAGAGACATATGAAGAATCTAACCGCAATAATATTTTAATAATTACAGCATTATCATGGAGCTCAATGTTTGGAAACCCAATGCTACCTTCCTCCCAGCTTCTGAAATGCCACTCTAAAGACATCCTTGTTTTTTTATGGTACCAATAAGGTAGAATTTATTTTTCATATAATTTTTTTAGAGGGGTTGATTAATGACTGACTATAGTATAAGATTGTGGGTAAAATTATCATTTTAATAAGGGTGAGTCTATCTTCCATTGTAAAGAATAGCTTATTCCAATTGTCTATTCACTTTATGAGTTCATCCGTTAGGTTTTTATAGTTTATAAATATAGGACCATAGGAGGTTACTAGGCTAATGACCCTAGGACCCTTACAAGGCTAGACAAGTTTTACCCTTATTTCCACAATCTGCACCTATCACACCTGTCCAAGAGAGACATAGGTGGAACCCGTGGAACTCCTGGGGTGAATTTACAGTTACCCATCCAATCGTCCAGATTGTGTTTGAAGAGGGTCAATGAGGTGCTCTGCTTGACATGAAGCAAGAGTTTGCTCCAAAGGTGTGGTAACCTTTGGGAGACAAATTTTTCAATCCAGCAGGTTCTATTAATGTCACATACCAGGTTAAGGACATTAGAACGAGTAACTCGTGTACCATTTGACTTACAAATATGCAGCATCTCCGATAAAACAGGGTCAAAGATTCAGTTATATGCAAGGCAGAGATCACTTCTGAGCAGTCTGTATGAAACAGAATAAAGTGACAGTGATTTCAGATGATTCCTCATAGGATAGAAGCTGAAGATCTTGAAATTTCCTTATGTGGAACCTTTGTGGTCTCTCTAATTGCTGCAGGTGCTTGGAAAGGTACATACCAAAAGAGGCGTTGTACTCAATTATTGGCCTGATGAGGGAAGAGTACAGGAAGGTAATAACTTCTTTTTTTCTGGAAGCAATCCCTTTACTTATGAGATGAGCAGTATAGAATGCCCTTCTTACCATGTGGAGACATGGTGATCAAAGGTAAGGTTGCTGTCATCCTGTGTGCCCAGGTCTCTCACCACTGTGTGCATACTTAGAATATTGTTATTGATTTGGTAGTTATCAGGAACACCACTCTTACCAAAAGGGATGATAATACATTTTTTTGCATTGAGTATAAGGCCATGACTTCGGCACCAGTCATTTGTTTGTGTAAGATGTAGGATGTTGACATAATTTGGAGTTTCTATGACCACTCTCAGTTTGCAGTCATCAGCAAACTTTATCAACCATGGACCTTTAGTTTTAGCTTGCACTTTGGAGATTACTCCCTGTGGAACACCACTGGTAGCAGGTCCGATGTTGGAGGTAGATTCCCCTATTTTGACTATATGGGCAGTGAGCCAGTCAGTGACCCATCTAATGATATACAGGTTGATACTTAGCTAGGTGAATTTGTCAATTATGCCTGAGTTGGGGATAGTGTTGAAAACCTTGGCTAAGTCTAGGTAAGTTGTATGCACAGATTTCCCCTCATCAAGGGCCTTGGTGACTGTCTCGAAGAAGTCCACCAAGTTTAACAGGCATGATCTCCCTTTGACAAATACAAATTGAGTAGGGTCAAGTGTTTGGAGGTTACCAATATCTTTATTGATAAGCTCCATGAGGATTCTCATTATGGCCTTGCAGATAAGGCTAGTCAGGCTAATAGGTCTATAGTTCCCAGGGTCAGTGGAAGCATCACCTTTGTGCAAGGGGATAATGGTGGCCTTTTTCCATTCAGCTGGGATGAAGCCAGTGCTTAGACTATGATTGAAAAGAGTACCCAATGGCATTTCTAATTCTTGTGATATCTCATCTGTTCTTAAATTCAATAGGAATATTCTTTTTAGTGGCTGATTCCAAATCATTAAGAAAATAAATTTATTCTGTACTGACTGAAAAGACTGTTTTTTATGCACCACTCTAATAAACACTTTTGAAATAACAAACAAACTGCTTTTGGATGGCTCGCTCCCATTTGGTAAAACCATTTTGGGTGTACAAACTGCCATATTTTTACAAAAGAAATCAGAGTTATCTAAAAGGATTGCCACTATAAAATTACAGTTTCTCAAAGCAGAAATAAATATATGTCTTTTTTTAAATGTCCTGCTGAAACATTACCTTTTTACTCTACCTTCACAGCCTTACTTTTTAGTGCCCTGTTGCAGCATTATTTGTTATTTCCCCATCTGAGTATTACTTCTTTATAATATCCCCTAAAAGCATTGCTTTTTTGCTGCACCATAACAGCATTGCTTTGCCCTGTCACAATACTTCCCTTTTACTGTCCTGTTACAGCAGTCATTTTTACTGCTTTGTCATAGCATTACTTTTTTCTCTCCAATTGTAACATTCCTTTTTATTGCCCTGTCACAGAAATACTTTGTGGCACTGGATCCTATGTCATTACCATGCTGACTACATTACACATGAAGGCTGCAATCACTTTATGTGGGTTTATTTGTATCAGTGCCAGCCTGATATTATTACTCATAGTTTGCTCCAACTTCATATCACTTTTGTGTATGAGTAAAAATATCACATCTCTCATGTGACTAATGTGGGAGAGCTGAGAATAACCTAATAAAGTGGCATGTATAAACACACACACCGACACACACACACACACACACTCATGCACATTTGCATATGTGTGATTTACGTAAGATTTGTGTGTGTGTGTATGTGTGTGTGTGTGTGTGTGTGTGTGTGTGTGTGTGTGTGTGTGTGCGTGTGTGCGTGTGTGCGTGTATGTGTGTGTGTGTGTGTGTGTGTGTGTGTGTGTGTGTGTGTGTGTGTGTGTGTGTGTGTGTGTGTGTGTGTGTGTGTGTGTGTGTGTGTGTGTCTATGAGTGAATGGGTTTACCTAAAATAGTCAAGACAAGGAAATGTCGGTAGCAGTAATATCAATACATTAATGTCAGTGAAAAAAACGTTGACATGCTTTTATGCATGCTCTGAGAAATAACCCCAGTGTTTTCAATGAAATGAAGTAGGCCCATACATATATATATATATATATATATATATATTTTTTTTTTTTTTTTTTTAGGGCCACTACTATCTGATTACAAATATCATGCTGAATGCATTTTGCCTGATTATAGTCCCCAGATTAAACTCAGCCCCAGATTTTATTTTTATATTTTATTCACTCTGTTGCGAGACTGCTTTAGTACACATATTTTTTCACCCATGAATGGTATTTCTGTTTGTTGAATGGTTCTTGTGAGCATGGAGTTAGCATATTTAAGTAAAGTAGATGTGTAAAATGTTACATGGCACCTGGCCATCTAAAAATATTGTATTGTAGGAGTGTTACCTCCAAAGAGTATTCTTCACATAAACACACACACACACACACACACACACACACACACACACACACACACACACACACACACACACACACTCACTTAAACATGTGCACATATACACCTAGCATAATATTCTGCAAGTAAATGTTTAATATTATTATATTACACAATACAATCAGCACAGCAGTACAAATAATTTCATTAAAGGTCTTATCTCTGGACAAAAAAAACATGGCAAAAACAGAATAGCAAAGAAGTAAAATCTGAATGCATATTTATCGGATATGTATAAAACAGAATATAGATTGCTGCTCACATGTCTGAAGCTTGTCAATTAACACTGATATAAATTAGAAAGAATTCAATATAAACTCATGAAAATGATAAATGAACTTTAAGCTACACTGAACATCAGATGAATTTTACCCTGATGGCACCATAGACAAGAAGGATAGATGTACTATAATGCTAACGTGGAACACAGCTCGTAACTCTATACATTTCTTAAAGCGTGATTTTAATGCTAACACAGGATAATTACAGTTCTAAAATGAGGCATTAATGCTACACACCATTAGTTCAAAGATTAATTTAACTCAGGGCATTTTTTTAAAACGTTATGAAAGCATGGAATAGCATGTTACTTACTAGATTTCATGTTCAATAATACTGTGATAACCTTAACGGCATGCTAGAGTAACAGTTTCTGAATCAGCAGCACACTTTAGACACAACTACTATGAAGGCAAATAGCATATTCAACTCAGAACAGGCAATTTCAGACATGCAAGGATACTATTTCCTTAGATGAATTACCGCTTGCATTTCTTGCTCACGTCACAATCATACTCCAGGGGGATAAAAAGACTATTTTTTGCAAGCCATATGTTTCAGATCACAATCTTTCTTTCAGTTATGGTGTGTTGACAAATTTTAATAATAAAAAATATGAGTCTATAGCTAATGGTGTCCAGCCTTTTGGGTTTAATCTTTTATTTAAAAATATATAGATATATGAAGCTTTTTGCAATTACACTATTTTATGGTTTTCTATATATATTACACAATGCCTTGAAAATGGAAGTTTTGTTTGGTAACATTTTTAAATTCTGAGATTAATATATGTGAGTCCTGGAAAAACTGAAAGTGAATATGTGAAAAGAAGGGGAGGGCTTGTATTACTAAGTACATACAATACAAGTAGCATTGGAGTAAGCTGCAGCCCCCCCCCCCCATCCCCACATTAGGGGATGCACAAGGCCTGTTCCAATTAATAATAATAATAATAATAATAATAATTTTAAAGGAGAGCAGCAATTGTCAACATTCACTGTTCTTTATTCTTTTTCTATGCATCCTTGTTATGATAGTCAAACAGAGTTGGAAAGTCATCTGAATTACTTGCTGTTGTTTAATCAAATATGATTCTTCATAACCTTAAGATTTTTAGCATGCTAGGCTTGTCTGTCAAGAACTTCTTCTTTGGGTATTTACAAGTTTATCAAAAGCAATGAACCACAAAAACAAAACAAATGACTGCAACCAAATCCACCACTCGAGCAGGTTGACGGTCTTCCAAAAAAGGACTTCCACCAAGTGAAAATGTTTCAAAACAGTTTATTGTAGCACAAACTCCAAAAACTCAAACACCACCAGATTATAAGGTTAACACCACCAGGTTAAGCGCTTTCATCTGAGTGTAAAACAGACTTCTTCAGAACCAATAATTACACATTAATTGACCCTTATAAAGTCCTTTGGTGCCAAAAAATGTTTAACATTTTAAAATTCCATTGTTTGAATAAACAATAAACAAATTCCTATTAAAACATAAAAATATATGTAAAAATATATATATGTAATATATAATATGTATATATGTAAAAATTAAATATATAAAAATATGTATAATAAAATATATGTATAATACCTACAACTTATTATTTCATATAATTTATCAAGTGTATTATGAATATATTAATTTTAACAACATGAAACAATACTACTGTATATTTTTACCCACGATCTACTAATAAAAAAGGTTTTATACTAATACTATCGTTAAGACCAGGAGCGGTCGTGGCATCACAATAGATTTGCCACTCACTCTCTTTCTGTGCCAAGAACACCTTCCAATTCCCACCACAGGCAGAAATGTCCACTTGGTCAATAATAGAAAATGTAAATACATGATCTTCCCCTTTATCCAACACGTGCTTACTTAACGCATTTTTGTTGTCCCCTTTTTTATCTTGTTCATAAATACGTGTTTTTAGTTTCCTTTCAGTCTTGCCTATATAATAGGCTCGACAAAGTGAACAAGTGGCAAGATAAACTACTCTTTGGGTGTTACAATTCCCTTTCCTACAATAACACACTGTTCTCAAAATATTATCCAACTTAATTGTCTTGTTCTCATTGATATGTTTGCACTGGCTACAGGTACCACATTTCCTGGTTCCACTCTTTATCTCAATAGGTTTTGTTTTTAAAGCACCCTCTAACATTCTTTTTAAATTAAACGAAGTTTTAAAAACAGTAATGGGCTTATTCACTGAAAGTAAACTATTACTTTCCGAGGTGTTTATCAATTTCCAATGCCTGTTCAAAATTTCCTTCACTAAATTAGTGTAAGGGTTAAACATGATGATAAAAAAGGGGGACAACAAAAATGCATTAAGTAAGCACGTGTTGGATAAAGGGGAAGATCATGTATTTACATTTTCTATTATTGACCAAGTGGACATTTCTGCCTGTGGTGGGAATTGGAAGGTGTTCTTGGCACAGAAAGAGAGCGAGTGGCAAATCTATTGTGATGCCACGACCTCTCCTGGTCTTAACGACAGTATTAGTATAAAACCTTTTTTATTAGTAGATCGTGGGTAAAAATATACAGTAGTATTGTTTCATGTTGTTAAAATTAATATATTCATAATACACTTGATAAATTATATGAAATAATAAGTTGTAGGTATTATACATATATTTTATTATACATATTTTTATATATTTAATTTTTACATATATACATATTATATATTACATATATATATTTTTACATATATTTTTATGTTTTAATAGGAATTTGTTTATTGTTTATTCAAACAATGGAATTTTAAAATGTTAAAATTTTTTTGGCGCCAAAAAGGCTTTATAAGGGTCAATTAATGTGTAATTATTGGTTCTGAAGAAGTCTGTTTACACTCAGATGAAAGCGCTTAACCTGGTGGTGTTAACCTTAAAACCTGGTAGTGTTTTAGCTTTTGGAGTTTGTGCTACAATAAACTGTCTTGAAACAATTTTACTCGGTGGAAGTCCTTTTTTGGAAGACCGTCAACCTGCTCGAGTGGTGGATTTGGTTGCAGTCATTTGTTTTATATTTACAAGTTTATGTTTATTACTTCAGTAATGCTATCTGTCCACTTTAGCCTTGCAATGCCCCTTCCCAGCATCGGTGTCTTCTTTAGTGAATACTGTCTTTGCATTAATTCGGCAAATTATTTGAGTTTTAGTTTTATTGTCAGGCCTTCCAGTAAACAGTCTGGATTTATTTCATTAAGTTTTGACTGATCTGATATTCTCGCAGTTCACAGAATTCTGAAAAGTTTTCTCCAGTATAAAAGTTCATAAGCATCAATTTTCCAGTACACAGCATTTACTTCAGCTCTCACCACCATATTTTACTACTGGGAAAACCAAAGATTTAATTATATGGACTTTTGCTGACAGTGTGATTTTTCTTTAAAATTGTATCCATATTTGATATAGCTTTCCTTCCAAAAAAAGCAATCATCTTTTAATTTCATGACTGCAGTCATCATCTGCGGAGATCTTTGACCTCACAAAAATAAAATATGTTAGTGCAGCCACTTCTTACCCATCTATTTGTAAAGAATTTATAGAACTAGATGCCATAATATTAGATTTTTACCGTTGAGCAGCAAACCAGATTTTGCATTTTGGACTTTCACCTTTGATTGGTTCTTCAATTATTCCTTACTTTCACCTATTAAAGTGGTAGTATCTGCATATCTGAGTTTAATATTTCTATAAGAATGTTTGAATCTAGCACCTGATTCCTTTAACCCAGCATTTTGCATGATATAATCAACATATAAATGGAATAAGCAGGGAGACATCATACAGCCTTTCCCAGGCTTGTCCTATATTTGGTTTTAATTGCCGCTTCTTGTTCTGCACACTGATTTTTCAAAAGGGAGCTAATGTGAATGAGAATCACCATTTCTGTAAGAACTGGAAGGGCCATGTGAACCAGTATACAAACATACAATATAACTGCCTAGCTTTGAAGCTGTGTGGCTGGTGGATGCTAAAAGTGCATTTTTCAATGAGTTTAGCGGTGAAATTGGTCCATAACTGCAGGAAATTGTCCAAAGTTTTTCAGAAAGCAAAACAACCTTTGTGGGGTATAATAATCACCAAAACGGAGGTAAAAGAAAGCACAATCCTACAGCATGTCGAGGAGATGTCTACAGAGTTCATGGTCCTGGACATGGAAGCAGGGCAAGTTAGGGGAGAATTATAAAAATGACTTTGATTGTCTGCAGCAAAAAAATGATGGTATAGAAAGTGCAGTAAAGTGGCAGGAAAATTAGATTAGAAAGTTACCTGCTTGTATAAAAACTTTGCTAGAGAAGCAGCATGATTTAGAATGTAGGACATGCAGAGAAGATTTCAGTCATCGGACTAAGGGAAGAGCTGAAGGCGTAAAAAGCAGTACGTATATAGAGCGCAATGGATATGGAAAGTACCTGAGGGAACCGACAGGCTAGATAAACAATCTGACAGAGCACATAGGTTTAGCAGCTTTAGTGGGAGTGCAGACAAAGAAACTTAATTGTTAAATGTCATAGCTACTGGCTGAAGGAATGGATTAAGTCAGCTGCATTCAGGAAGGGCTTTATGATGGGTAGCTGTAGATTCAAAATATATGACTTTGCACCACAGATTTATTTAAAATGAAAGGGTCGCTTAAGGCAGTTTGGTGTTGAGATCAAGCAGGAACTGCAGCATTTCTAATATATATTGCAGCCCTCAAAGTCATTTGGAAAAGAAATGTACTGCAGGCTAAAAATGAAGAGAAGGCAATACACATATACAAAGATGAAGTAGCAGAGAAAAATTACTTTTGATAAGAAAGAAGAGGAATTCACTTGCAATGCATAGAATGCTCTAAGAGAAAAAAATGCCTGTTAAATAAACAGGCCCTGGATAAACAAAGGGGAGGTGATTGGGTATGGTACTTCAGGAAGCAAGGGTTGCTAGGATGAAAGTGGAATGACAATAACCAGTGCAGGTCGTTAATTGGGACAAACACACTAGCATGCCAGAAGCAAGGAGACCAGGTTTCAGAGAGGAAAGTAGATATACTGACATTAGTGACCCCAAAAAGGGTGTAGAAGTGCAGAGGCAGATGTCCCAATCAGAGAGAGAAAGAGGGATAACGACCTTTTTTAAAAGGCAGTAGAAGTCGAGAGGAGAAGAATGGAAAGAAGTTAGATTCTTGGGAATTACAGGGGAGAGAAAGAGGACAGCAGATTGGGGGATTGAAGGAAACACTACATAGAGATATGGCAATGGAAGAGAGAAGACAGACATTCTTATAGACCAGCTCATGACAGAGGTCCCATGAATGTATGGGTGAGGTTAGCATTAGCTTTTGGAAATAATGATTGTAGAAAACAGCAGCATGCAAGTGGCTAAAAAGGCATTTTTAATGGAGAGAGTGGTGATTCAAATGGTGTTAGGTGATGCGGCACTTAATTCTCTCTCTTTTCACTGTTTCTTTTTCTTTTCTTTTTCTTTTTATGCTACCTTATGTGATGAACAATCACATGAAGTATGATATAGAGGGATGCTCATATCTATAGATGAGCTTCGGAGAGCATGAAAGGCCCCAAAGTGGTACTGATGCATCTGATACTTGATCACCAACATTTAAGGATGTGAAGTGAGTTCGCATTACATGAATTACCTAGTGGAATGAAAAGTATGATTATGGCATTACAGTTTTCTCAGATAGCTACTGATTTTTTGCTTAATGACATTTAAATAAAAAACAAATCACGTAATATGAGCTAAGCCAATGAAGGCCTGTGCCTGTGAGAAGACTTGATGCAGACATTCTTGTGACAAAACTGCATGTAGAATATATAAAACAGTGATGTATAAATTTTAGTCTAACACAGACTGTGGCAATTTATTGCCTGTTTAAACAGAGGACCTAGAACATCATTTGTCATGGGTAAAATGAACTACAGACTATGAAACTATAATATCTAGCATTAGTGTCTGACTGTAATACTGTAATCAAGAGTTTTATAAGGGACGGGCAGGGCAAAAATATGAGGCAAAATCAGGTATGTTGTGCAAAAATCATGGACAGATGAAAGGCGAGATTCAGTGATATCAGCCAAAATCAGAGACAGCTAAGAGTTATGAACTTCATGCTGCACATGATGTGTTTATGTGCCAGTGAAACAAAAGCAGCCTTCACATTTGTTTTCATATAAAAGGAATGCAGAATGCATGGGGTGTTGGAAGCTAGATTAACCAATAATCTGCAACTAACCTTATAAATTATAAATTAGACAAAAAATACAAGTAAATCTGCCCTGGTCTGAAAATCCTCTCTCTGTGCACCTTTCTCCCTCTACTGAATAGGTAATCAACTCCGTTGACTCCAACATAATGTTAGCACATCAGCAAGGAAGCAGAACTTCCTGCAGAGTAGCCAAATGAGAGTGGGGCATGTTATAGCTATAGAGGGCATTTTTTTAGAAAAAGAAAAGTGATAATGCAAACTTAATGACAGAAAGAGCAAAGATAAGCACCTATTAAGGAAATGCATTTTGAGACCAGACAAGCTACTCTGATTTTGTCAGTTTGCACATAATCTTTAACATTATGTATAGCTTTGTTTCCAATAAAGCAGTACTCTGTAAAGCGTTAAATACAGAGCAAATACCATGTGCACTGACAAATTTAGAGCAGCTAGTCTACGCATCAAGGAGCAATGCCATGACATTTAGTAGAATTTAATATTTTATAGCCTAGTCTGCCACCCAATGCCATGAAATTTAGTAGAATTTAATATTTTATAGCCTAGTCTGCCACCAATGCCCAAAAAAGTCTTCTGTTAACTCCCGTATGCCACACCCTTGTAGCACACCAATTAGGAGGACCAGACAACATGGATATGCAACTTTCTAATTTGCCTAAAGCCATCCTGGTGGATATGGGTATCTTGAGACAATGTAGCAATTGTCTCATGTTTACTGGCAACCACTTACTCTTTAATGTAACAGACACAGTATGTAAAAGATGTACACATACAGTATCACTGAAGGCTAAACTCTTGCATACAAGCACACACCAGGTTGCCAAAACTATGCACACAGCACCCACCACATGCAGCATGCAATGCACACATACATCAATATAGGATGAGGCACTTAAATGCAATCTTCTTAAACAACAGAGACCCCCCTAAACTGACTATCAGCAAACTTCCCAGGACTCTAGTCATAGGGGACTCCATTGTCATACATACTGATGACCCTCTAACCAGGCTGAACAAGGAGAACATTATGGTTAATTGGCTATCTGGAAAAAGGCTCCTCCAAATTACACATGCATTCAAGTCACTACACCAGAGATACCTGTATGATTCCATCACAGTCCACATAGGTGCAAAAGACCTGAGACTTACCTCCCTAAACTATATTGAAGAGACATTCTAGATTTCTCTGACTACGTCGCAGGCTGGTTTGAGCCTAGCACTGTGCAGCATATTATCTTCACCAAGGATGATGCCACAATATGAACAAAAGATGAATGATTTTAACACTGGGCTGAGTTACTGGTGTCATTCTAAGAAGATTCAATATTTGTCAGCATAGGTGGATGTGGATGTGGCAAACACACCATGTTGCTTTGCCAAAGATGGTCTGTACCTGTCTTCTCTAGGCTTTCAAATACTGTCTAAAATGTTATCCTCCCCTTTTAGAGTCTTATTTAGGCAATGCCTCAATGTCCCACAAAACTCATAGTGCATTCGTAGACCTACTGGAGATACTTCTCATCCAACCTAACACCTTACTCATGGGGAACTTTAAATAAGCCTCTATAGACTGAGAATCATACACTCCCTTAAACCCACAGGCACAGAGATTCCTGGACTTCATAAATACAAACACCTTTGACCAGTTAGAGCATATGCTACTAGAGGTTCAAAAATACTGGTCCTCATACTCACATAAATGGAAGAATGCTGACCCCCCTCCTCCCCAATGTCATATTTTCCTTGGTAATATATGACCATAAAGCTGACTCCTTCAAAATCAAAATCAGCTCAGTAACCACAGTAAACCCAGTGACAATTATGAACTATTCCAAGGCAATTTATTTAGCAATAATGTGCCAAAATTCCATGCCGCTCCAAAACCAGAGAACACAGCATCCTATGCAAAATTGTTCACAGAAACTGTGGATAACCATGTCAGTGGCTCCATAGCGGCTGCTGTACCTACCTGAACTAAGCCCAAAACTGCCTTGAATAACAATCCAAACAGGTGGCATCCCAAATTAAACCGTTATACAACAAAAGGAAAACAATCATGGCTAAAATCAGGAATTGTAACTCCCATAAAGATAAGTACTCTGTCATCAAATTAAACAGGCAACTAAGAGGGCTAAGTCCAACAAATCCAGTTTTGAGGAAAAGATAGCCCTCAAGCAAAAGACAGCCTTCTTCAGCTATGTCAGAAACCTTAAAAGCAGCACACAGGAGAGTGCTGAACTGGTGGTTATTGGTGCCACATTCACTGAGCCAGGCTGTATAGCAAATCTGCCAGATGACAAATTCAGTTCCAACTTTACTCTTCACTCACCTCCAGCCACCCACCCCACAAAGAAATACCTTCAAACCTAACTCCTCCAACTATAAATAGAGAGCATGTCCTGGCTGTTCTATCTAAGGCCAAGAACAGAGCCTCAGTGTGCCCCAATAATTTCCCAGGATGCCTACTGAAGAGTATAAAATATAACCTAGCAAAGTCGGAGAAATGGAACAAGGCAGTCGGAGATCAGTTGATTCTGTAGTGGATGTCACAAGCTGTAGAACTTATGTTACTTATATTTTTTACTTTGAGGGGAAATGTTTTTTACAGAAGGATGGCGTAGCTATGGGCACTTCTTGTGCCAATAGCTACGCCAATCTGTTTATGGCAGAATGGGAATTTGAATATATGTACAGTCTACCTGCTTTTATTGAACATGTCCCATTTTACAGACGTTTTGTGGATGATCTTTTCCTTTTATGGAAAGGTGACCATTTAGAATTATTGAACTTTATTGATTCCATCAATACCTCTACTACTTATTTGAGTTTTAGTCATGAGACATCAACCACTAAGATATCTTTTTTAGATATCTTTGTTGAGAAATTACCAAATGGAATAATCAATACTGGAGTTTTTAGGAAGCCCTGCCACATGAACACCTTATTACATCATTTTAGCATGCATCCCCCTTATGTTTTCAATAACATCATCAAGGGACAGGCCACTAGAGTTTCTAGGTACAATCCCAGTGAGCTTGGCTTTGATCAAGATATGAGAGCTTTACATGAAAGGCTATTACATCGTGGTTATACAACATATGACATACTCAAGGGCACGGAGGGAATATCTGATTTGAGAACAGGTAGTGCCGCTCCATATTTTTCGGATTCATCCTCTGGTATTTCTCCATTACCACGGATTGAACCCACCATTACACACCAGACAGCCTTTTCTATTTTCTATACCACTGATGTACATGACATTCAGGATGTTGTCAAGACTCATTGGAGGGTCCTTATGACAGACTCTCATATTAGAGACATCCTAGGTGATGCTCCAGTTTTTAGATACAGGAACAAGAAAAACTTAAAAAGATTACTTTGTGATAGGAGACTCATAGTTCCATCATCTACTGTTCCACTCACTGGGACACATGGCTGTGGACATTGTAATTTTTGCGACTATATCAGCACAAGTTCCACCTTTATACATCCTGTCACCAACTACTCACATTTTCTAACTGCATATGGGGATTGCATGACTAAACACATTATTTATCTTGCCAATTGTTCCATCTGTAGTTCTTTCTATGTAGGCAAGACCAACAGGACTTTCAGAGACCGTATACGAGAACATCTCTACAGCATCAGGATGGTGCACAAAACCAATGCCCTAGCTAGACATGTATTTGAAAATGGTCCCCTACATGTTTTTACTTTTAGGATTTTAGAGACCATTAACATCACTAGCAGGGGAGAGGGGACATTAGGACACACACAGAAGGTAGAGAGAACTTTTGGATAATCAAATTCAGGTCTGACAGTCCACCTGGCTTGAATGTTAAGGTATCTGTGAAACCTTTCTTGAAAATGAGAAGATTAAAGATTTATAAATGAACATAGAACATAAATTACTATAGAATATGGGACATATATTGATACTATTCTTATAAAAGAAGTTGAACAGTGATTTTTATTTGCTTTTTGTTTTTGAGATTACATTTTGTGATGTTTATGTGTATGCTTTATGTGCTATATTTATAAGTATTTATGCATTGTTTTTACATACATTGGCCTAGTGTTTTGTACACTGATTTAGTAAGTTTTACTATTTTATTTCATTTTATTTTGTTTTTTACAGATAATATTATCTATATAAGAGTTTTGTATGTTGCCTCTTTATATTTTATGAATTGGCTGCATATATTTCATGAATTGGCTGCTTATGTTAGCGTTTTACTTAGTTATTTTAATTACTAGCAATTTTATTAATTGCATGATTGACTCTGTTTTCCCGCCTTATGAAGTATATATATCTAATGATATACAGCATTAATGTGTTGAGTCTGATGAAGCCTGAATAGGTGAAAGCGCTAACTCTTTTCTATAATAAATTGTTCAACTAATTTGGAGAGTTTGGATATTGTTTTGGATATTGTTTCATCATAAGTTCTACAGCTTGTGACATCCACTACAGAATCAACTGATCTCCGACTGCCTTGTTCCATTTCTCCAACTTTGCTATTTTACCCTGTTTTTATCTATTTTTGCGTCAGGAGAAGTGGTTTACTCCACACCTTTGTTTTATCCTCCTATAAAATATAACCTACCAGGGTTACCAGCATTACTATTTAACTATACTCTTAAAAAAGGCTTTGTACCATGAGAAGTGATAAGTACAATGGTCATTCCTCTTTATAAGGGTGGGCAGTCAACAGATCCTGGAAACTAGATGCTAATTATTTTGATTAGTCTTATATGCAAAGCCAGGGAAAGAATTATCATGAAAATGATCAACAAAGCCATAGGAGACCTTTAAACACTGGATCCATCCTATGTTGTCTTTGTCAAAGGAAGGTCTTGCCTACTGAACCCAGTGGACTTCTTTGAGAAGGTCACCATGGCAATGAATGAGGGTAAAACGGTGTATACTGCTCAACTTGACCTGGTTAAGGCATTTGATGTGATACCTCACTCAGGCATTGTTAACAAATTTAAGAAATTAGGCATAAATCCCTATAAAACATGCTGGATAGCCAAATGGCTAACAGATAAGACCAAGGAAGTTAGGATTGGTGAGACCACCTCCACAAGAAGACAGATCACCAGTGAAGTCCCTCAGGGCTCTGTGCTGGGCCCGGTCTTCTATGGCATCTACTTCTCGGAAATCAAGATCAATGTCAAAGGCCTCTAGCTGACCAAGTTTGCAGATGACTGCAAACTGGGAGTAGTCATAGAACCTCCCCCCCAAGACACAACCATTTCACAAGCAGGTTTATCACAGACAAATGACTGGTGCCAAAGCTAGAGCTTAAAACTCAATGCCAGGAAATGTATTATAGTACCTTTTTGGAAGCTGTCCACTCCAGGAAACTACATCATTGATAAAACAACCCTAAGAGCAGACCCACTAGTCAGGGATCTGGAAAAATGGGTAGACAGTAACCTGGCCTTCAGCCAACATGTGTTCAAGGTATTAAGGAAATCCTTCTATTTTTCTCAACTTATAAGTTAGGGCATGGCATCTAGGTCCATTAAAGTCATTGTACCACTATACTTGGCCCTCATTAGACCCATCTTTGAGTAGAATTCCCCCTCTAGTATTTCCCTGACCAGACATATGCAGCAACTGGAACATCCATAAAGATTCCTTACATAAACAATACAGGGCATAAACACAATGTTATATGGGGATCACCTCAAAGTTCTATCTCTGTACTTGGTCTCCTACAGTCTACTTAGAGACGTTCCTCGTATACAAGGCATCCCTGTACCCCACACTGATGAACCTTTTGCACATCTGCAAAATAAACAGAATAAGAACTACCAGATCTAAAGACCTAAACTTTGCTTGCAACATAAATAGGACATGTTGGAGAGACAGCTAATGGATCTCAGAGAATTCCAGTGCTCTAGAATAGGCTCCCATCCATGTGAAACCAAGTCTCTCCCTAACCTTATTTAGGCATAACTTAGACCACTGAATGGGAAATCTAAAATTCACCTCTTGGTCTGTTGCCTAGTCTCTGATTGGCAGAGGCAGTCAGTAAATCATGTCATAGCCAACAACCACCCCCATATAAACATCTAAAACATATAAGTTACACATTTTGGTTGCACGGCTAGATTTATAAAAGTTCTAATGGTCATTAGCCTAGTACATACCTTTGAACCTATATTCCTATGAACCTATAAGAAGCAAGTTTCAGAAGCACCAGTGGTACCTTGAGTTCTTCGGTCACTACCCGTGGGTGGTAGCAGTGGCCAGTATGGCAATCTGTCAGTGGGGTTGTCTAGGTTGGTACCTTACTGACTCAAAGGCCCATAGGGCCAAATGCCCATGAAGCAGCAAGTAAATGCACTTAAGAGGGAATAGTGGGGAATGTGGAAAGAAAAAGAGGGAAACTATGGATAGGAACATGGAATGTCGCAGGGATTAATAATCCAAGTAAAAGAAAAGCCTGCTAATGAAGTTGAAGAGTCAGGACCTAGGGATTAATATCTTAACAAAAAAATCAAGTTAAAACCTCAGTAGTTAAAAAGCTAGAAAGAAATGGGGTTATAGACGGTTAACTTTGAGTTGGTAAAATTAGGAAATAGATGGGGAATGGGGATCCCAAGTAGTTTAGCTGAACAATGGAAGCTGTGAGGGTAGTTAAAGATAATAAAGGCAGATAGGTGGTAGGCAGATGGCAGAGGTGAGAAGGTATGTTCATAAGCTCTTTCTATGGTCCAAAAGCTGGTAGACAAGTGGCTATTAAAGAGTAGTTGAAGAAACTTCAGGCAATAATGAAAGAAGGTGATAGAATAATAATAGAAGATCTTTTTAATGTGGTGTTAAATCCAAAACAGGACAGCAACTATGAAGTGGTGGAATTTCACAGGTAAAGTCAAAAAGCTGTAACTGAAGTGATGAGACAGGTGAGACTGCTGGATGTAGGGCAAGAGTTAAGAACAGGAATCATTGGGTTTACTTTTTTAAGACATAAAGCAAACTAAGACAGTAGATTTGATAGATTATTGGAGAATGGGAAAGCATTTGAGGAAATCACAGCTGTCCACTGCAGAGAAAGAAATCTGTCAGATCATGCAATTGTTAAGATGAGCTAGGAATTAGGGGGTCAGATAGTAGGTGGATGCAAACTGAATCTTGAGCATTGAACAAGGTGGAGGATATCAGACGGACACAGGATGTGGTCAGGGGGTTAAGTAGACTTAAATAAAAATGCCATGGGCACTTTGGAAATCTGTGGATGGGACAGGGTAAAAGCTGCCTGGAGGAGTAACACCATTTGGACAGGAAAGGAAAGATGAGAAGAGAACAGCTAAGGGAGGTGGTGGCTGTAGAGGGGAGGTAATTGAGATGATTAGTCATCTGGTGAGGGCTAAAGTGGATGGAACAGATGGACACCCAAATGACTAGTATAAAAGAGTGGGTTTTCAGGTGAGGTGAAATGGGGATCTTTTAAATGATATCATAGAGAAAGGGAAGTTAACCCGATCTATGGAAAAAGATACAGTGATAGTGTATAAATAGAAAGCAAACGAATTTGATATCAAAAGCTAACATGCTGTATCTGTATGTATTATGCATACAAGTTTTGGCGTGTATTTTGACATCAAAACTGAAGAAAGTTCTCCTCTGCTTAATATGTTATGAAGTACCAGAGTTCATTAAAGGCAGATTGTCCATGGACAACTGGTTTTGTAGAATGAGCTGAGGAGGGTGGGCAGGTTAAGGCAGAAATTGTGTTAATGGATATTCAGAAGGGCTGCAATTGTGTCTCTTGGGACTTCAAAATAGAAACATTGAGAAAGGCCATTTGAAATGGTAGGCATCTAAAGAGAAAGGGAGACCTTTGTAGGGCAACAAAGTCACAGCTATACATAAGTGGTGGATTTACAGAAGAAATAGTTATAGGAAACCATTAGGGCTGTTCTCTATCACAACTATTTTTAACGGTCACTGAATGTCTGAACAGAGAATAAGGGACATTTGAACTGGTATTATAAGCTCATAGGTTAGTACTAAGCTAACTGCCCTTGTGAGTCATTTTAAGCCTAGCCAATTATCCCTTGTGAGACTCAAATCCTGCATCTTGTGTTTGTAAGGCAAACACCTTAACCATTAGGCCACCATCCCAACCCCTTAGGGCAACCCACCCAATTTGCAGTGATGCTGTATGATGTTGCTTGAGGATTTTACTGCACAATTACAGATGTTCAATAGGTTTGTGCAAAAAGTGGGGCTTCATTACCAACCTCATAAATAGCAATGATTAGACTAAGGATCAAAAATGTGGAAGCAAGCACTGAACTTCCTGAAAAGCTAAGGAAAGAGAAGTACTTTGAGCTTAAAGTCTATAAAACTAAATAAGTGAACAAGTTAGTGTATTACCAATTATAAAAGTTCAAAGCAAAATTTCAAAGCCTTCTAGGTCTGGTGTCCAGCTCCAATAGGCACACATCACAACTTCATAGCACAAGCAATCTGGACAGATCCAAAAATAATGCCAGGACAAAAGCCTAAAAGTAGGGACACATTTTAAACATTGCACTTATAAAGTTACTAGAATAAAAGGTTTTGTATTACCATGCATTTTTTGAGGGATACGAAGTCTGGATCTCAAATGTCTAGTATTTTTTTCTGTGAATTCAGTTCTGAATGATTTGCAAGAAAACCACAACTTTTTTGAGGAATTGACCATAAATATGGGGTAGAAAGCTAAACATTCTGCAAAAATCTGGACAGTTGAGAGGTAGGTTGCAGAGATGAATCAATGTCTATGACAGCCTTGTAATTTACACAATTAAATTCAACACAGCAACATTTCTGACTGTCTGTGTATGATCTATCATTTGCTAGAGATAGCTTCCAATTTCAACAACTTATCCTCCCAAAAAGGTGTGGCTTCCTCACACACTGAGAGGGTAGCACAGCCTATAAACCATTCAACATAATTCAGCTGTTTGATGCACCAGAGAGCTCAAGGGACAAGAACATTGCATTCTTAGCTGAGATTTCCATGCAGTTTACAGGGTCTATATTAGAACACCAAACTTTCAAAATTTCAAAATTTCGAGTGTTCTAATATCGACCCGTTTTCAGCGAACGCTGAAAATATCGAAGAAACAGAAAACCAAATTTTTTCCTAGGGAAAGAATTTGATTGTCCGTTTCTGTTGCTTCAGTATTTTCAGTGGTGTGGTGGAAAGTTATGGGTCAGGTTCAGGTAAGTGTGTGATTGTGTGGACATGAGGGTTAGGGCAGGGTAGGTGAGTTAGGGTTAGGGCACAGGTCAGGTAAGTGTGCGATTGTTGTTAGGACGTGAGGGTTAGAGTGGGGTAGGTGAGTTAAGGTTAGGGTGCGGGTGAGGTGACTGTGCGATAGTGATGGACCTTAAGGTTAGGGTTTGAGTTAAGGTAAGTGGATAGTTAGTGGTGTATATATAGTTTAGTGTAGGGTTAGGTGTAAGAGTTTAGGTGTATGTGTGTGGATTGCTGTTTGTTTGTTGTGCTTATGTTGTGTGTATGTTCCCTAGGAAAAAAAATTGCTGTTCTGCATGTTCGATGCTTTAAATTTTTGATTAATAGGGTTTGATATTAGAACACTCAAAATTCTGAAAGTCTGGCGTTCTAATATAGACCCCAGTTTGCAGTATGATTGGTATCCAGCCTCACTTTGTCCTTTTGTAGGCACATTCTCAGCTATCAACATTCCTTTGCCTCACAAAACCCATGATCATACTAGTACTACAGTTACAAAAGACAGGCACACATGCTATGTGGTGGCCTGGTCCAAAGCTTTGGTTATACACACACACACACATATATATATATATATATATATATATATATATATATATATATATATATATATATATATATATATATTCAGGACATTAATGTGTCACTGTTGATAATTTGTTATGTCCCTGTAGAGGATCTGTATCCAGGACTGTTTGTAAGCTTCTGAGCCCCCAAGCCTTTCTGTGTTGGAGGGAAGCCTTCTAGCTTATCAGTGGGAGTGGTAAGTACTAGGTAGCCTATCAACCACAGGAGGAGTGGTTTTTGACCCAGAAATTGTAGGTTATTGACCATTTGGGCAGTTTTTTCATCTCTTTCACCTTTCTGGTTTAAAAGCCCACACCTGCGCTTGTTTCCCACCTTTCCTGTAACTAATCTAGTCCAGATACAAATTTGCTGTATCCAGGACTGTTTGTAAGCATCTGAGCAGTGCCAACGTCTGCTCTTCAATTTTTCCCTTAGATCTGCCAGTTCTCTCCTCTCCTGCACTTTTACTAGCTTGTTAGTTTAGCAGTTTACCAGACTTCTTGTAGCAATTATTGTAGTACACAAAAGTGCTGGCAGCACTAAACGTTCTACAAGGAAACAGCTCCAGTATTTATTAATGCCCACCCCACCAGGCATGTCTAAAGGTCAGTTCCCTGTACTTTCTCCTATTAACCTGGAGAATTTGGGCATCTTGAGGCAATGTAGCAACTGCCTCATGTACACTGACAACCCTCTCCTCTTACCCCCCAACACTCAGACTTGTGAGAGATGCACTTATATATCCAAAATGGAAGACACACACTTTCCAGCCAAGACCAGAATAGCTGGTCAGAAGGAGAAGGGCAACACTTGCACCACACAACGTGGAACACATAGCCCTCCAGAACACACACCAGCATTGCCTTCACAGAAAAACACAAACCACACACCCACCTTTGCAGAGGCTCTCAATAAAAATCTAAGCAAACAGCAGAGACCTCCAAGGCAGAAACCCACTCAACCACCACAACACAACACTAATCACAAGACACATAACTCTCCTAAACAATGTGCCACTCAACCAAAGCCCCTGAGGCAAAACAGCATGCCCAACACACTAGTCATAAGTGACTCGATAGTGAGGCACACTGATGTCCCACTCACTAGGTTGAATAAGGAGAAAGTAACAGTCAGCTGCCTGTCAGGTGCCAGGATCTGCCACATAACGCACACACTCAGGTCCCTCAACAACAGGTACAAATATGACTCTGTCATTGTACATGGGTGTGAATGGCCTGAGACTTACCTCCCTGGACTACATGAAAAGAGACATGGAGGAGCTCTCGGATTATGTAGCCCAGGTGGGTATGACCCTAGCCCTGAGTAGCATCCTACCATCACCCAGAATGATACCACAGTACAAGCTGAAAATGATTGATTTCAACAATTGACTAAGTTTTTGGTGTCATTCTAAGGGGATCCAGTATCTGTCTGCCTGGGATGACATGATTGACAGACCTCGATGCTTTGCCAGAGATGGCCTGCATCTGTCACCCCTGGGCTTCTGGATACTGGCTAAGGCTCTTGCCACCCCTATAGTGCCTTTTTTTAGGTGGTGTTCCAAAGATCAAATTACCACTGTAACAGCTACAAACAAGTGCAATCTGAGGGCCATGCTGCTCAATACTAGAAGTCTAAATCTCAAAATACACTCGCTCTAAGTACTCCTTAAAATGAAGATCATCCACATTTGTGTGTAACAGAGACCTGGTTCAAGGCAGCAGAAAGCACCCCTGCACTACCAGGTTACAACTCATTCCACACCTTTCTGCCCCAGAACTTGGACCGAAGCTCCAAAGGTGGTGGTGTTTCCATATTCATAAAGGATGTGCACACCTCCTGACTGGTAGCCCAACATAACGCATTTGAGATACTCAGGTGCAGCTAACATTGGGTAAGACAGCGATTCAGGTCATAGCCTGCTATAGGTCCCCAACCATGTTCCAAGATTTACACTCCACATTCCTAAGCACCCTGGAGAATATTAGGGTCCAACCTAACACTCATACTGGGCAACTACAACTACCCCTCCATTAATTGGGAAAACTACTCATGTACCAATACACTTGCCAAATGTTTTCTGGAATTCATTAATTCCAATGCCCTGGAACAGCTCATGCTTACCCCCACTAGAGGTAGCAACATCCTTCACCTGGTCATTACTAACAACTCCTCCCTGGTTAGATCAGATCACAAGCTAATCATCTTGGAAATCCACATCACTTCCACCCTCCCAACAAAGGTACCCACCATGAAAAATTTCTCCAAAGCTAACTTTAGGCTCCTAAAAACAGAGGTAGCTAACTTCACTGCACCCACGCAAATGGAGAATAGTTGCATGACCGCCAAATCATACATCAATGCACTGTACGAACACGTGCACAAATGCATGGATCTCACCATACCCAATAGAACTAAGACACTCTCCTCAAAAAAAGGAAGCCAATCTGGTGGTCCCCTGCCATAAACAAACTCTACAACAGAAGCAGGAAACTGATGTGAAATAAGGTGAAGTCCCAAGACTGGAAAAACACCCTTATCAGCCACAACAAAAGGTTGAGATCCCTCATCAAATCCTCTAAAGCTAGCTATGAAAATATAATTGCAGCAAATAGTAAAGACAACCACAAGGCCTTCTATAGCTATGTAAAGAATATTCATAGCAATACTAAGATTTGCTCTGAGCTTCTGCACAATGGTACCTCCTATACTGAGCTAATAGATATTGCAAATATACTGGTGGACAGATTCAGTGCTAAGTTCACCCCACTCTCCCCCCCAAAGGACCAATCACAATACCAGTAGATTGCCAGGCACCCAGTATTACTGCTGCAAAGGTTAAAACAGCACTGTCCAAGGCCAAGAATGCAGCTTCTATGGGACCTGACAGTATCCCTGACTGTGTTCTACATGAACTACAGAGTGAACACGCACTTCACCTGTGTGCCCTGTTCAGTCACAACCTCACCTCAGGCTTTGTCCCTTCTGAATGGCATACTGCTACAGTCATTCCTCTCCACAAAGTAGGAGCGACTGCAGACCCCAGGA
Organism: Protopterus annectens; assembly: GCF_019279795.1. NCBI lineage: Eukaryota > Metazoa > Chordata > Ceratodontiformes > Protopteridae > Protopterus > Protopterus annectens. The sequence continues at coordinate 211,284,876 of NC_056744.1, read as the reverse complement.
ACTCTCACCCCATTAGCCTGACGAGTCTGATATGCAAAGCTATGGAACGCATCATCATGGACTGAATAAACAAGGATATAGGGAATCTCCAAACTCTGGATCCTACACAGTTTGGTTTTGTGAAGGGTGGATCATGCCTGCTCAACTTGGTCGACTTCTTTGAGTCAGTCACCAGAGCTGTGGATGAAGGTAAGGTGGTTCATACAGCCTACTTTGATCTTGATACATTCCCCACTCTGGAATCATCGAAAAACTTACTAAGCTAGGCATCAACTCCTATATCACTAGGTGGGTTGCAAACTGGATCACAGATAAAACCCACAGTATGAAAGTAGGTGACTCCAAGTCAGACTGTTGACCAGTCACGAGTGGAATCCCACAGGGTTCGGTCCTGCATCCTCTCCTGTTTGGTATCTACTTTTCTGAAGTCCAGGCCAACATGAAGGGACTCTGGCTGACAAATTTCACAGATTATTGCAATTTGAGAGCTATTATTAAATCCCCAAGTGATGTTGACATCCTACAGAAAGGTTTCAATGAGACCAATGACTGGTGTCAAAACCATGACGTTAAGCTCAATGGCAAAAAATGTTTCTTCATCCCCTTTGGGAAAAACCCGGTTCCCTTGAATCACTACATTGATGGTAGTCCACTGAACATGGAAGGCGTTATAAGAGATCTGGGAACACAGGCTGGCAGCAACCTCTCTTTTGACCACCACGTTGCCACTGTGGTCAGAAAGTGTTTCTATGTGGCACATCTCATTACTAAGGGTTTTGCATCCAGGAAGAAAGAGGTCATCATCTCTCTCTACTCTTCCCTCATTAGGCCAATCATCGAGTACAATGCCCCATTTGGCATGTACTTCACTAGACACCTGCAACAACTGGAGAGGCCACAAAAGTACCTCACAAAGAGGATCCTAGGCCTTAAACACTTGTCCTATATGGACAGACTAAAAAAAATCCAGCTATTCTCTGTCTCATATCGCCTACTTAGAGGTGATCTCTGCTTGACTTTCAAAGCCATGTCTGACCCAGCTCTGTTAGAAATGCTACATCTAAAGAAATCCCAATCCCTCTGCACCACATGCTCCACAGACCTCAACCTCATTACCCCAATCAACAGAACATGTTGGAGGGACAAGTTCATAACCCAGAGATTGCCCATGCTATAGAATAGACTTCCCATACATGTCAAGCAGAGCACCTCACTGGCCCTCTTCAAGAGAAATCTTGATGAGTGGATGGGAAATAGAAAAAATTCTCCCCGGGGATCACTCAAGTGACTACTCGACAGAGGAACTAAGAACTAAGATTGGGTGGCATGATGCCAGGGTAATCCTATGTGCTAGGCTTGTAAAGGCTCCAGGGCCATTAGCCTAGTACACACCTATGAACCTATGAAGTGGACCAGATATTGGTCTAACCAGAAAACGAGGTCCATTTTTAACTGTATGACAACTAGACTGAATTGGAACACTACTAATAATAATTTGTACTAGATGACTTTAGGGAATTCTTGTCCACTCCCATTGCTTAGTGTCATTTAATTGTACTAATTTATAAGGGGAAATATCGAGCACTTCAGAGACACAGCAAAAGAGGAAATACATAAATAAACTCCCATAGTCTCATTTAAGGGGAAAAATATAACAACAGGACAGCCTAAATTTATTCTTCTTCAGGCTGTCTGTCGAAGTCTTGAATAAGCGGTATGAATCCATCATAGGTTCATAGGCTTGTAGGTAAGTACTTGGCTAGCAGCCCTTTCAGGCCATTATAAGCCGAGCCAATTTCCCTTTTCATGCTCAAAGTAACCTATTCTGTCTGGTTATTGATTGGTCTTCCCCATCCCATAGTCAATAATTATTTATTACCCCCTAATAAGAATAACTATGATCATACCACAGATAACTTGAGGGGACTTATACATGGGATTAAGCATTTAGGAGCTGCCACTGTCCATTAGTAGTGCAGGGAGCAGTCCTGGGGGTAAATGTTCAGTTTCCCATCCATAGATCTAAGTTCCACTAGAACATGGACAGTTATTTTTGTTTTGTGTGGATGAGGAGTCTGTTCTACAGCAGTGGCATCCTCTGCAAAATATACTTGTCCCTCCAAATAATTCTGTTGATATTGCAGAAGAGGTCTAGATCCCTAGACTGAGTATTTCTGATGCTATTTGACTTACTAATGTGCAGTAAATCCATCAGTAACAGGTTGGAGGATGCCATCTGTGCCAGACACAGGTCACATCTTAGCAGTCTGTAGAATACCAAATACAGTGACAGGGCTTTGAGTCAGTCCATGAAGGACATGTTGTTTAGGCCTTGTATCCTTTAAGTAAGGTATCTCTGTGGGCATTCTAGTTGTCGCTTGCATCTGGACAGATACATACCAAAGAGGGAATTATGTTCATTGATTAGCCTAATGAGGGCTGAGTAAAGGGAGACAATGACATCCCTAGAACTAGACACAATCCCATTGTTTATAAGCTGTGCAATATATAAGGACTTTCTTACAACAACAGACATATGTTGGTCAAATGTTAGGTCACTGTCCACATAAGTTCCCAAATTCCAAATAACTGGGTCAACTCTTAAGGCATATTGTCAGTATGATAGTTCCCTGGGGTAGATAACTTCCCAAAGGATACAGTAAAGCATGCGTTTTGTAATTTAGTTCCAGACCTTGATTTTGACACCAGTTATTTATTTGAGACAAACCTTACTGCAGGATGCCTAAATCATTTGGAGATTCAATTACTGCTCTTAACTTCCAGTCATCTGAAAACTTAGGAAGAGCTCTTTGGTATTGGCTTTTACTTCAGAAAAGTATATGCCAAACCTCAGTGGTCCCAGTACAGAACCCTGGGGGACTCCACTGGTGACTGGTCTCTTTGTGGAGGTAACATTCACAGTTTTGATTATCTGCATCCTATCTGTGAGCCAATCCAGCAGGTGACGGGGGGGGGGGGTTATTCCCAGTTTATTTAGCTTTTCTACTATGCCTGAGTGGGGAATTGTGTCAAAAGCTTTGGCCAAGTTGAGGTATGCGGTATGTACTATTTTGTCTTCCTCCATTGCTTTGGTGACCTTTTCAAAAAATCCAACAAGCTGAGTAAGCATGAACTGCCCTTGATGAATCCAACTGAAATGGGTCTAGTGTTTGGACATTCCCTCTTTCCATGGCTTTACATATGAGGCTGGTCAGAATTATGGGTCTGTAATTGCCTGGGTCAGTGGAAGGTCCTCCCTTATGCAGATGAGTGACTGTAGCTGTTCTCCATTTGATTGGTAGAAAACATGTATGGAGACTATAATTGAGCAGTGTTTTTAGGGTTGCGGCTAAATCATGCTTAATGCTTTTTAAGATGCATCCACAGATTATTATTAGGACCCTTTGATGCAGTATTTTTAGCTTTTGATAATTTTAGGACTTGACCGTGTGTGATAGCTAGAGGAGAGCTAGTTTCAGGTATATCTTGAGGTACATAAAGACAGAAGGGAGGGAGAGAGGGGTAAATTGAGAGCTCAGTTTATCAGCCAGTATATTAGCTATATGTTCAGTCTCAGTGTAGGTAACATCGTTCACAATCAGCTCAGTGCATTGCTGCTCTGTGCTTTTGAAATTACGAACTTAACTAAAACTGCCTTGTGATTGCCTTTAGCTTGGGTACCTATCTTAGCCTCAGACTTGGCTTTGGTGGATTCTATTAAGTTCCTGAGTTGTTTGCTTATTTCACTGACAAGGGTTCTAACATTCATGGGATTACTCTTCTTACGTTTGGTCAAAATTCTTTTCCTTTTATAATAAAGCGTGTTAATATTATGGCTCCACCATGTGGGTTTGTTTCTGGGGGGTTTGCCCTGCACTTGCTCCTAAGGCATATAGCTGCATATATGCAACTGTTTATATGTTAGTATAGTATGGTGGTTTACATTTCTGCATATTCAGTGGAGTTAACTGGGTTTGGTGGGGATTTGAAGCTTGCCACTGTATCGCTTAGGAACAGGTAGTTTGTCTTAAAGAAATTTATAAAGGTACCTTGGATGGAAAGGATCTCTGGTTTCAGTTTTATTTTTATGGAGACTGCTTTATGGTCAGACTTAACAAGTGATGAAGATATGCAAGGGATGGTGCAAGATGCTCCCATATTAGTACGGTCTAGATCCAGAATGTTATTCCCCCTCGTGGGTACTCTTACTAATTGTTCCAGTGCACTTGTATTGACAAAGCCCTGGAATCTCTATGCTTGTGCACTAGTGGTGATATAGGTTTCCCAGTCTATAGTTGGATAGTTTACATCATCTAAGAAAATGGTACTGGGTTTAACAGTGAGTGATTCTAGTTTCTGTAGATAGGCATTGTGGCATTCCTGTGTCATAGGGGGAGTTCTATAGCTAGTTAATATATGGTACAGGACCTTTCTGGTAGTTATTCGGGCATGGACCTCAAGTGCATCATGCTGCTTTAGCAGCTTTGATGTGAGTCTCTTCTGGATGTAAATTGAGACACCTCCACAATGTTTCCCCTCCTGTGCAGTAGCTGGTTTAAACGTGTGGAAGATATTATAGCCCTGCAGAGCCGGAGTGCTATCCACTATTTTAAACCATGACTGATTCACTACTCCAATGGCAAAGTCTTCCATGGTGAGAAGGGCTCGTAGGGAGTAGAGTTTCCTGTTCAAACTCTTAGCATTGGTCAGTAACACCTTCATATTTTCCTTTGCTTCTTTCGTTATGTTGGTAGGTTTATCAGGTTAGCATTTCCAAAAAAAAAAAAAATGCATTATGAGGGTGGACAATGTCTTTGCCAATAATTGAAACCCTAGAGGGGACAGATGCAGGCCATCCCTGGTGAAGCAACATGGTCTGTCAATCATATCTCCCAGGCTGATAAATATTGGACCCTCTTTGAATGACACCAAAAAGTAAGCCAATTATTGAATTCAATTATTTTTGCTCATATAGCAACATTATCCTTGGAAGAAGGTAAAAAAATTGCTCAATGCTAGGCTCATATCTGCTTTGGACACAGTCTGAGAGCTCCATTATGTCCCTCTTCATATAATCCAGGGGGTTGCACCTCACGTCATTGACACCGGCATGTACTATGACAAAGTCATGCTGGTATTTGCTGTTCAAGGACTTGTGTGCATGCATGATCTGATGGATCCTGGCACCAGACAAGCAACTAACTATCTCTCTTTCCTTTCTCAAACTGATAAACACATCTGTATATCTTGCAATGCCTGATAAGAAACACATCTGTATTTCTTGCAATGGAGTCACCTATAACAGGAATGTTTGGTTGGGTCGATGCCTGCCTTACAGGCTCAGCACCTGTTGATTTTGGACTCCTTGTGCTATGTGAGGAAGTAGGCTTAATATGTTGAGTGTACTTTGTGCTTGTGTTGTGTTTTGGAGGTCTTTGAGGTTTAGGCAAGTTACCTTTAGAACTTTAGCATATGATGGATTATGTGTATTGTGATGGCCTTAGTGAGGTGTGATGTGTGGTGTACTGCTGACAGTTTTAGTGTCTGAGTTTATTGTGTGTAAGGCTCTTGCCTCCAAGGATATTATAAAAGTATATCTCTCAAGTACTCTGTGTTATACTCATTGAGTAATATATAATCATCAGACAGCATGAGACAATTCTTACACTATGTCAAGATACCCATCTCAATCATCCTGGCTAGAGAAGTTGTGGGGAAGTGTTGTTCCATGATACTGACAGGAATGATTCCAGGGGGCAGGGTTAACTATAACTGCTTGTAGTTTGGTTTTAGATTAATGTTTGGGTGGACTTGATAATAAGCATTTCAATTTCAGTACAAAACAACTAGCCTGGAAACCTTCTTCTGCCAGCAGCAAGAACCAGTAAACTTATTCTAGTAAAAAAACTCACTTATTTGATAGTAAAATCAGTGCATGCAGTATCAGTACACTCAATATTAAATCATTTTATCAAATGTTTTCTAGCCCAGTGAGTAGTTACGGGGAAAGACTTTGCAAAGTGATACTTATGTGCTCATTGTTAACAACCAATAAACAGGGAGAAGAAGAGAGTTGTGTTGCCAAATTATCATAGGTCGCAGGCAGCAACAGATACACTGGGTTTAAGAACACAGCTACAAGAGGGTGTGTGGGAGATAAAAATCAATTAGACCCTTAGCTCTTTGCTGACTGGCCTGGAACTGCCTCAGTGCAAAGACAAGTCCTGAACTAGCCTGACATACACTCAGCACACAAGAATGAAACCAGGCCTTAATAACAACAGTTAGGCCACTTAAAACAGTTAAAATACAGTGCAACTATGTACTGGAATCACTAATATAGGTTTAAAGACCTTAGCTAAAGCAGATACACACTGTTAAAATTAATTTAAAACCTGATCAAGAAATGAAAACACGTATCTGTCTTTCTATGTCTTGTAGAGCTATTACAATGCAACACTAATTAAAAAACTGTCCCTCTTCATTTACTCCTCTATTAATTATGTTTTAGTCTGGGGTACAGCAATTGTAATATTTTCTCCTCAGACTGTGATTTAATTGCTAATGAGATGACTCCATGGTTTTCAAGGTGTTAATTCCAGGTTTGATGCAAGCCCACTGTGGGATAAGCTTACATTCAGCATGACACATCACAAGTGTACATCACGTGTGCCATGCTATGCAAATTCATTTCTGAGCATGACCATTTTTCTCATCTAAAGGCCATGACATGTCCAGTTTTCAAATATTATATGACACTTCTACCATTCTAAAACAATGATGATGTGCAAATACCTTCCACAAAACACAGACTGATTGTTTTCTCCATCCTTAACAGATGAATACTGCATACTCATTAAAGTTACTGAATCAGACAAGTTACATGCAGGAAACAAAAAGCATAATGCAAATAAATCAAAACAACTTCTTCTTCTGGCTTTTCCCAGTTAGGGGTCGCCACAGTGGATCTGTCCACTCATGATTGGCAGTGGAGTTTTACAGTGTCGAGTTGCCAGCCCAGCACCCAACCTTCCACAGAAGGCACACACATGCCTAGGGCCAATTTAGAGTGTCTAATGCACCTACAGCATGTCTTTGGGATGAAACCAGAGCACCTGGAGGAAACCCACATGACCACAGGGAGGACATGCAGACTCCGCACAGAAGGCACCCCAGCCAAGAATCGAACCAGAGAACCTCTTGCTGTGAGGCAGCAATGCTAACCGCTGTACCACCGTGGCCGCCCAACCCAAATAAATCAAAAACAACTAGGCCAACAAATTAAGTAACTGCATATAGTGCGCAAAAAGGTTGTTACTGGGTGCCCAGTAAAAATTTTAGCACTTGACAGGTGTGTGTGTGTGTGTGTGTGTGTGTGTGTGTGTGTGTGTGTGTGTGTGTGTGTGTGTGTGTGTGTGTGTGTGTGTGTGTGTGTGTGTGTGTTGGGGGGATTACCAATGTGGGAGTTTGGTATATTGGTATTCAAAGCTGAAATTTTTGGCTAAAACTAACCAAACCAGTCCCCAGATTTTTGGAGATCACATTTCAGTAGAGGCTCTCATTTTGATGTTTTCTCTACATGAAAATCAGGACAATGTCACTTAATGCAGGGTACCCCACATTTTATTTACATACCATGAGGCACCTGCAGCAGTATAGTGGCTTTAAAATTCAGGCATCATCCCTCTTTATTGGTACATCTAAGGTATGTAACACACCTTAAAATTTACAATCTCAATGACTAGTGAGATTAAAATTGCTCTTAAAACCGAATTATCATACTTTGTTGGTTTTGTATTCATTTTAAATAGCTGACTGTGCTAAGGGAGAAAAGAAGCAGTGACAATATGTTTATACATCTGATAATTGTCAAGAGGAGTAAAATTATACTTAAGATAGGAAATGGTGGTCTGGTGCCACAGAGGTGTTTTTAGAAAGGCATAATCAAAGAAAAAAAAAAACAATTGACAAATAGGGAAATGATGTCAGTTTGTAGCGAAACTAACAAGGAAGTGTTTCTCAGTTTGGATCGTCCACTAATGAGCTGCTGTAATAACTGTGGTGAAAGAGAACAAGAACAGCAGGAGATGGTAACATTTTGTCTGGTACCCTGTAAGGCACCTTAACATATTGGTTCCCTGGTATGCAAATGGCAGTGTTGTACCAGTAATGTATCAAAAAGGAATTTTACCCCTTAGAAAACGTCACTAGAGAAGTGAATATAGTACAATACACTACAGATGAAAAACCTTTTAAAAAATGGAAGTTCTGGTACTTAGTCCTAAATTTAAAGATATATTATGCCACAGAGACTGTATTATGAGTGGATGGCAGCTCAGCCCACTTCCTGTTATAAAATGGATCCCACAGCCAATGGGAATGTTCAGTATCAGGCAGCCATATGATATATATATATATATATATATATATATATATATATATATATATATATATATATATATATATATAGGATCACTACATAATCTCGAAAGTTTGAAATACCGAACTTTTGAGACTATATAGCCAAACCCCCTAATTACCAAAAGACCAGAAGTGTGAATTGCAAAATCCCGGTCATCAGGAGTTTGACATTCATGCTTCTGGTGTTGCGGTGTGGTGGAAGGTCAGGTAAGTATCTATGTTTAAATGTGTTGGTTAGGGTTTAGTGTGTAAGTGTGTGTTGTGACTGTGATGTGTGTGTGCGAGGGGAATGTAGCTGTGTGGTGGTGTTTCATGTGTTTGTGTATGTAGTGCGACCTTAGAGTTAGAATATTAAAGTAGGGGGGTGTGGGGGGCACAGCCCTCCACTTGGGGTGCGCAGGTGGGCTTGCCCCCCTGCTTGTCTGCAGTTTAGGTTTGTGTGTTTGTGTTCTGGGGGACAGTGTGTGTATGTGTATGTGTGTGGTGTATGTTGAGTGTAGTTTTCGGTAGTTTGAATTTCACGGTTTTAATGTTTCAGTATTTTAGTGTTTCGGGTATTTGGTCTCGGGATTTTGGGCATTGGTAGTTTGGGTTTTTGGGATTTAGTAGTGGTTTTATAGATATATATATATATATATATATATATATATATATATATATATATATATATATATATATATATATATATATACATATGTATAAAATGTCATCTGTTGTGACTACATTCTGGGAGGCAGAGATCCTGGTTCTTGATACTCCTGCCATTTCTTTTCAGAGAAGGGGTAACATACCGCAATCATATCATGAGGATTCAACTCCTAGGCTCTATGCTGTGATCAACATCAATGAACATTGTTCAGTGGAAGCACCACACTAAAAATTAATGTATGCAGGGACGTGGCTGGGACAGTAAATCAACTCATGTTGTTAATCTATGCATTTGCTCAACCATATTCTACATCAACTTTTAGATAAATGGGATATTTGCAAATATCTTTATAAAACTGCTTTCCTCCAATTCAGTATCACTAAGGTCTAGCCTAAATCACTGGAGCCTAGCACAACAGGCAATGGGCTTAAGGCTTGAACCAGCTCCAGATGGGAGACCAGTCCAAGCAGCCCACTTATGCAAGTACAGATGTGCATACACACACACACACACACACACACACACACACACACACACACACACACACACACACACACACACACACACACACACATCTACATATTTCCATATTCACAAGACATCTATGGATAATGATATATTGCCAGTCAATCTGACAGCATGTTTTTGGACTATGAGAAAATAAAAATAGCATACATCTTTATTAAAAAAAAGCAGGCAGTCCCAAAATGAACATACAAATTCCACACAAAAGCATCTTAGCTGAGAATCAAAGCAGGTACTCAAATGCTCTAGGGTAAGAAAGCTAACTACCACTTGGCCATGCGGCCCCAGTTGCAGCCATTTTCACTTTCCTTGCTGAACGATTCTAAATAAATGTGCCCTCGTAGCAACTGTACTTGAGAATGATCCTAAATAAATGTGCCCTTGTAGTAACTGTACTTGAGACTGCACATCCTTGTGGGTAAGAAGAAACTTTCTCACCTACATGCTCTGCTGTTTTAAATTATCTTATTTCAATACAACACATGAGGACTCAACTAATAGTAAGAATGTTATAAATATGTACCCAAGCAGACAATAGAATTTAGAAAACAATATTGCTTTTCTGTGGGATAATAAATCACTTTATCCCCTAGCTGTTTCCTATCAGACCAAGTAATTTGCCTGACATATAGCAATGAGATTCGCCTAACAAAATTCAAGCTGGGAGTCACTAAAAAGAGAATCTCAGTTTTCTTGGACCATATTTCAGACTGTAAAATGGTCCGTCTTGAAACCTGGTTCCCATCAGGTACCCTTGGCACACTGAAACTACTGCTTTTTCATTTACATTAGACACGAGGCAAAAGGAGGATGTGCATTTCAGATAAACTCCTGAGAAAAATAAACTAAAATGAAAATTAATTCTAAAACAACAAAGTGTGAATATATGATGTAGGCATAAGTATGTGATTTTTTATGTAAACATACAAACAGTAAATCTGCAACAAAAAACTAGTAATTAATCCTAAATGTTTTTTGGAAGAAAGCTGTTACCAATTTACACTCACTGCATATTTAAATACTTCTGCTAATTGTATATAAATCTTTATTCCTGGTTTGCTGAGCCCTGACTAATTGCTTACACACCATTAGGTAATGTTTTAAGAGCAGTCTGCCAAGCTCTGCAGAAGGACATTGTGACTGACGAGGTTGCACTTTCATTTACATGTGGGATTTCTACTTTTATTTTATTTTTTTTTCAATTTAATTACCAAGCATATTGTAGCTGAAATAGAATATTAATTTTGGAATGTATTGCTACACCCATATTCAGATCTGAGTTGACTATAGTGCAATTTAATGCATGTTTCCAGTATTAAAGAATGAACTGTTTTATTCAAGAGGATTTGAATCTGAAGATTTACGGTTCCCAAGCTTGGGGGTCTAACTATTAGTCTATATTGCCTTTAGGGTATGACTGACAGCTCACCTGTGTAGATTTTGATATGTTTTATAGCTGTGTAGTACTTGGTCTTAATGGGTTTATCAGCAATTTAACACCACATAAAATGCACTGAAGCTGAGCTTGGAAAAGACAAACACTTCAATGAGATTTGGGAAAATGCCAGAGCTCTGAAGTAGGCTTGTATTTCAAAAGAAGCCAAAAGGAACTGGAGGGCACATTGGGTAATAGATTATTGCAGTTTATGAACAAGACTCGTCTCCCAAGTGTCTTTTCTCCTTGCCTGTAAGTGATGGATTAACAGAAAAATGACACAGAGCTTGTCAAAAGGAAACTGGAAAGCATGCAAAGGGAACAGTTACCAGCCAGACACTTCATGGCCTGCAGTATTCGCTAAAGTGAATCTTATAGTACTAAATACATTGGTTTGTCCCTAAAGGTTTCACCTACGCAAACACATGTAACACACATTCACACATACCACTGCACTCATGGAAGGTACACTTTTTAGAAATACACACCACAATGTTTTATATATTCCTGTGCACTTTACATTAAATGTATACATACAGTGTAACACTCCAGTTTCAAATAAATTTTCATTTAAAGTATTCTCAGCTATTTGGCATTGATAGATGTAATTACCACATGGTCAGGGATAATAAGGCCCCAAATGCAATAGTGTGAATTATTCAGGCTCCTGAAATTAAAGAAGCATTAGAGACATTAAAAATCTCTAAAGCCACATGTCCAGATAAAGTCTGCAATAGGCTGCTCAAACAGCTAGCAGCAGTGCTGAGTCCCACCCTCTCTAAGTAGTTCTACCAATAGGAGACTGAGGAAAAGAACTGTGCTAAGCACTGGCAATGCTGAAGACTAATGACGGTAGCTGTCAATCTTACATCCCCAAAATTTGAAACAAATGGACAAAATGTGAAACACTTAAAACAGCTTACTAACAACTTCAACTAGGAACCTCACAGGATGGCTAATATGTGTTACTTTATACTTATATAAAGTTATTTTCATGAAATAGTATGATTCAGTATTATTTACCATGGATATCAGCTAAAAAAATTCTTAACACTGAGTGTGTGACAGACCCCCTCAATGTGGAACAATGCGGAACAAGGATGTTTTACGACTCAAAATGGACGCTCCTTGTAATGAGGCAGACTTGAGAAACATTTCAGTGGCAATAAAGTCAGAGTAGGAAGCTGGGTTAGTATAAAAAGAGAACTAACTCCTCCATGGAACTACCATTATTCACAGATTGCCTTAGGGATATAAAGATTTTCAGCGAGCATGGTACTACTGATGGTGAAATTAGAACATGCATCGTAAAAAAGGAAGACTATATTGTGATGCAAAGATTCCATAATGGACTACATAAGCAGCTCAAGGTGAACAAACAGGAACTGAGTTTGCAAAAGCAGATATAATGAAAACTGGCATGGATACGTTTGTGCTGCCTTTTCAGTGAACTGCATAAGCAGCAATGGGGTTGCATAGTATAATGATTTAAGAGTGGTAATGGGCTCAGGAATTAAGTTTTGCGGTCTAGAGCAAATTGATTAATAGGCACACTCCTTACATTTGTGGCTAGAAGAAGACTAGCAATTATGAAGCCACTGTAGTCACCAGCACCGTGGACTAGAGGGATAAAGCCTTGACTATGGTCTAGGCAATATGGTTTTGATTAGTCACTCAGGCATAAGAGGTCCTGGCAGGGAGGATGGCCAGGCCTATCCTGAGGGGGTCATACATGATTAGGCAGTAGGCACAAGAAATGGTTAGGTTTCCTTGAGGAAGGTTTCTCTGAAGAAGTTTGGAAAATGGAAATCTGCTGCTTACTGAATGCCGATGTCAGCTTGTGGAAGTGAAGAGTGATTCAGCGAGGTCCACTCATAGCACACCTAACCTGCAGGGTTTTACAGTGCACTTGCAGGGGAAAAATAGCAGATGGGAAAAAGCACTCCCATGGCAGTTGTATAGCATGGATCCAAGACACTTTGATCTCCTTTCTGGCCCCAATCCTTAATCAGAGCTAATTTGGGTGAGGCCAGGAGGGGTGGCTAGACCCAGCAATCAAGGAAGAGAGGCACCAGGGCTCTCTAATGGCTGTAAAGATAGCTTCAAAAAAAAAAAGAAAACAAAGAAGAAGAAAAAACTATGATACCATTATGGGAATTCAGTATGGCATCCCAGTATTAAGAAGCTGAGTAATTAACTGAAACAGGTGAAAAGAGTCTTTACCGAGAAAACAGTGGGCCATTGCCAGATCAGTGTCACAGGAAGCATGGAACTCATGTGTGCTGCTTGCTACCCAAGTTCAAATTGTGGCTCAACCTAGATGGGAGGGAAATGCTTACCGTTCTGACTTCCTTCCATGGGGATGGGAAGGGAAGGGAAAGAGAGGTTACCATTGCACATTGTTGGCATCTGTGGTGAAGTCCGGTAGTTAGCATAGAAGATTAAGGCATTGAGCTGTTAATGAGCTACTTCTTCTGGTAAAGGGTTTGTTTCCCTCAGTCTTCATTTGCCTACTGTGTGACCTTGAACAAGTCTGTAAACCAGACAGTGCTTGGAGCAATTGGGAATTTGGGCTGGGTTTCTTAATGGTCTCCTGAACTGCCTGCCTAGTAACTACTTATGAACATATAAGTCATGAGATGTGCCAGAAAATGTGACATGTTAATGAAGAACCAATGTGCTTTAAATGTGTCAGGAATACCCTTTTTATTGAGCTCCACTGCACACCCTCAATGCATCACTTAGAGGCATCATGTCAAAAGTAGCTCAAGAAGAAATGTGACAAATCATCTACAGTCCCTGACTCTGGTGTCTGATAGTGCAGATCTTTCTCTCTTATGGGGATGAGAGAGAGAGAAGTAAGAAAAGAGAGACTAGTGAGATGCATTGTGGAGATTTGGGGAAGAAAGAAATATTACTGATAAATAAATAAATAAATAAATGTAAGCACATACTGCAAAGTGCTTTTGCTACAGTGAATAGTTCTTATTAAGACTACTTTAACTCACTCAAAAAATTGCTTCTACACCTTAGCCCTGTTCATTACATGCCCCTGCCTACAGATTTGATGTACTAATTCATTCTACCATCTCAATAAATACTTATTGACATCTCATTCACCTAATTCGTAATTTCCTAGTGTGTTCTTGGCTGGTAGTTTATTTTGTCACAAGACGGCAGACGTGGAGTCTTTCCATTAGCACAAAAAATGATGCATTTTGAGCATGGGAGTCAATCAGAAAAGTCTAGGAAGTCATCTAATTTATTTGGTTCTGCAGCTGATATGCCAACTGTAGCTGCCACTCACACCATCTTTCCTTATCCCTTAATACCCATGCCAAGTCCCACTGTCACTTGTTTATGGTCAGCCTTCCTGTGATCATTCCATATCCATTTGCACACTTACATGCCTTTGTTTGGGACACATTTTAAGGGGTAGTTCACTGCATCTGTCCACTAACCTCTCCAAAGAGGCTCCATCTTCATTCTCTACCTCCACAAACTTGCCAAACTTCAATTTCCAGTCATGGTCCCTCTTGCCACGGTGCCATTCTGCCAGCATTCCACCTCACACATATCTACCAACCTGTGAAGTACCGCATTTAAGAGAACCACATTTCTGTGACTTTTCTCTCTCTTCTCCATGCACATCAACTGACTTGCCTAAAGAAGTTAGTGAGCAAAGAATTAACATGGGGGTCTAAATGATTCAGTGAGGCTTCAGATTTAAAAGACCTACTTTCTAATGGCCAGGGTCTAACTATATGACTTTGACAAGACCTTTCACAGATCTAGAAAGGCCTTTATGGTAAAGGTTAATTTGATTTGTTAAAAAGATTAATTTGATTTGTTTTACATATCACTTATGCTATGCCTGAGGCAATCTTTTACAGCTGAATTTAGGCTATATCATTTTCCCATGGAGGTGGCTGACCAGTTACTTGGCTTCTTGTTAATTTGATAAAAAGGTATGAACCATTATTATTTGTTCAAATATGAACCCAGCTCTTTTACTTACCAATTGCAATGCCTTTTTGTTAGCCTGATAATATACCAGTTTATCTGCTGGTTCAAAAACATATGCCTGACAGTTGGCTTGTTTTACTGTTTTAAGAGTTCTGGATCTTTTGGGGAGTAGGCATTAACAAAATGACAATAAACCTATAAACCTACCTTGAAATTCTAAAACAAGTAATATGAAGACATTTATGGCATCTGTACTTATTTACGTCAGTTATGCAGGTTTTTGCCATCTTTTTGTAAGCAGCAGAGTAGTATGTAGAAAATATTTGCTTATTATGCTGGAGATCTCCAGTGGTACGATTTACTCACTTCTTCTGTTTCCTTCTAATTATAGTATACCTGTGTGTCATATCATACACACACACACACACACACACACACACACACACACACACACACACACGCGCACACACGTGCACACACATGCACAGATATATGTATATATATATTATCATTATTGTTTATTAACCAGCCGATTGGATACAAACTCCTTTTGTAGTGCTGAACCAGGGGGACTGCCTAATTATCTGGTTAAGTGAATTCCTTAATCAAACAGGAGGCAACTGGAAGCTGATGTAATCAAACGAAAAAGGGCATAGCAAAATTAATTTAAAATGGGTGGCAAAAGCCAAACACACTCTGGCTAGGCTTATAAATGCCCTAGGGCAGATAGCCTACTATGAACCTATGAACCTATGAACCTATGAACCCTAGACCACAGGAAGCAGCTCATTAGCACTTCATAACCTCAACCCTCTGTGTTAACTACCTGACAGTAGGACTGATAATTTTTTTGTACCTGGTTTGGCTGGACACAAGTCTCCTTTTGGTGTTTATCTACTGTGTAAGGGTATGGCCATAGTGGTGCCCTCTGTCCCTAAATACACAGAACATTGTATGGGATATTTTAAACTAATATACATTTACTTAGGGGATAACAGCAGATTTCTAAAAATAGTTATATGGCAACACTCTCTCAATGACTGATGGCTTATATGGAATGGTACTATGAATCAGTTGAATGAATTTTTATAGTACATTAACATAATTTGTTATTCAATTCACATTACAAGCTGAACTACTTACTATAGACTTTCTAGATGTTACTGTTACTAAATTACTGGATGATTCCATACATATATGTTTATATCATAAACTACTAAGTATTCATTCCTGTTCTCCAGCAGTTACCACGCTAAACACATGGTATCCGATATTCCTATATCCCAGTTCATATGTATTAAGAGATTTTGCCCTGCCACTGAATATTATGCTAATTATGCCTTATATCCGAAAGGTAAGCTTCATCATAGAGCATATAATGTGCATGAAGTTGAGAATGCCAAACTGCAGGAAACCCAACATCCCAGGAAGAACTACTGACATACAGGGATTTGAGTAAGTCGGCTCCTTTTGATGAGGAACTGAGGTTTATTATCACAGGTGGCAGTAATTTTTCTGACTTAAAAAAATCATATAATACTCATCACCTGTTTCACTATCTAACAATTTGCTAAGTTCCATTCTCCCTTGGGTGTAATTATAAATGTACAGAAGGGACAGAAATTTTGGGGAGATTCTAGGGTACCACAAAAAAATATCACAGCATCACACACTAAAAGACAAATTCTACTTATGTAATATAATAATCTAACTATGATTTTATAATTTACCGACAAACCTACAATAAAATGATTAGGTCTTCACCTCACAGAGGACATTTGCTTTAGACCTCAGGTTATTGGCTAGACTTAAAATGACCCTTCAGAGCAGCTAGACGATTATCCACCTATGAACCTATGTGTACTTTATATTCCCCGTGCAGAACTGTACTCTGTAGTGTTTTACACATTCTACATTATTCACACTGTAAAGCAAGGTAAATAGTAACTGCTAAGGACAGCCTACAATTCACACACATACCCACAGTCATGCTTTCTAGCATTTTATCTATTCAAGTACTTGCAGTAAATCTTTAATGAATATTACTAGACAAAATATGTACCTTATTGTGTTTCTCATGCTGACACATATATGTCTCATAAGGTAAAAAGTTTTATAAACAAAACTCTTCTATCAGTGTTTCACACAGAGCGGTAACTCTACAATATGCCCTATAACCACATGTTAAAATCTAATGGTATCTGTAGCTTCACTTTATTACTAACACACCCTTTAGGACATGATTGACATCACTTCTATGAGGAGTATGATATGCTTTACAGCTAAGTAATATTCCATTCCAGTGGTTTCATCAGTAATTTAACACCACTTGAATGCAGTCAAAGCAGGCCTGGGAAAGATAAATACCACAATTACATCTACAGAGAATGCCAAAGCTCTGAGGTAGTTCTGTGTAAGCACAGGTGTAGCTTGCTGAATATGGCCCACCCTTAAATGATTCACAGATGCAAATGTACTCCGCAGCATTTTTTCTCTCCAATCCCTTGTTGTTTGCACTCGTACAGCCTCAAAACATACACACACACACACACACACACACACACACACACACACACACACACACACACACATATATATATATATATATATATATCCCAGGAGCATTTCACAAGGATATATAAGCCTACAGTAGTTCAGACATGATAATTAATATACTATCTTTGAGCATACAGTCCAACCTACACTAGTTACTACTTTACACTGAAAGATTTATCTCTTTTTTGTGTGTGTGTGTACTAGGCTAATGGCCCTGGAGCCTTTGCAAACCTAGCCCATAGAAGTGCCCTGGCATCATACCACCCAATGTTAGTTCCCAGTGCTTCTATCAAGCAGAGCCACTGGAGTGATCACCAGGGTGAACTTTCTATTTCCCATCCACTCATCAAGATTTGTCTTGAAGAGGGCCAGTGAGGTGCTCTGCTTGACATGTATGGGAAGTCTATTCCAGGGGTCTATATTAGATATGCGACCTCTTAGGTTGTCGAACACCTAAACATCGACACCTAAATGTTGACAACGTAAAATCATGAACGTCAGTTTCCACACAGGGAAACAATGCCGTTGGCCAAAGTAAAAAAGAAAAAAAAAATTAAACATAAGTCAAGTGGGGGGCTTCGCCTCCCACACCGCCCACCACAGCCCCCCTAACTCCAAGATCGTTCTACTTTCTAAACAGGGCAAAATCCATGTAACAGCCAAATGACTTGTTTCTCCATGTGGAAACGGCCGTGCGTGATTTTAAGTTGTCGATGTTTAGGTGTCAACGTTTAGGCGTTCAACAACCTAAGTGGGTGACAATATGATATAGACCCTATTCTAGAGCATGAGCAGTCTCTGAGTTATGAGCCTGTCCCTCCAGCATGTTCTGTCGATTGTGGTAATGAGGTTGAGGTCTCTGAAGCATGTGATGTGGAGGGATTTGGATTTCTTTAGATGTAGCATTTCTAACAGAACTAGGTCAGACATGGCTTTGTAAGTCAAGTAGAGATTGCCTCTTAGTAGACGAGATGAGAAAGAGAATAGCTGGATTCTTTTGAGTCTGTCCATATAGGACTTGTGTTTAAGGCCTAGGATTCTCTTTGTGAGGTACTTTTGTGGCCTTTCTAGCTGTTGCAAGTCTAGTGAGGTACATGCCAAATAGGGCATTATACTCAATGATTGGCCTAATGAGGAAAGAGTAGAGGCAGACAATGACCTCTTTCTTCCTGGATGCAAAACCCTTGGTAATGAGATGTGCCACATAGAAGGACTTTCTGACCACAGTGGCAATGTGGTGGTCGAAGGAGAGGTTGCTGTCAGCCTGTGTCCCCAGATCTCTTATAACACCTACAGTGTTCGGTGGGCTCCCATCAGTGTGGTAATTAGTGGGAACTGAGTTTTTCTCAAAGGGATGATGACGCATTTTTTAGCATTAAGCTTAAGGCCATGGTTTCGACACCAGTCATTGATCTCAGTGAGGCCTTTCTGTAGGATGTCTACATCACTTGGAGAGTTAATAATGGTTCCCAGCTTGCAGTCGTCTGTGAACTTGGTCAGCCAGAGTCCCTCTGAGTTGGCCTGGACTTCTGACAAGTAGATGCCAAACAGGAGACAATCCAGGACCAATCCCTGTGGGACTCCACTCATGACTGGTCAGCAGCCTGACTTGGAGTTCGCTACTTTCAGGCTGTGCATTCGATCTGTGAGCCAATTTGCAACCCACCTAGTGATATAGGGGTTGATCCCTAGTTTGGTGAGTTTATCAATAATTCCTGAGTGAGGAATGGTATCAAAGGCCTTGGCCAGATTGAGGAAAGCTGTATGAACTGCCTTGCCCTCATCTACAGTTCTGGTGACTGACTCAAAGAAGTCAACCAGGTTGAGCAGGCATGATCTACATTTCACAAAGCCAAATTGCATGGGATCTAGAGTTTGGAGATTCCCTATATCCTTGTTAATTAGGTCCATGATGATATGCTCCATAGCCTTACATATCAGACTTGTCAGGCTAATGGGGCGATAATTCCCTGGGTCTGTAGTTACTCCCCCTTTATGGAGAGGGATGATTGTAGTAGTGTGCCATTTGGTAGGGACAAAGCCTGAGGTGAGGCTGTGACTGAGCAGGGCACACATATGTGGTGCCAGTTCACTTTTTATTTCATGTAGAACACATCCAGGGATATTGTCGGGTCCCATGAAAGCTGTATTACTGGCCTTGGACAATGCAGCTTTAACCTGTGCTGCAGTAATGCTGGGTGCCTGGCAATCCTCCAGTATTGTGATTGGTCCTTTAGGGGGAAGAGAGGGGTAAAGTTGGCACTGAATCTGTCAGCCAGTATGTTGGCAATATCTGTTAGTTCAGTATAGGAGGTACCATTGTACAGTAACTCAGAGCAAACCTGGGTATTGCCGTGGAGATTCGTGATATAACTATAGAAGGCCTTGTGGTTGTTTTTAGTGTCTGCCGCAAGTGTGCCTTTATAGCTGGCATTAGAGGTTTTGATGAGGGATCTCAACTTTTTTTTAGGCTAATAAGGGAATTTTTCCAGTCTTAAGAATTCAGCTTTTTCTACAACAGTCTCTTCCTTCTGTTGTAGAGTTTATTAACGGCAGGGTACCACCAGATTGGCTTCCTTTTTTTGGAGAAGAGTGTCTTGGTTCTGTTGGGTATGGCTAGTTCCATGCATTTATGTACGTGTTCGTACAGTGCATTGGTGTATGATTCATCAGTCATGCATCTATTTTCCATTGACATGGGTGCCGTGAAATTAGCCACCTCTATTTTTAGGAGCCCAAAGTCAGCTTTGGAGAAGTTTTTCATGGTAGTTTCCTTTACGAGGGGAGTGGGTGAGATGTGGATTTCTATGGTGATTAGTTTGTGGTCAGATCAAACCAGGGAGGAATTGGCTATTGGTGTGGAGAAATGGTTGCACATGTTAGCAAAAACCAGGTCAGGGATGTTGCTTCCTCTAGAGGGGTTAAGGATGAGCTGGTCCAGGGCATTGGAATTGATGAATTCCAGGAAACATTGGGCCAGTATATTGGTGCATGAGTAGTTTTCCCAGTTGATGGAGGTGTAGTTGAAGTCACCTAGTATGAGAGTGTTGGGTTGGATCCTAATAGTTTCCAGGGTGCTTAGAAACATGGAGTGAGAGTCTTGGGACATGGCTGGGGACCTATAACAGGCTACAACCTGAATCACCACCTTACCCAATGTTAGTTGTACCTGAAGTATCTCAGATGTGTTATGCTGGGCTGCTAGTCTGGAGGTGTGCATATCCTTTATGAATATGGAGACGCCACCGCCTTTGGAGCTTCAGTCCATGTTCTGGGGTCGAAAAGTGTGGAATGAGCTATAGCCTGGTAGTGCAGGGGTGCTTTCTGCTGCTTTAAACCAGGTCTCCATTACAGCACAAATGTTGATGTTCTCCATTTTGAGGAGTGCTTCGAGCAAGTGCATCTTGAGATTTAGACTTCTAGTGTTGAGCAGCATGACCCACATATTGCATTTATTTATAGCTGTTATGGTGGTAATTTGGTCTTTGGAACATCACCTAAAAAAATGCACTATAGGGGTGGCAAGAGCCTTAGCCAGTATCCAGAAGCCCAGAGGTGACAGATGCAGGCCATCTCTGGCAAAAGCATCGAGGTCTGCCAATCATGTCATCCCAAGCAGACAGATACTGGATCCCCTTAGAATGACACCAGAAACGTATCCAATTGTTGAAGTCAATCATCTTCTGCTTGTACTGCGGTATCATTCTGGGTGATGGTAGGATGCTGCTCAGGGCTAGGTTAATACCTGCCTGGGCCACATAATCCGAGAGCTCCTCCTGTTTCTTTTCATCTAGTACAGGGAGGTGTGTCTCAGGTCATTCACACCCACATGGATAGTGACAGAATCGTACTTGTACTTGTTGTGGAGTGGCCTGAGTGCATGTGCTTTGTGTCAGATTTTGGCACTTGATAGACAGCTGACTGTTACCTTCTTCTTATTCAGCCTAGTGAGTGGGACATCAGTGTGCCTCACTATCGCGTCACCTATGATTAGTGTATTGGGCAAGCTGTTTTGCCTTAGGGGCTTAGGTTGAGCAGCACACAGTGTAAGTGAGCTATGTGTCTGGTAGTTTGTTCTGTGTCGTGGTCGAGTGCATCTGGCATTGGAGGTCTCTGCTGTTTGGTGAGATATCTATTGAGACCCTCCGCAAAGGTGGTTGTTTGGTTTGTATTTTTATGTGAGAGCTGTGATAGAGGGCTATGTGTTGAATGTGTTGTGGTGAAAGTGTTGACCTTCTCCTCTTGACCAGCTATTCCGGTCTTGGCTTGAGAGTGCATGGCTTCCAATTTGGACAAATAAGTGCATCTCTCACAAGTCTGAATGTTGGGAGGTAAGAGGAGAGGGTTGTCTGTGTACATGAGGCAGTTGCTCCACTGTCTCAGAATGCCTGTGTTCACCAGGTTAGCAGGAGAAAGCACAGGGAACTGACCTTTAGACATGCCAAGAGGGATGGTCATTATTACTAAGTACTGAAGCTGTTTTTTGTATATTCCTTTTACAGGAAAAATGTCACTCAAGGTGTCTAAGTCTGTACAGAGCACTGCCAAACACTTGAGGGGAAACTAATATGTAGACCCTGAAAATTTAAGGATGAAGTATTTAGGGAGATATTCTGAAGTTAAAAAGAAATCAAGCAGTACTTGCTGAAAAATAAAGAATTAGCTTGTCAAGAATGATGAAAAAAGGTGAGTCGCATGAATGGCTACTGCCTGCCTACTACTAATGCTGGTCTTAGCACAGCTTCAGTCTTTTGGGATACAATACACCTTTGTTTCTTCTCTCACCAGAAGCAAAATGTCAGCACCAATCCCAAGAAGAGAAGCAGGCCGCTGCCTGTTTGGTGATCCACAGTCTTGTCCCAGATGATGCAAGGGTCTGCAGGCTTGTAGCCTTTTACTGGTAGATGCCTTGAATAGCAACTAGACCAATCAGGTACATTAAGCGCAGACACTCACTATCTAACCAGAAAGAGTCAGGAATCAATGCACTCTGCTCCTACTCTCACCAGGATCAAAATATAAGTACAGATTCCAAGTTGTCACCTATAAAGCAGTTATTAAGCTTTCTGGTGATCAGCTGTCTCCATGAAATAATGTAACTGCACTCTTTCTCTCACCAGGAAAAAACAGAAGCACTAATCCAAAGATGACCACTGAGAGGTAGAATGTGGGCTCTCCAATGATTGGTGGTCTTGCAATAGATGCTTAAAGGTAAGATGAAAAATAGTTTATCCTAAACACTGCAGAGTGCACTAGAGGAGTTAGATGTGAAAGTAGGTAACTTAAGTTTTACCTGTCTAAAAAGATAAGTTTTAGTGGAGAGTCACTATTTTTAAAACAGCAAGATAGACTGAAAGGGGATTCTGGTACTATGGAATACAGTAGGATGGCTTATAAATTTAAATAGTTGAAGGGGAGTGATTTCACAAAATGATAATTTTGTGGTTACTCACACCAGCCAGTAAAAGTAGAGAGGAAATGAGATATATGGTCAAATTAGCATAAGAGACAGGCAACTAGAAAGACAGTGGTGTTTAAAAAAACAACAGTAACCGGGTGGGAGGGTGAGAAAAAGTTCTGTCTGTCTCACAAGAGATAGAGCTGTGGTCTCAAAGTTTTAATATGCAGTTAAAAGCAGAATACAAGTAAAACACAGTGTAAAGAAAACAAATCACAGTATACAAAATAGAAAAAGGCAATAAAGTAATGCAAAATACAACAAATGAAAGCAAACTAACCTTTCCCTCACAGCAAACTGCAGCAGAGTCTGGGTGAGCCTTTCCAGTAAATCTCGTACATCTTTAATTTTTTCTCAAGTAAAAAATGCATCTTTTTTTGCAGATTTAAATCAACTTCATAAGTATTACTGTACTTTGTAGTGATCTGGGAAGTTCAACAGAGAAAGAAGAGGTCATGGTCTGCTTAAGAGCTTCATCGTATAGTTAAAAGTTCAATTTCCTCAGTGACCATTCACATACTGAGTGACTAAACCAATCACTTAAAAAGGCTGTTCTCCAATGTTGTTCATAAAAGCACTAATTTGTGCTAAATAGGCTTACATAGTAAGCAAGCTGAATAAAATTAATGGTTCACATATATACACACTACACACTGTAAAATTGTAATTTTCCTAATACATTTCAGAGTAGTCTGTATTACAGTATGCAAAGTCTGTTTCATATTGTGATAATAGAGTGCTACCAAGTAAGCAAACACACTTTGTGTATCCCTGCATTCCTACAGCCTTTGATTGTTGTATATAATACATCCCAACATCTGTTGTAATCAGAATAAATAGTTAAGACAACATGCACAACCTCTGGCAAAAATGTTACTGACCTAAAATATAGCTTTGTTAAAATGATTTTTGGGAGAGAATTTTATAAAACAACCATTAGAATTAACAAAGGAAAGCAGTGGGGCAACTACTAAGAATGTAGAGTTATCAGGAAGTTCCAGTATCATTCTGAGAGTTGTTTTTATCAGTTAACTGTAATTAAGAAAGAATATGAGAAATGAAGACTACCCAAAGAACTGCTGTTCTCAATTTGGTTTCAGCCTGCAAAGGTATCAATACACGAGACAGTTTTGAATAAAATATGTTCAAGATAGTTACAGCAACCACGGCCAAATGAATAGAACCAGAATAATTACATTACAGGTAGATATGTCCTTTGTCATTTATGCTGACACATGACAACTTGTTGGGCAGAAGTGTCCATTGCTACTTATGCTACCATGTTATATAACAGCTACATGGAGGAAAGCTGCCCTGTGAGCAAAAGGAATGCATCCCCGTACCAGCAGAATCTGTTGGTGGCCGATGCAATGTAGTTAGCTAGCTTGTTTGATTGTCATACAAGTGCTAGAAAAAATATATGCTGTGCAAACTCCATATTAGAATGACACCAGAAGAAAGACCTGGCTCCCTTTTTTTCTTTTTCCCACTTTGAACTGTAAACTCTGCAGATAGTGATGATGTCCACAGGGCCACTCTAGGAATCGACTGTGACTTGTAAGAGAGAAAGGGTGAGAGAGAACTGATATCACATCAGTTTTTCTTGCACACTCATCACTTTTGAAAGGAGTTTCCCCTTGAATCATTGGCTTTGTTAATGTTAGCGCCAAAGCTGCACTCAAAAAAATATAGGAAACATCTGAAAGGATCATCTGATTCAGTATCAATCAAAACACGTCTCAAATCTGTATCCATCAGTTCTAATTACACCTGTTACAATTGCATCAGTCATCAGATTTTATAAAGTTTAAAATATGTGTGTATGCTTATTTAAATACAGGATATGATTAAGTGACACTGGAGTCTTCCAATTCTGATTAAGGAACTAAAAGAAAACTAATGGACAGGAAACAAGGTAAGCTGGAAGTTGAGATCAGGAATGATTGTATTTATTTGATACTGTGTTCCAGCTCACTGAACTCTGAATTTTGAAGCTTATATCCCTGCCTCTCCAGGGTAATATATTTAAACTGATACAATATAAGAAAGTACATACCCAAGAACTTACCATATACCACCATCTCTGAGTTTCTATTTGTTTTCTATTTGTTGTATCCTGCGTTTAGCAGACAGGGATTGCAGAATCTTTCTCACAATGGAACAGGATTTTACAAAAGGTTTATCTCTGTATTTATTTGTCCAGGTTAATTTCACTAGGACTATGACCTATTTTTGCAGAAGATCAAAGCTGGTATTAATACTGTGTAGAGTAATCTGACAAAATGAGAAATATTCCCCTACTCTTTGAAGGAAGGTGCCATCAGGTGCTACAGGATGAAAGAGTTGGAGACTTGATTAACAGTTGGTGGTGAAACAGAAATAGATGGCTTTTCTCCTAAAACTGTGTATATCTGAATGTTTTCACAAATGCATAACCACATAGTCACACATTAGGATCCGAATTAATGAAAACTATAGCAACTGAAGTGGAACTGAGGAAGAAGTGCATTCATCTTTTCAGTTTGGTGGCATTAAGTCACAGAAGGAGGAAGAAGATGGCTGCTTGACTGGCATGATGTAGGCTGAATGCAGAATACAGGAAGAGTAACAGAACACTACTGTAGAGAAAGATAAGTGAAAGGGGAAGGGAAATAAGAAGGAAAACTTTGTGGAAGTGGCAAAAAGTAGTAATGAAAACAGACCTATATGAGGAGAAATGTCACTGATTATAGTACATAAGAAAGAAGGACAGGCATTTTTTTCTGGAGTAATGTGGTACCACCCTTCAAAGTCAGAATTACTGATATTAATGCTCAATTCATTTGGCAATGGAATGCTGTGCGATTTGAGTTTTTAAAAGGAAGAGATTCTCTACAGATATAGGCCAGACCTTCATATTTACAGCTTGACTGATAGAAGGAAAATTATTTTTCTATAATTATTAAATGAAGCAATTTTGTTACAAGATATAGTTACTGAACTGAAAAAAAAATAATTTTGTGATATACAGGAGGATTTGAAAAAAAAACATAAATATTGACCATGGGTTCAGAAAGGGTGGTGGAATTTAAAGAATAACATAATTATTTATATAGTGTGTCATTTATATAAACATAATAGATGTGTTGTGAGATATTAATGATATTGTGTGGAAGTGTTGCAGTTGCAGAGTGCTTATCCATAAAAGTAGTGGGCAATCTGTGGGCTGCTAGGGCACAGCAAAAATAATGGAGTGAAAATGTACTAAATGTGCATCAGATAAACATTTCTGGCTGGACAGTAATAATGAGTGGATTCAAGGTAAAGTGACAGTAAAAGTAATACAGAATGAAAATGGCATAAAATAGAAAAATAAAACACTGTGGAATGTATTGTTCCAGTACTGGCAACAAAGAGGATGCGGGAATAAAAAGGAAACATTAGTCTTTAATCATTATTTAATAAGGTGTTTATTACAAAGCATCATACAATCTAAAACATCACAAAGCAATAAGCCAGTCTGATAAAACTATGAAGGAGCTTGTATGAGACTAACGCAGTGAGAAAGCTTTTATATTTTCAAGGTAACCTGTGGAGTTTATTCCACTGATTTTCTTGACTAGAAGCCTCCAGTGCCTTTCTGAGGGCATGTACTGTAGGTCTAACAAGGGATATAGACGTACATGCCAAAGGGGACATTTAGTTCTAATGAACAGATGGCAATTATGACATTCATCTTCCTGAAAGAAATGCCATTGAAAATTAGCTGTGCCAGGTAGGATGATTTCCCCCTTATTATTAGAACAGAGCAGCTGAAGGACAGAGCACTGATGAAGAAGGTACCCATCTCTCTTATGAATGCACCCATTTTTAAGGAAGTGCTTCTCAAATAAATTACACACAGTTTTTTGTCAATCAGCTTGAGCTCATTGTCAGTTTACTATGGATTAACATGAACAAGCCCTTGTTGGAGTATGTGAGTATCTGTAGACTAACGCAGTGAGAAAGCACATGACAGTACCCATTTGCAGTCACTGGCAAACTTAGTCATAGCCCTTGGGCTTCCAGCTTGATATCAGAAAAAAGTAGATGCTAAAGAAGATGGGCCTAGAAACTAACAAGACACCACTAATAGCATTCGTTTGTATGAAACATGTACCTCTAACCCCCAACTGGATGTATGAAACATGTACTTCTAATCCTAGCTGGGTGAGTCCTGTCAGTGAGACAGCTGGCAAACCAGTAGACAGCATAGGGATTAATGCTGAGTTTTCTGAATGTGTTGATAATACCTATGCATGAAATGCCTTAGTCAGGTCCTGATATGTTTTGTAGAAAAGTGTCTCATGCCTGGGACTTTGGCAATTCTTTAAAAGAAGTCAGATTACATTATTTGCTTTTGACAAGCCAATTTGATATGAATCGAATCGAGAGACTGAAAGTTCTCTATGACATCATTAATAAAATCAGCTATGATATGCTCTATGACTTCAAAGATTGTTCTAGTGAGACTTATGGGTCTGTGTTTGACGGGATCTGTGGAAGAGCCTGCCATCACGTAGTGGCAACCCTATGACAATTCTCCATAACCAGTGGAGAGGCTAAGTCTGAATAGCTTCAGAAGGGGCAGAACAAAGCCATAGTTGACACTTACTAAGAGGCAGCCAGTCAGGTTGTTTGAGTCCATGAAAGCAATATACTTAGCCATCAGTGGTACAAGTAAGATTTGGTCAAAAAATATTTTGAGGGGAGGTGTAGTTTGTTGAGCAATGCGGGAAAGGGCAGTGGTGAGTAAGCATGGTAAAATGGGAATTGAATTTGTCATCTAGGATGTTGGTGTTAGCCTCAGGGTTGGAATAAGTAGTACCTCTGAAGACTACAATCAGCAGTGAGTGTTATATGCAGCTAGCACCGATCAGAAGTGAGTGTTATATGCAGCTAGCACTAATCAGTAGTGAGTGTTATATGCAGCTAGCACCAAATCAGTAGTATCATATGCCATTTACTGTTATAACTCATCCCTCATCCAGCCCTATACTCCCAACAGCACCCTCCATAGCTCCCAACACCATCTTCTGCAAGTTTATGCACCCAACAAAAATATTGGTAAACTCATTTATAGCTTCTCAGTGGCAAATGCTTGGAATAAATTACCACTAAGTGTTAGATTTCTAATCCCAATTCCTTCAAAATAGCACTAAAGGAATCTCTACATATATCATGGACATACTTATGCAATGACCCAACCTAATCCACCTCCCCGCCTATAATACTATTGCAACAACATTTTCTCCCACCTCTCTCTGCCTCTGCTTCTAATAAAGTCTCCTAATAGTCAGTAGTTCCTACAGCTTACACAGCTGTAGTCTTGTAAATTGGCTTTTGTCCTGGGCTTATCTCCTGTTTATATATTTGTTACTTTCTGTTTTGCAAACTTATCTATATTTTCTGCATTCTGCTTACTATTATATAAAACTTCGTACTATATTATGTTTTCAATTTAATGACCATTTTCTAGCATGTTGTTCCAACATACATCTCATACATATTCTAATTATTATAATTGTAGTTATAACTCTAACATGTGGTTGCTTTTGTTACTTGCACTTTTTGGAGCTTTTCTCCTCGGGCCTCCACTGAAAAAGGGTTGCTGCCCAGTCAGACTAACCCAGTCAACAAATGTCAAATAAAATAAATATAACTAAAAAAGATTTTATGGTTTTCTTTGGTGGACTTGGCAGCCTTTGAGTTTAAAGAAACAACTAAGTGCTTTTGTCCTCTAGAAACCCGAACTTCATCAGAGGATAAAAGCACTTAATTGTTTTAACAAATGTTTTTTGTGCTTCATGTGTTTTGGGATTTAGTTAACCAAATAGGTTGCCAAAATGCCGGTTTTGTTTATTTTTCAGTTTAAATGTAATCTTAGACTTGTAATGAAGCATCTAAGATTTTTGCTCTCCAGTTTTGGATCTCTGTTGTGGTAAGAAGAGGATGAGGGGATTTCTTGAATATGGCGAGTACTTTTTTTCCTATTGTTAAACAATTTGTGTGAGAATTCCACCATAAGGGTTTATTCCTCAACTGTCCCATTGCAGTTGTGGTGTATGAAGGTAGATGCCTACATGCAATTTTTCAAAGAAGAGTAGAAATCAGAAGTATACATACCAGGTTTGGCAAGGAGTTCAACACTGATCACTTTTAAATTTTTCTGAGTTGTCAGGAAATAAGTGGTTAACTTTGGGTAGTCCCTAAATCCAGTAGGAGTAATGGAAGGATGATTTTCTACCTATGATTAAAACACAGCAATTCTAGGATAGTTTTAAGGAACAAGAAAATAGCCTGGTGGCTGGACTTTAGCTGGGTGTATAAGACACATGGGGGTGTGCAGGAATGGGCAATATCACCTGTTCTTCCCAGTGATATGGAAAGTATCTTTGGACCTGAATGTTTCATCCTCTAATGACATGTTGACATGCCTCTCATTGCTCTAAGCATAGGGTTTCTTGCAAAAAAAAATATATAGGAATTGATGTCCATTTTCTTCTCCAGTGGATTGAATTTAGTCTGATCTCTCTGCCATGATTTTGTCTGTCGTAAATAGCCCTCACTGTATAGCCCATAACGTCATTGAAATATACAAGCCCGTGCACCACAACAAAGTAACAGTCTAGGAAGCATTGTCATTGTGGCATCACTTGTCTCTGTTTATATTGACCATTTTTATTTAGTCCAACCAGCTGGTTGCTTATAAACACTGTCATAATTCCTCTTACTGCACCTGAAGCGTCATTATCACATCTCATGCTGTGCTCTTTCCATATTTGTACATCTAGTAACATGTCTAAAAAATCATTTGAAAAAAACTAGCATAAATTTTCCATTACCAGAAGAGTAACATAAAAGTCACTTTGTTTCATGTCTGTTGGACTTGCGTTTTGCTGACCACTCAAATGACTCCAAGTGACACAGCAAGAGGAGTGTTTCTCCTATTATAAGCTTCTTCGCGGCATATTCCCTTGAATTTTCCCATCAGGTTAGAGTGGATGCTGCAGAATGGAGCTAACTGATATACAAAATAATAGAATATTTTATTTATGAACAGTGAAAGTAAAACACTACCAAACTTAATACAGTTCTATAGTATGAATTTTGAGGCATGTATTTATAGTAAAACTGTGTTTGGACAAATTCTACCCCCACAACCACACCCCATCTAGAGTGAGAGAGATAAAGAATCTTGTCTAAAATAAGGCTGCTGTTCTAATTTTAATATTACTAATCCTATGATATATCTGCCCACCTGCTATAGTCACAGATTCTCCATTCAGAACAAGCAGCTCAGAGAAATAAAGAAATGTTAAATCACACTCTGCTGGTTTCAGAGATATGCCGTGGGTGTTTAAGGGGCTCTAAACCAACCTCAGTGGTGCCACAACTCTCTTCAAGACTTTCTGAACAGACAGATTAGAAATGCACTGCTTCTGAAACTGAAAATAAACAGAGAATACAGGAATATAAAGGAAAGAAACTCTAAACAGCATCCAACACAGAACATTCACAACTTATATGGAGATACCCTGTGTGTCCATTACTGGATTGTTGTGTCACTTCAAAGCTTATCTATAAACCAAGATGGAGATACATCCTCAAACCAAGTGGATCAGTGATGGCTTAAGGGGAATATGTTTCCTGTTGCCATGAGAGTGTAACTACCAGTAGTACTTGCCGTTACACATCGACTATCGTTTTAAAATCCTACACAGACTGTTTTCTGCCAACTCACAAGGGAACCCGGTGTCCCCACTGAGGTAAGTAATATGACTGGTTTATTAGTTTGGTTATCACAATTTAAAATGAATCAGCAGAATACATAACTTTTTCCAAAAATTCTTCATATGGAACAAATAAACAAAGTTCAGAGGAGCAGTTTCTACACAATGAAACAAGACACATAAATGGCATAAAAAGTGCATAAGTGAAGAAGCAAACAAGGCAACTGTTTCCTAAGTGAGGGATCTATGTTATATAATCGACTTTTTAAATAGTCTGATTTCATATGATCAAACTTGTATGATCAACTATTTAAAAAGTCATTGAACATATGTAAAAACTCAAAAACAGTATTTTAGCAGGGGGCAAGCCCCATACACCCTCACACTCCCTGCTAATTATATATACCAACTCCAAGATTGCACTACAGTGGTGAAAAGGGCATATTTGCTGATCCCCACTGTGCTGCAATCCCAAGACAATTTGCTGTTTAAGTGAATAGGGACACATTTGACTTTTTAAATAGTCAGTCATACGAGTTCAATAATATGAAATTCAACTATTTCAAAAGTCGATCATTTAACATAAACCCCCTAAGTGACATATGCTTTTTATATTATTAACTATCCACTCAAACATTCTGTTATGAGGAATTTAGTATATCTGCTACACATTTTAATTACATATTAGAATATCCACATCAGATCATGAAGATATTTGTGGACAGGTAGAGGCATGTATTACAAACAAAATATAATGTATATTTATGTATGGGGTAGGGGGTATTGGTTGCATTCATGTGAAATGGAAACTTGGATGAAACTATTATGCAGCTGACAGAGGAAGGAGTCTCATGTATGTATCAAGCATTGTATATGAAATCGCTTTTAGCTACCTGGCTTTCAATTTGGCATCATAAAATGCATGACTCAGTTTATTCATGTTGTAAATGACCTTGCTAATCACACAGCTAAATCAAGAAATACAGTTCCTAAATGCTGCCTGAAATGCCTAAGGCCTATCCTTTGAATTATAATATGTGATTCTGCTAACTTTTAACATCAGTGACCCTGTCTGTTATACATCTGCAAGTAGCAGAAGAGGTTCTAAATTCGGTTGGAAATGCCTGCTACACCTAACTGCATTCCCACGAGGTTCATGATATCCATAATGCCATTAGCCTTTGAAGTTCTGACAAGAGAAGCCCTGACTTTATATGAGTGACCCTGTTTGAAGGACTAAGTACAGTCTATATGCTATTTTTTAGGATCTCTACCACTACAAAGCAGAAGTTACTGTCTTACTTTGCTAGCACATCTGTTGATGATCTTGTGATAATCATCTATTGTAACAAGATTGACTTTTCTGACATCAATAAAGCACTGCAATTTTAAACACAGGCAGGTTTTCCTAACCACTACTACATCCAGCAGTGTTTGCTACACACCACACATAATCCTTGTGTGTTGCTTTCTTTCTCTCTCTCTCTCTCTCTCTCTCACTGCAAACAGGTTTGATACTTCAAAACTTAGTCCATAGGAATTTGCACAGAGACTGCTGTGGATATCACCAAAAGTGCCTACAGTACATATCTCCTGCTTTACTTCAG
Source organism: Protopterus annectens (assembly GCF_019279795.1). NCBI lineage: Eukaryota > Metazoa > Chordata > Ceratodontiformes > Protopteridae > Protopterus > Protopterus annectens. The sequence goes on along the minus strand of NC_056744.1, from coordinate 211,252,508 downwards.
TCTCTCTGTGTCTCCTCTCAAACATCAATGTTCACCAAAAAGTGAGGCCTCTCCCTTTGGGCCAGTATCCTGTTTTATGGCAGACACAGAAAATAAACACATAACAGACAGGGCCTCAACAACAGAGTAGGATTACAAAATGTGATATATTGATCTGCACGGTGACAAGGACACTACAGTTACTACAACACACTCATCAAGTCTGTAAATTGTGATCACACTCAGTTACAGATGTGTGTTGATAACGTAACAAATGGCTAGCTGTACTACAGGATTACCAAGCTTAGTACTTGTCAAACAACAAATTATACTACATCCTTTTGAATCAGTAAAGATTTAAACACAGATGACATAAAATCACAAGAAGACTGACAGGTTGCATTAATCACAATCAGGTTAAAACATTGTCAATAACCAGTTCTGAGTAAGTATTATGAATGTCTATCACATTTCTTATCATATATTATCTCTCTCTCTCTCTCAAATCAACTATTGTTCCTGTTTTTCTTCTATTAACAAGGTAAATATTGTAACCTAAATATATGTGCATTGTTTGCTGATCTGTATTTTGTGATTTTTGGATTGCTACACATCCCAGTATGAACCAACATAGTTGAACCAATATCATATCTGGATAAGCCAGTCTTACAGACCTCTTGCCACAAAGAAGTGTGTTTTTGCTCAGCTCAAGTTATGTTACACATATTAAAAACTGAAATTAATCAAATTGTGAAAAATAAATGTTTTGGTAAGTTAGGAATCTGTGTATCAGTCTATGTGTAGTCAATACAAGTAAAGTGAGTGCATCTGTGTGTAATTTTTAAAAACCCAATATTTTAAACAAAAGTTTTATCTTGATGTACAGAATAATGATGCCTCAGATACCGAGTAAGAATTGAGAGCAGACTGTGTTACAAGGAGTATGAATGATTCACACAGCAGTGTATTGTAACCACTTATTTGATCATGGCTACAAAGGTGTCAGGTTAACTAGCATAAAATTAGAGAATTCATGTTAATGCCTTAAAATGTATAAGTGCTTATACTCAGTCAACTTATATTACGACAGACTTTCTCTGTACACTTCTGAAGGAACAAGCACTGTCTTGTAATATGCTAGTAAGTGTATTTTACTTTTGTTTTAACAACTATTTTTGCTTATATGTGTAAGCTTCAGGCTTGTCTAATTTTTCAGCGTGTTTAAATATCAGTACTCATTATCCATGACTGAGTTATAAAGATAGTGCTTTGTCTGAAGATAAAAGGAGAATCTGGAATGGCAGCAGTGAACTTTCACAACCTCACCCCAGGGCAAAAAAAAAAAAATACAGAATGAGGGTGCATGTAAGTTTTCTCAAGCAGCAACGAATGCTGCTGTCTGCATGTAAGGAAATACCTATAAAGATTTGCTACAGTAGCTCACAGCACATGGCTATGACCAAGAAACTAGCAATTAAATAAAGGAAATCTAATGCAAAAAATATGTGTTACTCTCTTCCTTTTTAACATATCTTGTCAGTCTGTTGCAATGAAATTTTCTAAATCTCACAAAAACTAGTACATTTTGGTAAACACTGTTTCTGACAATATGGGCTAAAAGTGATATCAAATTATTGAAACTGAGACTGTATGCTGCCAGAAATTTTGTAGTTGGGTTCATTTACTTGTAGAGATGTTCAAGGTGGTTTTGGAAAATAAGCCAATGTTCCTTTTATGAGATGTTATTACTCTCAGATAGGTGAAACAACATAATGCAGTTTTCACACACACTAGCCCAAATCTGGTTCAAGCTTTTGGAAGATATCAGTAGCATGAGTCCAATATGAAAAAAAGTCTAATTAAAACAGTTTAAGAATTTGTCTCAGTCTGGATGCCCTTATACTATCATAAAGGGATAGAAAAAACTGAATATATAAGGTATCCTCCCTGCAGCGTTTCATCCTAAAGTTCCTACTTTCACCTTTACATTTTGAACGGGTCACCCCTCCTGACCTTTTACTTTCATTTCTAATGCATTGCATCTCCTGTTACCACCATCAGCCTGCATACCCTCAGTGCTGCACACTTCTTCACCTACATTCAAACAATGGCAAGAACTCTTATGAACCTTATACTTTAAATACATACATCTGTCTTTTTCTATTTCTTCCCTCAGTTTATTGTGAGATCATCTATTATTTGCCCATACCTACCTTTGCTTTTCTGCTCAAAATAAATCAGTACTTGCCACTAGTGTTTTTGTATTTGATCTCCGTGAACCATCAGTTTAAGAGGGTGTTTTGTTATTAAGGTGTAGTGTAGCCACCTGTTTTTTCAATGCCATTTTATCTTAATGTTTTAATCCTGCATGTATTTGATCCAGGAGGTTTGCTTTGTTCCTACCCTTACTTTTTGTCCACACCCCTTAGGTAAAAGACAGCAACTGTTTTGTAAGCCAAATGTTTTAAGGCAAGTTTCTACTTTTAGTATTTTGATTAAGCATAGAACAGTTAATCCTATGGCCATGTTCTAGTGACATTTGGCTTTATGGTTTAACTAAATTATTAAAGATCTTTGCATCATTGTACATTTTTAAGCCACTGTGTTATTACATTTGCATTTTTAGATGTATTTTTAATTTATTTATTTGTTAATTGGGTAAATGAGCTGGCTATCTTATATCCTTTCCAGTCATGACCCAGGGTTAAGGGTAAGGCTGAATTTTATATTTAAGTATATATATATATATATATATATATATATATATATATATATATATATATATATATATAGATACACATTTATATACTTCACGCAGTATTTAACTAGAAGTGATGACTGAACCCCTGCCCATGAAGCTGTCATATACAGACCTTAATCATTAAACCACCATACTGCTCTATGTATTTCTTGTGATACCTTGAAAAAAGAGGCTTGTAAATATCTTTGTGAGTGCATTTCTGTGTTTTGCGATGCACTTTTGGACTGGATTATCTGTGTATCTGCTTGGAAACACTTGTTTATTTCTGCCCTGTTAGTTTAAAATTCATAGGGTCACAGCAGTGCGTATTTGTGATGAGACCACTTAATGTGCTAATGTAATGAGAACAGCTCATCTTAATTGGCTATAATCAGTAATAAGAAAAGTGTGTTCTGGCAATGGTTCCTGTTGAAATTGGGATGGCCACATTTGCAATCTTCAGAGCAGCAAGATCTAAAATGCAAATATCAAAAATATGCATCAAGTCCATGGCTGAGGCACTTGAGGGATTCTCCTTGCCTTAAGGTAAGTGACACTGAAATTAGTACATATAGCAGGCCAAGGTGTAAAGATGTACAGCTACACACATCACAGGGTGCTGGTGGGGATCTGTTTGCTTTGAGAAATGCATTCATGCTATTATAACATGTTTCAAAATGCACTGTAATTGCTTAGCAATTGCACCATATTTTTTGTACATATAGGTCTCAGAATTATGCATGTCATATTTCTAATACAGCCACCGACACATGGTAATTGCTTATATGTTAGAAAAGTCATACTCAGTTACTTTTCCTCAACTTTTCCAGTTAGAATCATGGTTATAGCAAGGTAAACAAGGCAAGCTCAAATTCTTTTTTCTCCAGCCTCTGATTCCATCTCATCACATGGGATTGCCAAGCATTTCTAGGCCGGTTGAGAGATACACTTCCTCTGATGTGGAGATTACAGAGATGTAATCTTTCCTAATAACTACAGTATGGTTCATAGTATTACAGTACACCCAACAAACCTCAGTAATTTTTTCCTGGTAGCGTTTCATTGATCTGTAAGAAGGGTAATGCTTCTTTAGCCAGTAACCATTTCAAGATGAGATACTCGGTAAATCTGGTTGCTTTAAACTGTGAATTTGAGTGCACCAACTAGCCCATCAAAGTAAATCAGTCTGATAACTGCTGCCAGTGCCTTCACATACTGCTCATAAAACACCACAACAAACTAGTAAAAGGAGGACACAGAGATTACTAGAAGGCCTGTGAAGTTTGTCTACACCTAAATGTCCAATATCATACAGGATTCTCCTGGAATAAATGCTCAAGTTCTAATGCAAGGTAACAGCATGTTTTCTCTGGAATTAAGCCAGCATAGCCATAAGAACACACAAGATGAGACTTTAAAGGTAAAATAACCCAAGGTTGTAGTTAGTCCTTTACATTTTCGATCTGACATCAAGAAAAGAAACCAAATGGTCTTCAGTTTCAGTCTATAATGGGACCTAAAATGGTAACTTACTCACTAATAACTTCAAATGAGAATTCTTTAACATTATTCAAGCTACAAATCTGCAGGTACCTATAGCAATTTAGTAAGCTGGTACCTATATAATTGTTGATAATTTATGTTCCCTTTTTCTTCCTTTACAACAAGCCATGCAATTTTTGAAGAATTGTTGACTATGGAAGACTAAGATCATATTGGGTGACCCCTACATCACACATTTAACCATTTATTTAAACATTGATTCCACCTATACATGAAACAGCTAACAGTCTTTTCAGAATGTTTCCTTTCTTTGTTCTACCACAGACTTCAGGTCATTCCTTCTTTTGTCCACTCATATAATAATTATTAAAAAATTGATCTACCACCGATTTTCAAAATATATAATAAATACCCATCCTCTGTTTACTCAGCTTCACATCTTAAAAGTTGGCAAATCAGTATGACTGCCCGGTGAATTCACATGGCTGGGATTCTTACTGCAATAGATGATGGGCTCTTAAGGACTGCTCTTTTTATAGATTTCACCAAAATCTTTGATATGGTGAACTGTATCAAATGTACTGATTCAGTGTATGTGTTAAACTTTTGCACATATGTCATACAACAGTTTACCAGTTACCTATCAAACTGATGTTTCCAGGTCAAAATGAGGTCTTCACTTTCTTCCTTGGAAAAGAAATAGGAAGCATGTCAATCTGTTTGAATGCATTTTCAGCAAATCCAAAGAAACCAAAGCCAGTTTGCCAAAACTGCCTTTGACGAAAGTGGAGATTGTCTTTCTCTTCACTGTTGCATGACCTCAGAGTTGATATATATAATTCCTGGGGTTGTGGAGGATGTAAAGGGGATTGACCCCCTGCAAAAAAAAGTTGTTTCAAAGTTCGTTGAAGGCAGTTTTGGCAAACTGGTTTCAGTTTATCTACAGTCGTCAAAACCACCTTCGATGGGCCTAAAAAGTATACTATGTGATACTCCAGGACTGACAACTCAAACATTTACTTATTTCTCTCTTTGCTAAGTGACTAAATATCCCATAATTTAACCTCAGTCTGTAAATAGATAATTTAGCTATTTGCAAAGAATATGCTTCATACAAAACTATAAACGTTACCTGGAAACTGACACTGTCTACCTGTTCAACTGGGTCTATGATTCCATGCTGTGCAACTACTTGCATAATGGAAAAAAATGAAATCCTTGCATTTTGGTGTTGCTTCCTGACTTACTTAACATCCATTAATCTGGATTTCTAACCCTTCTATAGAGAAGATTCATCTAACAAATAATTAGGAGTGTGTGACTCCAGCCTCTACATGGAGCACAATGTTGAAAGACTGATTTGCAAAATCAAAAAAATACTTTTGTAGTGCTGTACTCTGTAGATGCCTCAACACAAAAGGTAGAACTTAGAAAATATCCTGATATTGTAGTTGGAATATGGGTTTAATTTAATAATGTATGCATCTTTCTGAAACCTGCACATCATTCAGTTCTGTCAAAGAGAAACTCTAAGTTCTTTTTATCAGCCACCAAAAGAAGACAAGATTTTAAAATTGTATTTACTTATTCATATTTGTATACTTATCTGAAGACACTTTTCAAACATGACCTGGACCAAATGGCATACACCTGGGCTCTGCTCTTGCTCTATACGTAGATAATTTCTGATCCTGAAGAAAATGCAAGCTACAATGCCTCTGACAAAATGATCGCTGCTCTGTACCAAATTCCTATCTGATGATTATTATACTTTCCTCTCTATCTGCTACTTCAAACATTTAACTGGTTATATTCCTTAACTGCCTACTCCTACTTAATCCTTGTTCTCCCTCATTGTACTACGACTTACTAATTTCAACCCAAATATCAATCTTTGTCTCCCTTGTTTTTCTTTGTATTTCTCTCTGTTACAACCTTATACAAATGCACAGGTAATCTCTTATTCTCTACTCTTCCTACAGTCACACCTTGTATGATACAAGGTTAGCATTAATCATCTGCTACACCTAGTTATTTATGCAAAAATGTATATGTAACTAAGATGAAATATGATATGTAATGTGGAAAATGAAAATATACTGTATATTGCCTAGGTATGTGAATACTGGAGAATTTCCCCTGGGCCTTCATTGTAAAAGGTTATCTATCCCAGTCAGACTTTCCCAGTCAACAAAGATAAAAAATATATATTTGCATAGTGACATTCTGTGTGTTTTCCTGCTCTTGCTGGTAAGTGGTGATATGAATTTAATGTATGGAAATCATTGGGTAGACTGTTAAAGAACAGTAATAGCAGAATTGGTACTAATATGTAGAATTGTGGTGTTCCACTGTTTAGTATTCTTTGGCTAAATATATTAGCTTATTTCCAGATTTTTAAATGAATTAGAGCTTAAATAGGAAATCATGGTAAGCTTTCACTAAAGCTAATATGTAGTAAAAACTTACTTTTGACCAGACTAAAGACTTTTTAAAGATATGTAAAACTGGGTTGACTATTAAGAGGTTATCTGTATTTCAGAAATAGTGTAGGTTCATAGGTTGGTACTGGGCTATCTGCCCGAAGGCATATATTAGCCCAGCCAGGTTGTGCAGTATTCACTGCCACTTTAGTAGTTCCCTAGACCCTTCTACTAGCAGCTAGTACCCTTGGCTCCTATCTAGTAGTGCTGTTGGTGTGATCCCCAGTGTGAAATTTCTGTTACCCATCCACTCATCAAGGTTCCTCTTGAAGAGTGATAGTGAGTCTTATGTAGATTGGGACCCTTTTCCATAGTAAGGGAAGTCTCTGCAAAGGGAATCTATCCCTCCAGCATGTTCTCTTCATTGTTGTGTTGAGGTTTATATCCCTAGAGCATGTAGCTCGAGTAGATTTGGTTTTGCTAAGATGGAGCATGTTCAACAATTCTGGGTTTGAGATGGCTCTGTACTTTAGACAGAAATTGCCTCTGAGAAAGCGGTATGCAACAGAGAACAGTCTTAGCTTTTTCAATCGTGCTGCATAGGGCAACTGTTTGAGGCCAGTAATCCTCTTGGTTAGGTACCTCTGTGGTCTCTCCAGCTGCTGGAGATGTCTAGCCAGGTACATTCCAATTGGTGCATTGTACTCAATAATGGGTCTGATGAGGGAAGAGTAGAGGGGCACCATTACATCCTTAGATCTTGATGCGAACCCTTTTGTGATCAGATGGGTCACATAGAAGGATTTTCTAACCACTTTGGCAACATGGTTATCAAAGGAAAGCAATAAAAGAAGGAAGGCAATAAAAATAGCATAAGTAACAATACAGACAGCTTAAAAACTTTCCTGAAACTATGAGGGAAAAGGCTGATCATGCACATCCTCCTTACCTGCTGCCATTTATCAGCTCTCCTGTGATTGGTTTGTTCATGCTTTCCTCCTTAGAGGGACAGCCTATCATGGGCAATCATTATCATCAAAGCTATTAGGGTTTTCTGATGGTAATGGCCTGAGTTCCTCTTCTCTGGTGGCTCATGGTAGAGCTTGCAGAGGCCTTTTATGCTTTCCTTCTACACAATGTGCATGCGGTCAGCAATCTGTCTGTCTTTATGTACAAAAATGAACAGTTCAAATCTGACCATTATGACCCATGAAATTTAGTCTTTAATGATCCTGCAAGACCATACCTGAAGAGTCCATCTCCAAGACAAGTTCACCAAAACATTTAGTGTGCTCTAATAAACTCCACAGCAAAGTTAAACTATGCGCCTACTGAGCTAGAAAAGCTTCTTTCTGTTCAAATACTTTATTCAATTATATAATCCCAAGGAGTTTTAGCAGGAAATGTCAATGTTTCTCAATCCAGCTAAGCCATATAAACATAATTCCTCTGAACGTGGCTTTCCTTTTAATATAGTCATACTGTACTGTCAGTCCAATAGCAATACTGTCTGATTTACTATCACTACATCTGTACTCTTGGATAATATTATGTCCTCTTCCAATGATTACTAAGCCTTGAATGAGAGCTTTGTCATTCAGGTGATTGTATTTTGTATTTTTTTTCTTTTGCTTTATTTTCATCTAGCATGTTTTGAGTTTCCAGTAGAAACAATTGCATATCATGTCCCCATTCTTGGCAACTATTATAATCCAGTCTATCTATCTGAGTTCATTAAATGGAGAAGTCTAACTGCGCATAGTATATTTTAGTGGTGATCCTGGAAGAAAAGGTCCAGAGTTGTACAATACAAAATCATATAATGCAAGACAATACAGGATAACTCAATGTTATTTACATCTAGACAATGTGATAGCACTAGTAGTAGTGCCAGTAGTAGTAATAGTACCAGTTGTAGTAATAGGAGTAGTAATGGTAGTAGGAGTAGTAGTAGTTGTACAAGCAGTAGCAGCAGTAGCAACAGTAGTAGAAGTAGTATTAGTTGAAGTAATAAACTAGTAGCAATAGTACCAGTTGCAGTAGTATGAGTAGTACAAGCAGTAGTGGTACCAGTAGTATTAGTAGCAATACTAGTAGTAATAGTACTAGTAGTTGTAGTAGACATTGTACCAGTAGTAGTAGTAGCAGTAGCACTAGAAATAGTAGCAGTAGCAGCAGCAGTAGCAGTCGTATTAGAAATAATGGTAGTAGTAGTAGCACCAGTTGTACTAGTAGGAGTGGTACTAGTAGTAGTGGTACCAATAGTATTAGTAATAGTTCTTGTAGTATTAGTACCATTATTGGTAGTACCAGTTGTAGTAGCAGGAGTAGTACTAGTGGTAGTACCAGTAGCATCACTAGTAATACTAGTAATAGTAATAATAGTAATATCAGTAGTTGTAGTAGTAGTAGTAGTAGTGCCACTAGTAGTAGTGGCCATAGTACTAGTAGTTATAGTAGCAGTAGTACTAGTAGGAGAAGTGGTAGTAGTATTAGTAGTAGTATAGACTGTCTCATTACATTTAGAAGTACAGTAGTTTCAGATCACAAAAACACAGAAAAGATACTAAAAACATCAGGGATATCAGATAACATATATGCAATGCAAATTAAAAGTATATTTAGAAAGACTTGCCTCTAAAGAGGAATATCATGCATACATTTGTAGTAATGAAAAGACATTAAGAAAGTGTCAAAGCATCAGAAAAGAAATTGAAAGGTGAATTTATAGCTAGGATGTAGATGGGGAAGGTTTGAAATGTGAGACAAGACTAAGATGAAGTAATTTAGATAATAGATACAAACAGAGGACGAGTTTGAGAAAATAGATGCAAATGATTTACATTTATAGATATTTTTTCTTAAATCAATGGGAAACTTATTCCATAATTTTTACAGTACATCTGAAAACAATGACTCACCAAAGCACATATGTGATGGGACAGTTTTAGCAAGAAGCTTTTAACAAGAAGCAGATTTGTTATTTTCCCTTATCTGGGAAAAGGCAGTAGTTGCCCTCCCCTCATAAAAGATTATCATGCAACTATAGTAATTTCTAATTCATGCTACTCCTGTCATCACCATTATAAAAATTGTTAGAAAAACATGTATACAATTCCAACAGCACCTATAAGAGTATAGTATCCTGTCTAACTACCAGCATAGTTTTAAACCAGGTTATAGTGTTTAAACTGCCCTGCTACACCCTTCCAATTAATTTAAAAACAGTCTCACTGACCCTAATGGGGCCATCCTTTTTGATTGATCAAAAGCATTTGTTGCAGTTAGCTATCATATTCTACTGTGCCATCTTGCAAATAGTGATATTTTTCAGCAACCTAGCCATTTGCTCTTGAGTTATTTATCCATTCAACCCTAAGTTTTTAGTTGGGCCAATAATTGTTTCTGCTACTCTAACATGCTCTGCATTAACTATAAAATAATTAAGAGGGAAATGTATAAATTGTTCTTTTATGCTATTTCTAGAGGCTTCTGTATCTAATGATTTGCTTTGTTAAGTAATTGTAATCTTCTTTTGTATAATTGTGTGGCTTTTCTCTATGAACATCTCCTGAAATTGGACTATGGTCAGTCAGCATTTTACATATAACATTTAACAATGCAAATAAAGAAATAAATAATGTGTAATATTTTAGGACTTTTGAGTGGTGACATGATACAGGGTAGGATGGTTAGTTCATGATAATAGCTGTCTTTGAGTCCAAGATCTGCAGATCTCCATTTATTTGGGGATGTAGTGGACATATCTGAGGTCTAGTATTTTATGAATGTTTTCTGTTGTTTTTAATTTTAGATAGGCATTATACAAGGCATTTCTGAATATTATAATTTTGCTTGTCATAAGCTAGTAGAGAAAATTATTACGGCTAGAACTAAGTCATTTTAGAGGGGTAGGTAGATGTTTCAGAATAATTTTGAGTATAAACATAGCTTCCGATATCTTTGTTATTAAATGATAGTCTTACAAAATGGAGGGTACAGATTATATGTGAAGGGCTTAACTTATTATATAATACCTTCTTGCAAATATGACATGTAAGAGCCTTAACTGTAAAGCACTAAAATATCTTTTCAAATCAGGTAATCCTAAATCATCTTCTTCTGTTGGAAGGATCAACTTATCCCACTTAAATCTTGCCCTCTTTCCCTCCCAGATAAAATCCTTCAACTGTTTATTAATTACATCCAAAATGTATCCTCTGGTTAATAAAAATGTGCCTGACCTGTGTATAAAACTAAATAGACTAAACATTTTTACTGCTTGTATCTTTCTATCGATAGACAAGAACCTCCAGTTTTTTTGTATTATTTTATTTACATTTGTTTACTGGGAAAGTCCAACTTGGAATGAAGCCAACTTTCAGCAGAGGCCAAGGGAGAAATGCTCCAGATACATGCCTTTGTAAGGTAGGAGGAAACTGGAGCAAACTCACATGAACGCAGGGAGAAAATGCAGACTCCACAGAAGGCACCCCAGCCAAGAATCTAAGCGGAGAACCTCTTGCTGTGAGGCAACAATACAACTGCTGCACCTATTGTTTTATTTAGTCTCTTTCCATACATGCCTAGCTGCCATAACAGTATCCTTTTTAACCCATACTCCAAAATATTTCATGTTACCATGTCCCCATAAATATGGGTATTGCTGAACCAATTCTTGTCTGCATAGTTTACAGCTATAGCATTTTCTTTATGTTCAATAATTTTATACTCTGGAAAACCTTGGAACTGCCTCAGAATGTTCCACAATACTGGGATGACCTTCTCTTTTTTCAGGTACAAAATAATATCATCTGCAAATAAATACAACTTTTTTTGATTAGCATACCAATTATATAATTGAATTTCTGAGTCCCTTATTTTCTTTGCCAGTGGTTCTAAATATAAGGCAAATAAGGGAGAAAGAGACTGAATTCCTCTATTCAAAACCAACTTATCATAGAGGAGTCCTCCCATTTTAACTTTTGCCTCTGATCCCTCATCTAGCCTCCTAATTAACCTGATTATCATACCAGGGAATGCAAATGCTTCTCTTGCCCTACTGATATAATCCCAGTTTACGCTGTTGAATGCTTTTTCTACATCAAGACCCACCAACAGTGGTATTTTCTTACATTCTGCTTCCCTCTGGATCATCATTGTTCTATTAATGTTATCAAATGTTTGCCACCCTTCCACAAAAACACCTTTGCCATTTTTCTAGGCATTATAAATATAAACACATCATAATCCTAGTTTAAAATTGGTGCAGTGGTGCAGCGGTAGCATTGTCACCTCACAGCAATAGGTTCTCTGGTTTGATTCTCGGTTGGAGTGCCTTCTGTGCAGTCTGTATGTCTTCTCTGCATTCATGTGGGTTTCCTCCAAGTGCTCTGGTTTCCTCTCACATTACAAAAACATGCGTCTGGAGCATTTCTCCCCCGGACTCTCTGTGGAAAATTGTTCCAAGTCGGACTTTCCCAGTTAACAAACGTTAAATAAATAAAAATTTAAATGGGCCTATATGAATCTGTATCTGATTGGTCTTTGCCATCTTTAGGTATTACAGCCACAACAGTTTTTTCCAGGATGTTAGTGTTTCCCCTCCTTTTGAAATACTCTTAAATAAAACCTTTCACATTTTTATCACTTATTTCCCTCCTAGCTTCCAAACGTCCACTGCAGTACCATCTATTTTTACAGACTTCCATGCAGATTGGTTATACATCACCATTTTTGTCTCATCTTCTCCTGTCTTAACTGTTACTTGTTGAGCCTCATCGACCTTTAACCTTGGTATATTTAAATCTTCCACAAATATTTCCATTTGTGCTTTTTCTTGATTTCACCACTTCTCTGCTTTATAGAAAATTTCATAAAATTTCATAAATATCCAATACCTCTACCAAATCTCTGGTTATTTTTCTTGTTATAGGCTCCCTAAGTTTGGCAAAAACCCTCTCCACTTTCTGTAGCCTGTCGTTATTGCTAAAAGTTTTATTACTCTAGTTATTATCAACTCATGCATATTATCCAGGTGCACCCTTCTTTTCTCTTAGTACTCTGCAGTTATGCCTCTTAGGCTTAAGAGATCTTTGATGTTTGGGAAGATTGCTTTTTAGTGCCTCAGCATAAGCTGATATATGTGTTTGGTGAACACTATGTGTGGTGGATGTAGTGTGTGTATTTTCTTGACAACATTGCTTGTATGCAAATTTTTTTCCTCTAGTGAAATTGTGTATGTGCATCTCTCGCATACTATACTTGTTTATTTAAGAATTAAATGGTTGTCTATGAACATGAGACAATTACTACATTATATCAAGATCCCCATATCTGCCAAGATAACTACAGATATATTTGGAAATTGCATATCCATGCTGTCCAGACCTGTATTTCGGTGAATGGATTGTTGTCGGTTGTGGACTGGGTTATACAGAGATCTTCTTGGGTGGTCTCTGGAGTTTGGCACATTAGGTTAGACTGTGCTAAGATTTGATAGAAGTGCTGTTTAATGTGCAAACTAGCTACTTTAAACTTGTCTCTGCTCAATGGCTTTTTCTTAGCTACACTAAGTTACAGTTTCCAGTTCTAAGAGTAGTTTTATAGATAATTTTTTTTCTCAGTATTTGTGTCTGTACAGGACACTGTTAACCTCTTGATGTAGAAACACCAAGAAAGATTGCTTGCAAATGTAATGCTACAAGAAAAAAACAACTTTAACAAACTACATTGACAAGCTGATTTCAAATATTATGGATCTTTAGAATTATTTAAAGGTAAAACCAAAAATAAAGCAATAATACTGTAAACAGTTAACTGAAATGCAAAACAATAAAATAAATCTCTTATCTGCCAAGGATGGATCAGTTTTAACTCAGGACCCCCTCAGAGTGTGGTGAGGGCACCATGCAGATGGGAGCACTGGGAAAATTAGCAGGAGACAGTTTGTAGTAAGGGAGGTTTACTCAAGTTCAGTATTGGTTTGCTGAGTGGGCACTTAGTATTAGGGATAAATTGAAAACAATAGGTGGGAAAGTACTTAAATATGTTACACAGCAAGACAATAACAATGAAACAGGGTAAAGACATTGGATGTGGTGGAATCCTGAGACACAGCCTTTTAAAAATAACAGCAAGATAAGAGTGGGAGGATTGGGAAAAAATTTCAAACTGGAGCTCTAGTCCTGTGGTTAGAATTTCAGAAACTTTTAGCTTAATGTCTTAGTGTCGGCTGCGGCAGGTTCAAATAACAGGAAAAAACAGTAGCAAGGTAATTAGAAAGGCACTGTAATACAACTTTAAACAGGTAAGAGGTATATCCAGGTAAAAACAATACTAAAGCACAAATCCTGGATTAGAATTCACAATGCTGCTACTACTGCAATCCTATCACAGACTAAGGCACCAGACTATGCAAGAAATTTATCAGTAACATTGTAACAAATGACAAAAAAGAGGCTCAATTCTGGCAGTAGATCACAGTCCTGCCACAACTGTGAATGAAACTACAAGACTGAGGTCCAAGCAGGGTTCAAAATGCAAAAAGCTACACAGCTGACAATAATCTCTCCTTCGATCAGCACATTAACAACAACATCAAGTTAGTTAACAGAAAAATAGGATCCCTTTATCGCATCAAACCTTTTCTAACCCCAGCAACTAGAACCAAAATTGCACAATCTCATCTTTTATCAACTCTCCTATATGCTTCCCCTATTTATACAAACCTTAAGAAAAGTAATCTTAACAAACTTGCAACTTGCTATAACAACATAGCTCGCTTCGCCACTAGTAACCCATTTAGGACCCACCATTGTATAAACCTAAAACAACTAGGCTGGCTTGAATTTCAAAACTACCTTATAATTCCTCAACTCACTATTGCCCACAACATATTACACCTACCTGACAACACCCCAATACTCTCTCAACTTCTAATCCCTTACAACAATCTCAACTCACTTCGCTCCTCTTGTAAACTCATGGCAAAATCTATAAAGGCAAAAAACACAGCAGGTGATTCTCTGTTCACTAACACAATAGGTAGAAGTTGGAATCTCTTACCTAGTGACATAACTCTGACTACATCCCTGCCACTTTTCAAACAGAAAATTAAACAGTACTTCCAAAATCATTGGCTGTGTTCCTGCAATACACCTGACTAACCATTTTCTCTTACTCTGTTTCTCCTCCACTCTTTTCATCTCTACCCTATTCAGTTCTGTTCCTTTTACTGTTTGAGATTTAAGTATGCGCTTTTTTGTACAATTGTGGATATTTAATGAACTGCTTATTGTAAACTTGTTTCTCTTTTAAATTATCTTTCTTTCTTTTTGTTTTTGTAATTTCTGATTTAGCTATTATCTTAGAGTAGTAAATTTTTTTATGTAATGTACTTAGTATATAGTGGAGCTTTTCTCCTCGGGCCTCTGCTGAAAATGGACATGTATCCAGCCAGACTAGCCCGGTCAACAAATGTAAAATAAAATAAAAAATAAAATAAAATAAATAAAAAGCAGGGAGGAGGCTGAATAGGATTTCCTTGCTCACCATGATTCTTTTTATTTTAAAACTTGCAGAAATGCTCAGCAGTGTCTGAAAGTAGTTTCTGTACAATCTGTGTATAAAGTTGGGCTGCACATCTCTCAAACTCTTAGTGCAAATAATCTGAACAAAGCCTAAACTAAGGGGAGGTGCCCCAAAACTAAGAGCAGATTTTTAATTATTGCTCTTAGAAACTTAGAAAGTTGCTAGAATAACAAGATTTATGTTGCATTTTCTGAAGTATAAGAAGTCTGGAACTCAAACATATCTCATTATTTAGTGACTTCAATCCTCAGCAATTTACCAGAAAAACTACAAATTTTATAAGGAACAGACCAAAAATATGAGGGCATTCTGCAAAAATTGGGACAGTTAAGAGGTATACGGGGCTGGTAAAGTTATCAAGCTCCCTGAAATATGTATAGTAAGAAATAATAGGAAAGAAAGTGAAGAAATGCAGAGAGAGGAGTCACTTCAAGCATGCAAATCAATACTATAACAGCACGTTACACTGAGGAATGCAAATAATGTGAAACAAATATAGTGTATGCACAGATTGATACAGATATGTGAATTCAATGTTTCAGTGGGGTGCATTACTTTTAATTCTTTTTTGTTTAAAT
Organism: Protopterus annectens; assembly: GCF_019279795.1. Taxonomy (NCBI): domain Eukaryota; kingdom Metazoa; phylum Chordata; order Ceratodontiformes; family Protopteridae; genus Protopterus; species Protopterus annectens. The sequence continues at coordinate 211,236,693 of NC_056744.1, read as the reverse complement.
GTATACATTTCTTAACTTGATACAGACATGCCATACGAAAAAAGACAAAGGTACATACAATAAGCATACTGAGTTTAAGTAGCAAAGCAATATTTTTGTATGCTTTTTGCCCCCATTCCTGTAGGCCATCAAGCCTCCTCCTGTCTTGGAGTGGTTGTCATAAGGATTGCGTGAGTCAAGGCATCCCTACCAATGAGTGTAATTTTTTTCTTTTTACGTCTCTAGCCCCTCATCAGCAGCATGGTGTATGTGACCCATGTCACAGCAGGGGTAGGGTTACCACCTGTTCCTATTTGTGAGGGATAGTTGTGTCCTGTGAAAAAAAATGAAAAGAATGGCAAATGTCCTGAGATTTGATGAAGAAAGCTGGCTCATAAATATATTTTAATTGCTTTATAAAACAGTTATTTTGTATCCAAAACACCTAAATTTTATATGAAATAGTATAATCAACCCAAATGCTTCAAGAATAACCTTTTATTTTGGCAAAAAATGTGAAGCTCTTTCATTTGCACTGGCCGTGGATATGTCTTTTTTCCTGCAAAATCTGATGTTTCAACAAAAAATGCCCTACTTTGAGCATTTGAAAAGATGGCAGTCATAAGCAGGGGTCACTATACTTCCCCATACTGGTGTGCATTTCCAAACACCTTCTGAGGAAGGCTGTACATTCACAGTTTGGTGAGGCACATATGTAGCCAAGGACCATCCTCAAGCATACCCACCCTACCTCTTCCCAGAGACTGTGACATAGCAGTCCCTATTTTGCCCTCTTCCACTAAGGATATGCATGCACATCTGCCCCAATACAGCAACAGCAGATGCCTAGGCCACTAATCAAAAACAAGTCACCTGGCACATAGCCAGGACTTTATCCACTTACACCAATGGAGATGACAACCACTATCCTTTTGGAAGGTGGGAATAAATTAGACTGCTCAGAGAAAATCCACACAACCACAGTGGAAGCCTTCAAAATATATGCAAAATCCATGCAGTGACGAGAGATCAGGACTGAATAGTGGACCCCATTTTATAAAGGAGGAAAATCTGAACCATTATACTGATCTATACCATCTTTGTTTAAACAACACGATTAAAGATCGTTAACTATATGAGTCGTGAATACACTAAATCATCATATTTATTATTTTACTTTCTGTACAGCTCTAAATCCCAGTAAAATGCATTTCTAATATAAAACCATATTGTTCTAAACTTGGCTTTTTTAAGTCACATTACTAGATAATCATAAACACACTTCATAAATCCTCATGCTTAGGCCAGTGATGCCTCACTCTAATAACTAGGCAAGTGATTCCTCAGATGTCCAGCCAGGACAGTCATATCTCAGGCTCATATCCAGACCACAGATATAGCCAGTGACTCATACCCAAAGCAGAGATGTAGCCAGTGACTCATACCCAGACCAGAGATATAGCCAGTAACTCATACCCGAACCAGAGATATACCCAGTGTCTCATACCTGGACCAGAGATATAGCCAGTGACTCACACCTGGACCAGAGATATATCCAGTGACTCATACCCAGACCAGAGATATACCCAGTGACTCATACCCAGACCAGAGATATACCCAGTGAGAGCTCCACCTAATGTTGTTCAACTACAAAGACATCAAAGAAGCTTGGAGCTGGTGGCCTCTTCTTCTTTATTTGTTTTTTTATTTTTGTTTTGTGTTTTTTTTCCTGACATCTTACAAACAGTATGGAATACTTGACACTGTTAGAGAGCATAAACACTGAAAATTCTTGACAGGAAAACATACTGCTTAAAAATTTGAAGAAATATTCTAAACACTTTCTGGTTCTTCATATAACTGAAATCTAAAATGCACACTCTGTATCTGACTAAATGATGAAATTTATCCTTTGTCATAAAACAAATAAACTCTTTTTAATACAGTGGTCCATCTTCAGTCTTGTTTGGAGTGCAAAGGCTTTATGGTGTAGATGGCAGAAGGCATCATATCTTGGATAATTGTTATAATGTATACAATTCTACAATATGGCTTAATCTGTATATATATATATATATATATATATATATATATATATATATATATATATATATATATATATATATATATATATATATATATATATGGGTCTACTTCATTTGTCCTAACTTCCGATTGCCCGACACCCATTTGCCCGACACCAAATGACCAAAATTTAATTTGATCGAAAATACATTTGACCAACACTTCATTTGACCGACAAGTATTATTGGCAAGTAAATGGGATATGCCCCCTTCCCCACTGTAGTGCAACCCTGGAGTTAGAATATATAGTTAGGGGGGTGTGGGGAGCACAGCCCCCCACAATGGGGGGGGTGTGGGTGGTGAAGCCCCCCACTTAATTTCATATTATATTGTTTATTTTTGCTTTAATATTGCTTAGTAAAACAAAAGTGCCCCCGAGATGTTGGTAAAGCTCGTTGTCAGTTTTCAAAATGACCCAATTTTGTGAAATAATATTCCTAACTTTTTGACTCAACAAATTGTATTTTATTGCCATTGCTTACTGAATATTGTTAGAAGTAGCTTGATTGCTAATACCTATGCCCTTTGGTGAATCGGTTTGATGCAATATACTCATAAATATTGAACTCCTGTTCTACATCACTTCCCTTATTCCTAACTTTACTAACTCCATGGGGTACCCTCTTTCTGTAAACATAGACATCATAATGTTTATTTCCTTCTCTAGCAACTCAACGTTTGAGGTCATTCTAGCTGCTCTAATAAATTGACCTTTTACTAGGTTCCTTTTACAGTACATGGGATGACCACTGTCAAAATAAAGATAACCGTTCACCCCTGCATATTCTACATGTTAAACTACCATCATCCCAAATAAGCTTGGCATCCAAAAAATGTATACTTTTCTCATTGGTGTTGTATGTGAACGTCAACAACTCTGTAGTATCAGTCAAGTAATTCAAAAAGGTTTTTATTTCAGTTGGGTCCCCTTTATAAAATAAAAAGCATGCTGTCCAAAAATCTACCATAAAAGGACCATGACAGAGCAAACCTGGAATTGAAAATGATTTTTTTCTCCTAGTGTAGCATAATTAAATTAGCAAAAATAGGGGCGCAAGCTGCCCCATCACTACTGCACTGGTTTACTTATAATATTCTCCTTTGAAATTAAGGTAGTTGTTAGTCAAAACCAGTCCCATTAGGTCCACCAAAAAACTGAATCTCGCTAGCTCCAAACAAATAACTATCCACTAATATTTCCTCAAAAAACCCTAAACCAATTTCATGGAGTATACATGAAAAAAAGATCTACTACATCTACTGTTAAAAAATATGTTTGCTCTTTGAGAATGTCATTGTTAATTTTTAGCTAAAAAATCCAGAGTCACGTAAAATGTGTGGTTTCTGGCCCAATAAAGGTTTCAGTTTCCTGTCATTAAACACAGCCAAAGGATAGTTTTTGGAATCTTGGGCAGCAACTATTAACCTATATGGGGGATCTACCACATTCTTGTGCACCTTAGGTATACCAAATAGGGAAGGAATAAGTGTGCTTTTATTAGTCAAAAAGTTGTATGTGCTCAGAGTAATAACACCTGGTAGGTAAGAATCTTCTAGAAACAAATCTATCCTTCTATAAGCTATGTTAATATCATTTATACATACTTGTAGGTAATGATTACTGTCTTTTCTCACATAATCCACTTGCATTACTAGCATCACCCCTTCTCCCTTATCTGACTTCATCACCCTAATAGCTCTGCCCCTAGATAATCCTTCTAGTGCAGAACATTCCTCACAAGATCAATTGTGAAAACTCACTTTCTTATCCTTAAATAGAGTATATAGGTCCCTTTCACAGGCCTTCTCAAAACTATACAATGTTTTGTATAGTGGGGGATTAAAGGTGTCTTTTTTCTTAAGAGTCTACCCTGTAGTGGAATTAGTGTTGTCTTTATTCAAAAAAGACAAATTCAATTTCCTAGTAAACAATTTTAAGTCTAAAATGACCTCCAAAACATTACTTTTCTGTCTGGGAACAAATTTAAACTCTTTTTCGAACAACCTAAAGTAAGATATGTCCACCTCCCAATCAGTGTGGTTGAAAATGTGGAAGCCATTACGTGTAAGCATTTTACCACCAAATTTAACTTAAATAAGGTCAGTTGAAATAGTCAATAATTGTTCTCGACCTCTCTCGTAACTTGACCCATCCCCCTGAAATATATCCTGTCCCCTCGACCTCTGCCTTTTGTCTGAGTGAATGTTTGACCTCTCCCCTGAGGTTCCTCATTCTCTCAATTCTCCTGAGGTTGGGCTGGGGGGAATTAGTCACATAACCACTCCCTAAAGGGACATAGTTTGGTCCAATGTTCTCTTGAGTTTGTCCTATATTCATGTGGTCATTGTCAATTAAGTCATTATCCCCCTCTACATCATTGACAATATCTCTGTTTTGCCCTGCTGTTTTCCCACCTAGGGGATGGGCCCTTCCTTCTTTGTATTCATTACAATCTCATAGCAATTTTTTTATCTTTTTTCTTTACAACTTGTGCAGCATGTTTGTCCACAAACACAAAAATCTTATCAAAATTCTCTTGAAATTCTGGAAACAAACGATCTTTTGTAATAACTTGCCCTAATGATGTAACTTCATTCATTAAACTTTCAATACATTAATTATTAAATTTAATGATAAACTCTAACAATTCAAGCCTGTGCCTGTTAAACATTTCTATCAAAGTAAAAATATTCCTTTGACCCATATATGACTCCAAAAGGAAATTTGTAAACTCTGAGCCCTTTTCAAATCTGTGTACATCTTAAACATTCTCTCAGATATCCATTTTCTATTTGCAAAGTCCTAAGTTTCTTTAATTTATTCTCAGCATCTTTTAAACATTGTTTTAGTCTGACCTGCTTATTGTTCACAGGCACCTTGAAGAAAAAGAAAAGTCTTGCACTAACCAACCTTTGAAGTTAGTTCTTTCTAGAACCGCAGTTTCTAACTGTCCATTCAAATGGATATCCAGTATGTTTGTCTCATTTGAAAATACTCCTTCCCTTTGCCAACTAATGTTCGCAATCTGTCCATCTCTCATTCTTCCTTCACTATTTAACACTCCTGATGCCGCCTCCACCATTGGTACCATCCTCGTGGTGTTGGTGTCATTATTGTTATCATTAAACCTTAAACTGTTAGTTGGTGGTAGTGGAATTTGAATGGACTGGAAAGTAACATTAATTCAATCAACTTGCTGTGTTAAAACTTCAATGAGTTGGGTTAACTGGCCCATTGAATTTGTCTGTGTGGATAGGTACTGTTCCCCCAACATAACGAATAGTGGTAGGTGCCAATAGCTGTAACCAGGATACTGAAAACCAAATGAAGAATGTAGCCAATATTATAGATATATGAGCTAAAAATAGCTTTAAAAACAGATGTCTCACATTGAAGGCATTGCCAAACTAACTCAAAAAGTCATAATTCCCTTCCCAGTGGGAAGAACTGACCAACACACTCACTGAGGCCAAAATTACCATCCAACAAAATCCAAACGTTTAATGAGCTTACTGCATAAAACTGTGGCAACTGCCCTCATTCACAGTTCAAAAATGTTGTCATGCATCTCAATGCAATACAGTTATGCTATAAAAGTTTCCTTTTTTGAATAACTGGAAAAGAAAAGCTTAATAAAAACTTGTGAATGTATTACCAACATAGACCAAACAAATGTGAAGTTCATCCATTAAAATGTTCACTAAATGTAATATCCACTTAAACAGCAACCTCAAAGCCCATAAATATGCTGAACATAACTAGTAACTCTCCCAAAGAGTGTGCATTTGTGCAAAACAAAAAACAATAACACCAACAGTTAATTGCAAAATATCCAAGACTCTAGGCTGATGTAAATTCCACATACAATTGAATAAATTGAAGACATAAGTTGAGCGCTTTCATCCAAACTAGGACTCCTTCAGAACTAAAACAAGTTAGTAAACCTCTCTTTAAATATCCAGTGATTTAGAAAATTAACCAAGCAACAATCACTTTCAAACTCCATTTGATAAAAACTCTTTAAAAAAGCATTTAAACAATTAAAACTTCTCCTAAATGTTAAAACTAATAATATATTAATACAACATTAATGTTCATTATTGCAATAATATCTATAAAACTTTCTTCAGAATTTTTACCAAGTCCAAGTTACAACTTTGCCGTTCTCATTTTGAGTACAGACTAAGCTGAAATGTAATCATTAAGACTTGACTTAGTTGCTGCATCCAGCCTCAGTTGCCAGGAAAGCTCCCTGTATTCCAAACAGTTTTCCCATGCGCCACCACTAACATCATACGGAACAATTATCCAGGATTTCAAAAACAAATTCTTGAACACCTCAGATTCAATAAGGTGTCTGTATAATGCATTGTTGTGATTGGCCTTCCTTACATCATATAGGTGTTCATAAATCGGAAGGTGGACATATCTTGTTTAAAAAGTGGTTTAAATTTATTCCCAGACACATAGCATATAGAAGGATAGATTTGTTTCTAGAAGATGCTTGCCTTCAAGGTGTTATTACCCGAGTACATACACCTTTTTGACTAATAAAAGCCCACTTATTCCTTCCATATTTGGTATACCAAAGGTGTACAAGAATGTGGTAGATCCCCCACATAGGTTAATAGTTGCTGCCCCAAGGCTCCAAAACCTATCCTTTAGCTGTGTTTATTGATAGGAAACTGAAACATTTATTGGGACAAAATCCACACATTTTACAAGGCTCTTGAGATTTTTTAGTTAAAATTAACAACATTCTCAAAGAGCAAACATGTTTTTTAATGGTAGATGTAGTAGATCTTTTTTCATGTATACCTCATGAAATTGGTTTGGAGTTTTTGAGGAAGTATTAGTGTATAGTTATTTGTTTGGAGCTTGTGAAATTCAGTTTTTGGTGGACCTAATGGGACTGGTTTTGACTAGCAACTACCTTCATTTCAAAGGAGAATATTATAAGCAAACCAGTTGAGTTGCGATGGGGGCAGCTTATGCCTTTATTTTTGTTAATTTAATTATGCTACACTGGGAGAACAAATTCATTTTCAATTCCAGGTTTGCTCTGTCATGGTCCTTTTATGGTAGATTTTTGGATGACATGTTTTTTATATGGAAAGGGGACCCGACTGAAATAAAAGCCTTTTTGGATTACTTGACTGATACTACAGAGTTTTTGAGGTTCACATCAACACCAATAAGAAAAGTATACATTCTTTCGATGTCCAGCTTACTTGGGATGGCGGGAGTTTAATGTCTAGAGTTTACAAGAAGAAACATTTTCAAACTGATATATTCATTTTGACAGTGGTCATCCCATGTACTGTAAAAGGAACCTAGTGAAACGTCAGTTTATTAGAGCGGCTAGAATGACCTCAAATGATGAATTGCTAGAGAAGGAAGTAAACATTATGAAGTCTATGTTTTCAGAAAGAGATAACCCCATGGAGTTAGTAAAGTTAGCAAAAAGGGAAATGATGGAGAACAGGAGTTCACAATTTACGTGTATATTGGGTCAACCTGATTCACTAAAGGGCATAGGTATTAACAAGCAATTTACTTCTAACAATTTTCAGCAAGCAATGGCAATAAAATATGATGGGTCGAGTAAAAAAGTTAGGAATATTATTTCACAAAATTGGGCCATTTTGAAAACTGATAACGAGCTTTACCAACACCTGGGGAAAGACTTACCTTCATCTATATAGTATATAGGAACATTAAGGAATTATTAGAGAAAAGGAAGCATTTTATAAGGAAAGGCACCAGGAAATATGGTAGATGTAACTTTTGTTCATACATTCTTGAGAAGAAACGTAAATTTAATGAATGTGACTCTGACAACTGTTTTATTCAGGAAGGAAGATTGTAATTCAACGGGTTTGGTATATTTAGCCCTTTGTAACCATTGTTATTCATTTTATGTGGGAAAAACTGAGAGGAAGCTCTCTAGAAGGATTTATGAACACCTCTATGCAAGGAAGACCAATCACAACAGTGCATTTTACAGACATTCTATTGAATGTGAGGGGTTCAAGAAATTTGTTTTTGGAATCCTGGAAATTGTTCAGCATGATGTTAGAGGTGCAGCATGGGGAAACTGTTTGGAATACAGGGAGCTTTCCTGGCAACAGAGGCTGGATGCAGCATCTAAGCCAGGTCTTAAGGTTTAGATTTCAATTAACTCTGTACTCAAAATGAGAGCAGCAAAGTTGTAACTTGGACTTGGAAAAATTCTGAAAAAAGTTTTCTAGACATTATTTTGGGTCTATATTAGAACACCGAACTTTCAAAATTTCGAGTGTTCTAACATCGACCCGTCTTCAGTGAATGCTGATAATATCGAAGAAATAGAAAAACAAATTTTTTCCTAGGGAAAGAATTCAGTTGTACATTTCTGTTGCTTCGGTATTTTTAGCACTGTGGTGGAAAGTTACAGGTCGGGTTCAAGTAGGTGTGTGATTCTGTGGACATGAGGGTTAGGGTGGGGGGTGAGTTAGGGTTAGGGTGTGGGTGAGGTGACTGTGCGATATTGACGGACCTTAGGGTTAGGGTTTGGGTTAAGGTAAGTGGATAGTTAGTGGTGTATGTATAGTTTAGTGTAAGGTTAGGTGTAAGAGTTTAGCTGTATGTGTGTGGATTGTCATTTGTTTGGTGTGCTTGTGTTGAGTGTATGTGTTTTGGAACAGCAAATTTTTTCCTTAGGAAAAAATTTGCTGTTCTGTATGTTCGATGTTTTAAATTTTTGATTAATAGGGTTTGATATTAGAACACTCAAAATTTTGAAAGTTCGGTGTTCTAATATAGACCCATTATTTTAATAATTAAAATTAATGTTTTGTTAATGTATTAGCTTTAACATTTAGGAGAGGTTTTAATTGTTTAAATGTGTTTTTAAAGAGTTTTTATCAAATGGAGTTTTAAAGTGATTGTTGATTGGTTAATTCTGTAAATCCCTGGCTATTTAAAGAGAGGTTTACTAACTTGTTTTGATTTGGAAGAAGTCCTAGTTGTTTGGATGAAAGCGCTCAACTTATGTCTTCAGTAAATTCAATTGTGTGTGGAATTTACATCAGCCTAGAGTCTTGAATATTGTGTATTTACCTGTTGGTGTTATTGTTTTTTTTTATTTTAAATTACAAAGTAAATGTTGTGGCAGCTCCCCTGGCCAGAAGGCCCCTCCCAGTGAGCGGGGCCCTAGGTGACTGCCTAGGTCACCTAATGTGGATCTGTCTCTACATATAATCAAATTACTTATGTCATATTTTATGGAATCCTGGAATTCTATAATCTGCAATGAGTGTAAGATGTTTGGGGCAACTATTATATGTAGAAGTGGGTGGTTAGACCTTCTGATCAGAAAGCTGCATTGTTCTCTGGGTTGTCAGTATACCTTTCACTATGTCTGTTACAGTTAACAGTTTGTATGTTTTTGAATACCATCATTAACTCATGTGATACTTATATGTTGTTCCTATGGTTTGGATTTTGTGTATTGTTTACCTTTTCACACTGCCCCCACTCTTCACAGACAGTCCTTACTTTTGCTCAAAGAAATAGATTGTATTTTCACCTTCAAAAATGTATCACACAACACAAAACAAATATTTCTGAAGTTTTTTTAATGATCAAGGCTGCTTCATGGGAAGAACAGCAATTTATACCACATAATTCCTTTATACAAAAAGTCAACATAGTTTGTTTAATGTCCGTTAAGGATTTCTGTTACATCCAATGTTTAAGGGAACTATTTAGTCTCAAGTTTTACAGCTTCACTACACTGCCCTAATGTCTTACAATCTATCAAGTTATGCTGGCCTTTACTATCTCATAGACTTTCATCTTATATAATTTACTTTTCACTACCCTTTTGATATTTCTCAGCCAAACCTGGCCTATGCAAATTTGTAAATATTTTGCTTATTTTTCTTTTAAATGAAGGTCATGAGTTAAGCAGCGTGACCTCTCAGTTTATTCCTTCACTACCATCCATGTTTACTTTTCTCATAGGATCATAGGATCATAGCAGGTTACTAGGCTAACAGCCCCAGGGCCCTTACAAGCCTAGTCAAGTCCAAGTCATGTTCCCAAGGGTGTCTGGTTCAAGCAGACACTAACATTATCACCTAATTGCCCCTGTCCAAGAGAGACACAGGTGGAACCCCCATAGTGAATTTCCAGTTACCCATCCAATTATCCAACTTGTGCTTAAATAGGACCAATGAGAGGCTTTGTTTAACATGAATAGAAAGCTTGTTCCAAAGGTGGGGCAACCTCTGTGAGACAACTCTGTCTCTCCAGCAAGCTCTATTGATGTCACATACCAGGTTAAGATCCTTTGAGTGAGTGACTTGTGTGCCATTTGACTTGTGAATGTGCAGCATTTCCATTAAAGCTGAGTCAGAGATTGCTCTATACACAAGGCACAGGTCGCCTCTAAGCAGTCTGTACAACACAGAGTAAAGTGACAATGATATCAGTCTGTCAGCATAAGACAGATCTTGAAGACCCTGAATTTTCTTTGAAAGGAATCTTTGTGGTCTCTCCAATTGCTACAGGTGTTTGGAAAGGAACATACCAAAGGGAGTATTGTACTCTATTATTGGCCTGATGAGGGAAGAGTACAGGGGGGCTATAACCTCTTTTTTTCTGGAGGCAATGCCCTTCTCTCACCACTGACTGTGTGCTTAGGGTATTGCTATTGATGTGATAGTTCATGAGGCATTTGAGTACTATTTCTGGTCACCAGTGCTTTACATCCTATCTCAAGGTTATGTTATTAGGGCTACTCCATACTATGAGTATTACGGTAGCTGTTACTTAATGGCTGACAGCTATTCATACTTAATTTTTGTAATACTAATTCTATTTTGTGATAGCAAGCTATAATCTATGTCTTACTTACATGTGTTACTTCAGTGGGTAAAATGTTTCATAGTACTGTAAGTGTTGGCATTACAAGGTCTGCCAGCTATTCCTGAATTATTTTTAATTATTAAGTCTACTCTGTAATTTTTTGCTTTATCGTCTGTTTTGTAGTGTACTATGTTTTAATTCCACATGTTTTTACTTTTGTGCTATACCTTATTGGATTAGATAATACAGTTGATGTAATGCATAGACCTCTGTTCAAAGCAGTGGCTGAAATGAGTACTTGAATAAATCCCTCCTAGCACTTACCAAATGCTGAATAAATAATGTAAATACAGGTTGTTGCCTGAACTACCACTGTTTGCTCCTTTCTCCGAGGGAGCAGCAGCTTTAATCTTAGGCTGTGTCAAACTGAAGTGCGCCTCACTCTGTCATGAAGAATAATCTCAGAGAACTTGGAGAGAAGCCTAATCTCTAATGCTTGTATTCATGGTTTTGGTTTTCTGATCACTACCGAGTCCTAAATGCAAGCCTGAACGTATTAAAACTAGTTACTATTTCCTTCAATAAAAGGGTGGAAATGAAGAAGTTTAATTTTTTTCCTTGTTCTTTCTTTTTTTGTTAAACTGAGAAATGAAGAACATTGTCTAAGATCTCTGCTCATACTCATCCCCTTGTCCTTGTCCATTATTTTCCTATTTCTCACATATTAAAAAATAAAGAATTAATCAATTAGCGGCAGGTACTGCCCCACAAACCTGAGTACTGTGGCCTCAGATTAGAAGCTTCTAATTCTCATCCCAGTGGCATCACACTCAACACTGCAAATTATTTAAGTTTAAAGGAAATGGATGGAAGAGAGCAAAAGAACTGCCACTTCAAAAGTCCCAGACTTCATCTTAATAGCCTCTCCATGTGAATCATTGACTGGAGTGGTGATTAGGCTTATTTTTGTAGAAGCTCAATCCTCAGTTTGAACTAATTTGACATAATGACAAGAATGTGGCTATACCTCTCACTGTACTCATCAGGGAAAACTGCATTCAGTAGTGGACCAACTACTTCAGGCTCATGCAAAACTACCATACGGTGTTCTTGGGGGAGGGGTTGGTATAATGGTTAAGGTCTATACCTCAGAAATAAAAGATACAGGGTTTGATTCTGACATCTGGTTATTGACTAAGCTTATAATAGTCTACATAATGATAGCTTAGTATTTGTCTACAAAGCTATGACCCTATAAACACTCTGAAATCAAAAAACTGTGGTAGACTATGTTAAATTCCAATGATCCATTGTGGGTTGCACAACTGTGCAAGGCTAAAGAGCTGCTCCATTCTTCTACAGGCTGCACTGTTCTTCAACAAGAGATTTGAAAATCACACACACTCTCTCTCCTCAGCTCTCTAACATATTCATTTCTGGAGAAGCTGAGAAGTGTGAACCCCTAGCTCTTTCCCTTAAAAGTGGGGGACACCAATGGGCACTGATTTGAAAAGAGAAACATGTTCTCAGCTGAGTAGCACTTGCTTGTGAGTTGAATTTGCCAAACAGCCAGTTGGCTAAACAAATTTGGAAAACTCATACTAGTTCTTTATGATCTTGCTGAATTTCAGACATAATTTTTGTTATGGGCAATCTATTACTTGCAAATAAGTCCAGTAACAATTAATCAGTATGCTTGCTTCAAAGACAATTGTTAAAGCTGACAACTCTTTAGTGATTAATCAGGTAAAAGGTGCTCAAGATTTCTATCATAGCACTGTGTTTTTTTTTCACAAAGACAAAATAATCAGTTATAAAGAAGTAATGTTTGGTAACAATGCACATTGTAACTCTCAAACTGTGCATTTCCACATTGGTATACATCTTTTCTTCTGTAATAACACAAAAGCATCCCATTTTAAATATGCACTTACTGTAGTCATATGTTATTGACAGTTGCTGTCTCATTCGCATAGGTACTGTACTATAACTGTTTTCTGGAGCTATATATTATTTTTGGCTTGTTTCACTTGTATATTTGTACTGCTATAACGGCCCAGATTGTGTCTGAAAGGAGTCTGCCAACCAGTCGATCTACCTGGTTAAAAAAAATGAAATAAATAAATAAAATAAATATGGTTCTGATCTGAAAGTCCATTCCTCCCAATCTGTCACTCCACACATGAGCAATGAAGTCTCGAATAAGACTGCAAAGCCAAGAGGTAGCACCCTCTGATTTGCCTCACCCACCTTAATCAGGAAGACTGTATATTCTGTGCAGCTCATTGGCAGCAGCAGCACACAAAAAATTAGTTTTCTTCTTTGTGGCCCACTACATTGAGACAACCTTCTCATCTACTGAAAAAATTCAACTACATAACCTTCATATACAAACTTAGAACTATCCCCAAGGCTGTCTGAGGCACGTAATAAGAGTCTGTACAAAATGTATCAAACAGTTATAGAGCTGTACATAATACAAACTAATAGCCCCCCCTCAAAAAAACATACTTCATATAGTTAACCAGAAGCTGATTTTTGCATTACTTGCATTAGCTTTTCTATTTCTGTCATAACTGTTTAATTTGCCTAACAGTAGGATAAAAATGTAACTCTGTAAAATAAGTGCTTTTTGTGATTGATGTAATGGAGTCCAGGTCATAAGTAATTGCATATACTGTGATAATGAGTTTTTATAATACTGATTTAGCACTGTTGATAAAAACAATGCAAGGAACAGTTTGTTTAAAGGGTCAGTATGGGCAGAAACTGATAAAAAACTGTAAAAGGAAAAACTTCAAAGATCAATGCACGTTAGGTTCAAGCAAGGCACCCTTTATTACTTGCAGCAAGCAGACAAAGCATGAAGGTACAAGGTTTGTCTAACTTTCTGGAGATCAGTATGTTATTCTTATACAGTTCTCTTCATGTCACACAGAAAATGTTACTAATCTACTGCTGATGTAGTTGGATACAGTTTTCTGTATGTTACACAAAAAATGTTACCAGACTTATTGCTGACATGGTCAAATTATTGCTGTCTTGCAAACACATTTGAGAAAAACAACCTGGCCTTGGGCTTATTTTAGCCCTCCTTGATTCTTCAATTCTTCAATTGTACAGTTCTAATATATGCATTACATTTTGTCTACATTCAAGGTACATTTCTAGCTTTGGTACAAGTAGTGCTGACTATGGTTTAAGCTTTCAAACATCTATTGTTTTCTTTATCAAGGCTTCTAGCAGCTGCACATTTTCTCATGGCATAAGCAGAATAAAATGTCTCTTATTAAGTTTCTAGTAGCTGCACATATTTTCATTGCATAAGCAGAATAAATTGTCTTTTATTAAGTTTCTAGTAGCTGTGCAGATTTATACAACATGAACAGAATAAATGTATTAACCCTTTTAAGCCTTCAATGCACTAAGCATGCTTACTGCTATTATGCATTTTTCTAACATTTCCCCCCTTTTAATACTTTATTCTACTTTCAAGACAAGCATAAACAGTTTTTTTTTCTTCCCTTAAACTATTCCTACTCAGGATTTGCAGTTAGAGAGTCATTTAGTTTAAGCCCATGAAAGCATTTTCAGTTTTTTAGTAATTCTTCGAGTTCAGCATCTTGGTATAAGGTTTCTGAAACTGAAATGTCTACAAAATTTTTAATTAGTCCTTTTATGCAGGGGATGCAGCAGCACCCACATGCCATCAGTAGGGCTATCCCTACACAGATGGTAATCAGAATGTTCATCAGGATGCTGCCCCAACCCCCAAACCATTTCTGAAAAAAGTCCGTCAATGGATTTGGTCCCGGTTTGGTCATGGCCGACACCTGCTGAATTACCTCAAGATAGTTGTCTATCTCGTGTCTGTGGTCAGAAATGTACAAACAGCAATTCTCCTGGATTAAAGCGCACGTACCTCCTCTCGCCGCTAGGGTAAAGTCAAAAGCCATGCGATTTTGAAGTACCACTGTTCTCATGACAGTCAGTTCATCGGTTACCAATTCTAGAGCAGAAAAGGTCGCATTACTCATTATTTCGAGAAGCTTAGACAATTTTCTCAGTTCCCAGATTGATTTTGTTGCTCCATATGCTGGTAGTATGCCTGCCCATGATATAACAGTATCACTCAGATCCATGTGCGACAGTCCATTGTTATTCCCTGGGCCTAAGTCATGATTGTATTTCCAGGGTGCATTGATTTGTCCCACTGGATTGACAGGCTTCTTGATTTCTCAGACATTCCAAATTTTCCCTTGAGGTAAAATTGCCGTGTGTCGTATGGCTGGAACCAGGTACCCCAAAAAACAACTGCCAGACCAATTTTCAGGTAGCCATTTATATGCTTTTCTTCCACATGTAAAGTAACAATCTTCCACTTTAGTAGTAACTTTACTATGCCCTTGCTCTGCGTGAAACATTTTTCTGTCAATTATGGACAGTTGTTTGTAGAGGACAGCATCATGTTTTACTTCTTCAATTGTCCTATGCATCAGTTCAACAAATGAATCATAGCTCATGTTGCAATAGGATCTGATGTTATCAGATTTAGTGTAGCATCTATAGGGAACAGTTACATTGCAGTAGCTCCATCCCACCTTGACTGTATCATTCTTATAAAAACACACAGTTCCCTTCTGTCGAATAGACAAGTGTAATGCTACTTTATCTTTTGATGTGACATTTGATGTATCATGAATTAAGTTTTCCCAGGTCTTATTAGCCCCTAGGGGAACTGAAGTTAACAGTAACCCCCCATATGCTGTTGGTAGAGCTATGCAAATCCAGCAATTCAAAACATTGAAGGTTTCAGCATACACATATTTGATTGCCTGGTAAGTATTGAAGTTTGGGTGCCACTCTGCATGCTTATTTAATTCTACTTGCATGGCTAAGAAAAGAAATGGCCACAATAAAAAGATTATTGTTACCAGTACAGTCAACAGGATGGTTATGTAATACTTTTGTGGAAACGGTTGTTCTGCATTTCCATTTTCTCCAGTTCTTCCAAGTAGGTGTATTTGGATCTTACTGGATTCCGTCATCTCACTTTGGACACGTGATCTTACTCTCTGCCCTAATAGGACCTTCAGCACTGATGGTTGCTTCACTGGGTTTGAGACAGATCAGTTCCTATTGATCTGACCCCCCCTTTGTAGCCAGACTTTGTGTTTAGGGTCCCAATGGAGAGGTAAGATCTTTGTCCAATTCAAAGTTTTTTACCAGCTTGCAGTGCGTCAGGTGTATCCACAAAGCTCGTTCTGCTATCTTGACTGCAGTAGGTGTTGAAAGAAGCACCTGGTAGGGACCTTCCCACCTTGGTGATGCCCAGTTCTTTCGCTTCACGATTTTAATCCATACCCAGTCTCCTGGCGTCACTGTCACTTCCGATGTTTCGGTTTGTTTTTTATCTGAAACAGAATTTGACTGCAACAGATGTTTAGAACTCAACAACTTTTTCATATATTCAGCTAGTATGAAATCAGCTTCCTGGTCTGATGACATGAGAAGTTTCCACTGGGGTGTATAATGAGCTCTTCCAAACAGTTTTTCAAAAGGAGTCAATCCTTTTGCTGTAGGGACAGTTCTCATGTTCAACAGTGCCAGGGGTAAACAGTACAACCAAGTTTTTCCTGTCTCAGCTATTAATTTTCTCAATTTGCTTTTTAGTATACCATTATGCCTTTCAACCAGCCCTGCAGACTGCGGATGGTATGCACAATGATTTTTTAAAGAAAGACCAAAATGCTAAATAACTGCTGTATGGTTTGATTTACAAAGTGTGTACCATTGTCACTGTAGTTTCTTTCCGGAATGCCAAACCTAGGAATAATTTCCTTGACAAGTACTTTTGCCACTGTAGCTGCATCTGGATTGTTGGTTGGAAAGGCTTCCACCCACCTGGAAAACATATCTATAATGACAAGACAATACTTCTTATTTTCACATTTGTTCAATTCTATGAAATCCATACAAATGGTGTGAAACGGATATGGTGGTGTGGGGAAACTCCCTTGCTTGGGCTTTATTGCCCCCTGTGCATGATGTTTGTTACAAACCTGGCACATTAAACAAAATTTTTTAGAGTAGTTTGTAAATCTGTACATTGTGAACACCTGGTTCACCAGCTGTATCATCCCCCCTGTTGAAACATGGCCCTGCCCATGGCTCAACAATGCTGCATAGCAGAACAAATTAGAGGGTAGTATCGGTTTTCCTTCTTTAGAGATGTACAGCCCCTTTTCGAGGACTGCTCCTTGTTTTATCCATTGCTGTTTTTCAGCTTGCGTAGTTAGTGTCTGCATTGTTTTTAACATGTCTAGAGCTAAAGTTTCAGAGGGTTGTAATTCCTCATTTAAAAGAAATACTTCTGTGGCTGCTTGTTTTGCAGCTGTATCAGCTCTTGCATTACCTTTTGAAATCCTATCTTGTTGCTTGGTGTGAGCTGTACATTTGCAAATGGCCACTTTCTGAGGTAACTGAATAGATTCTAAAAGATCTAAAATAAACTGTGCATGATTTATAGGTTTGCCAGTAGATGTTATCATTCCCTGTTTTTTCCACTGTTGTGCAAACACATGTACAGTGGAGAAAGCGTACTAGCTATCAGTAAATATTTTTACACATTTACCCTTTGCTAAGGTACATGCCCGTGTCAGGGCAATCAATTCTGCTACCTGTGCAGATAAATTGTGTGGTAAGGATTTTGCTTCTACAATCTCAGTATCAGAGACTACTGCATATCCTACTAGGTTTTTTCCTGCAGGACCCCTTTTTCATGAGCCATCCACGTAATATGTCACCTCAGCATTATCCAAGGGGACGTCCATGAGATCTTTTCTAGGTAGTGTCTTTTCCTCAATTACCTGCAGGCAGCAGTGCGGTGTGCCATCTGCAGGGGTTAGGAGCAGAGTAGAAGGGTTCAAAGTCGTACATCATTCAATTGTCATATGAGGATGGCTCAACAATATAGTCATGCAGGAAAAATGCCTAGCAGGGGAGAGACATGCCACCTTTTCTTGCAGTAAAATGATCGCGACTGCATGGGGTACTCTCAAAGTGAGAGGGTGGAACAAGACTACTGAGGCTGAAGCCTGTACTGCCATTGCAGCTGCAACTACTGCTTGTACACAGTGGGGTAAGGACCATGCCACTGGGTCCAGTTGTAATGAATAGTAAGCAATGGGACATTGCTTATCTCCATGCTGTTGTGTTAATACTGATGTCATATAACCCTGCTTGCAATCTACAGTCTGGAAAAAATGTTTATGATAGTTTGGCAATTCCAGAACTAGTGAGGACGCTATTAACTGCTTTAGTTTACAAAAGGCAGATTCTGCCTCTGGTGTCCATTGTAACAGATCCTGCACTGCCATAGGCGTCTTATATATAAGGTCAGTTAAAGGTGTAGATTCCAAGGCATAGTTTGGAATCCAGCTTCGGCAAAAATTAGTTGTACCCAGGAAGGACATCATTTCCTTCTTGGTAGTGGGTTTTGGTGCTTGCAAAATTGCTACTTTTCTGTCCTCATCTAATGTTCTACCTTCCTTGGATATTACATATCCTAGATATTTGACCTGTTTTTCCAGAGCTGCAGTTTGTCTTTGTTTACCTTATGTCCCTCAGTGGCTACAAATCATAGAAGTGCTATGTTATCTTCCTTACAATCCTGCTGGGTGGGGGCCACCAACAAAATGTCATCAACATAAAGTAGAACCTGACTGCCTTTTGGTGGGTTGAATCCAGCCAAGTTGCTTGCCATTTCTTGTGAGAATATCGTTGGACTTTCACAATATCCCTGTGGTAGGCATGTATATGTATATCTTTTTCCCTGAAATGTAAATGCAAACCAATACTGGCTATCAGGGTGTATCGGTAGCAAAAATAATGCATTGCTAATGTCTACCACATAAAAATACTTTTGTTGAGGTTTTAAGTCATTTAACAGGGTGTGTGGATCTGGCACTGTGGGTGCCCTTGGTATCACCGCATAATTTACTGCTTGTAAATCCTGGACCATACACCATTCTCCATTGGCCTTTTTAACTGGAAATAAGGGTGTGCTACATGGTGAATCGGGAGATTCTACTAGTATCCCTCCTTTAAGTAATGCTGCTATAATAGGCTTTATCCCTGCCTCTGCATCCTTTCTTAAGGGATACTATCTTTTCTGTGGTCTAAATGCTGACTTTGGTGTGATAGTAACTGACCCTGCTGTACGAATGAGTCCTACATCTGATTTTCCTGTTGACCAGAGAGTCTCTGGAGATTTCTTCCTCCTTTAATAGGAGAGTCCATCAGCTGTCTTCGCAAGATTGCAAGTGCACCGCTGGGTTGGTCTGAGTTACCCAATTCAATTTTTGTACTTGTATTCCCTGTCCTGACAGTTCCAGTTCTGTTTGTTTCTCCCATCTCATGGTTTTCTCTCCTAGGTCTGCCCATTTTATACTTTTGTTTTTGGTTAAGCTAACATGTGGTAATCGATTAGATTTATAAAGTGCAAAAAACTCCTGGGGCAGTGAATAGCTGGCTACACTGTTCCCTTCCGTGTCCCAGTACAGGTTACGCAGCATCAAT
Source organism: Protopterus annectens (assembly GCF_019279795.1). NCBI lineage: Eukaryota > Metazoa > Chordata > Ceratodontiformes > Protopteridae > Protopterus > Protopterus annectens. The sequence goes on along the minus strand of NC_056744.1, from coordinate 211,217,195 downwards.
CTATTTGTATGATTTTTAAATAATTCTTTCTCGTATTCCTTATCAGGTCCTGGTGTGTTACAAAAATACAGGGTACAGTGCAACAGGTGTTGCTTATCAATGTCAAGGGAGGGAAACTTGTTGATGGCTACATTCATTAGTTCCTTGGTCACAGTCCCTGGACCAGTCGTAACCAAGTCCTGGCTGTACCAGTAAAACATTTCACCCCCCACAATTGCACCATAAAGGTGTTAGTTTGTCACTGTGCTTCCATACCCTGCATGGTTGGGACTACTGCTATACCAAATATCTGCATGAGATCTCTGCCCAAGAGATTTACTGGGCATTTTGCAGAAACTACAATTTTGCTTCTCTGTGTTAATCCTGAAACTGGATCAGTTATTGCAATGTTACGGGAGAGAGGCTCCCGATACAGCTGTCCATTAGCTGCTTTGACCAGTATGTAATCAGGTGACTCTGTGTTTTCTGGTAATTTGGAGGGGTGTATCAGGGTCCGTGATGCCCCTGAATCACACAAAAATTTGACCTCCCTCCCTTCTACCAAGAGTGTAACTTCTGGTTTTGTGTCTGCTAAATAGAGCTCCAAGCTCAATAAAACTAGGTCTAATATTTCATTTTCTTCATTGTCGCTGACTTCCTGCACTTCCTCTATTCCCTCTTTCACATTCTCATTTGTCCTTTCTTTACCGGCCCCTTCTAGTGATTCTTGACTATCATATAGTCAGTCCTCACCCTCCTTGTCTTCTGTTATTGCCTTCTTATTTTTCCTGCAATTCCTTGCCAAATGTCCCTTTTTACCACATTTAAAACATTCTCCTTTTCTTACGCCCTTCAAAGTCCTCTGATCGCTGATCAGACTGCTTGTTTCCTGTGCATTTTTCTTGCCCTTTTTCCCAGACTGTACTATATAAACTTTTGCTCCGTCTTCTACAGAAAATACTTGAGCCTTCTTTTTCTTTTTGCTATTAAAATGCCTTTCGGCATGCCTAGCATATTCAAGTAATGATTGTAACCTGCTTGTACAATGGTCTACCATGTGTTTCGTAATAAAACTGCTTATAGGCATGCTACTGCCTTTTAAAAATGCATTCTTTAACTGCTGTTCATATGGGAAATCTTGCATTTGATCTTCAGGAACCTGCATCCCACAGTGGTTATTAAAACATTCTAACAATCTGGCATAGTACCGGTCAATTGTTTCACCTTCTTCTTGGATGCATTGATTACTGCAAGTCCAGTCTGCCCTAGGTTTCCATTTTTCAGAGATGTGGTCTGTAAGACCTTTTACTCTAGTGTCTAACTCTGCACTGCTATGTGGGAGGGGTCTTTGCACAGCGTCACAAGGATTCCAGTTGCCACAAATCATGTACCAATCTGGCCCTACAATTTGTCTAACTACCTTTTCTATTTCTTCTCCATTTAAGTTATAACTTAACCTCATTCCTTGTAAGTCTTCTGAGAATTTTCTAAAATTAATCTTCGGATGGGGAATTCCCTCAGTGGCTTTCTGGATATCTTCCGGAGTCCAAGGTCTATATACTAAAATAGTTGGGTCCTGATTGTCTTGACCTGCCTGAGGATTAGGTACTTCTATAAGCGGGCATATTTCTTCTTCTTCTCCTATAGATCGTGAATTCTTAACTATTTGCCATAACTCGATACCTTCTTCTGAATTGCTTGCCTTTATTCGGGACCTGGTTCCGATGGGATCTCTGATTTTAGTTAGTTTTAGTTTTATAACATCTCTATCTCCAGTGACCACAGGATATAGTGGGGGTGGACTAACCTGTTCACTCACTTCATATTCTGGTAAGGGAGGTGGAGGTGCTGATGCTACTACTAAGTTATTATCCTCCTTATCTAAAAACATTGCTTTTGAATCTTTGTTCTTTTGGTCCCTATGGTTTACTTCCTCCAGCCACCTGTGTGCTTGAGGAATTCCTAACCACCATTGCTTTTTTACCTGACCCTTGGAATCATTTTTGAGTTGTTTAATAAGTTTTTATAAGTGAGGATTTTTCTAATTTTCCGACAAATTCATACTTATTAACCCATTTTGAAAAATATCTAATATTATCGGCGCGCTGCGACTGCATATATTTTGTGTCTTCTGTTAACGGTGGGTTCTGGGGTGTTTTTGTGCAAGTATTACCCATTTTATTTCACCTTTGATTGTTACGTAACCTCTCTAATTTTAATGTGTACCATGGATTTTGTTATAGTCTCTTCAGAATGATTGCCTACTTATTCTGTTTCTCCTGATCTATGACAAGACAGTACCTTTTTTATCCCTGACTGTAAAAAAATGCAATCTGACAAAAAACAATACACATCTAGTCCCTAATCTAAAACAGAAAAAAAGTAGATTCACTTTACCTGAGCCCATGTGATTGATCACCGATTCACGGAGACCCGTCCTTCAGTCACAGATCAGAAAGTGGTTAGCCTCTTTTGACGACAATTCAGTCGGAGGACTTTCCATATAAGAACCGATTTGGTTTCTTCCCCGTACGGTTTCAGCCACCTGGCTGTCTGATCCGAGGCGAAGAGAGGGTTCCGGTCCGAAGGACCAATCTGTATAAGGAAAAACTTCAAAGATCAATGCACATTAGGTTCAAGCAAGGCACCCTTTATTACTTGCAGCAAGGAGACAAAGCATGTAGGTACAAGGTTTGTCTAACTTTCTGGAGATCAGTATGTTATTCTTATACAGTTCTCTTCATGTCACACAGAAAATGTTACTAATCTACTGCTGATGTAGTTGGACACAGCTTTCTGTATGTTACACAGAAAATGTTACCAGACTTATTGCTGACATGGTCAGATTATTGCTGTCTTGCAAAAACATTTGAGAAAAACAACCTGGCCTTGGGCTTATTTTAGCCCTCCTTGATTCTTCAATTCTTCAATTGTACAGTTCTAATATATGCGTTACATTTTTTCTAGATTCAAGGTACATTTCTAGCTTTGGTACAAGTAGTGCTGACTATGGTTTAAGCTTTCAAACATCTATTGTTTTCTTTATCAAGGCTTCTAGCAGCTGCACATTTTCTCATGGCATAAGCAGAATAAAATGTCTCTTATTAAGTTTCTAGTAGCTGCACATATTTTCATTGCATAAGCAGAATAAAGTGTCTTTTATTAAGTTTCTAGTAGCTGTGCAGATTCATACAACATGAACAGAATAAATGTATTAACCCTTTTAAGCCTTTAATGCACTAAGCATGCATACTGCTATTATGCATTTTTCTAACAAAAACATATATTCATTTTATTTTTCATAAGGTTCTACACAGTCCAAATCTGCCAGCAGCACAATAGATACTTATCAGTCATTTTAATTTTTTTCTAACCATAAATGCTTTTATGGGGGCAGACATAAAGTCAAGTTTGCATAGAATGCTACTACTTGTCCATAGAGAATCCTCAGATGAAGTGTTAGTGAGTGATTTGATCTGAGTCTTACAGGTTTATTTTCCTACATATGAGTTACACATTCTTTAAAAAGTGCTTAGTGAGATTATATTGGGTCCACTATGAATAATCACAACTCATTAGCTGATACACAACTGTTTGAACCCAGAACATCTTAAACCTTCACAGGTTGCTGGTCAAAACTGTGACATACCCAAGGTAACTAAACATAAAAAGAAAAAAAGAAAATTTTGCAATGGATCAAGCCCCCCCATACTTCCTGGCATGTGAGATAAGCAAGGCCTTGCACCCCTAAATGTGTGTGGGGGTGGCATAGGCCTATCTATATCTATAGCTATAGCTATAGGTTTATCTACATAACAACTCTGAAAATTGCAACACTTACCTTTTCACTGTTCTCTGAGTCATGCTCAGCTACTCAACCAGCCAGAGTATTATATTTCTCACCTTAAAAATCTCAGATGATTTGACCTCCCAGTGGAGCACCCCTTCCATCATAATGGCTCACCAAGCATCACTGCATGCTAACAGCTGCAGACAGCTTGTGTCTAGATACTTACCTATTTGCCTGTGAATGATGGCAGAACATGTTCATAGGTTCGGGTCTATATTAAATTCTCTAAAGCTGACAATGTCGAATCTGACATTGTCGACACGAGAATAGCGAAACTGCAGAACATCAAACAAGTAAATGGAAATCTCTGTAAGGGGATATTTCCATTTACTTAAATGTACTGCGGTCTCGGAGTTTGGTATATCTAAGTTGCGGGGGGGTGAAGGGGAGCTTGTCCCCCTGCCTACACCATTTCCTTTTTTTTTTTTTTTTATTCTGAACATTCAATGTTTTAACAGTTTGATCACTAAAGGTCAACCTTTAGTGATTTGAACTGTCTGTTAAATATTCGATGGTCTAATATAGAACTCATAGGTTCATGCTCCATGGTGCAACACTTAGTACTCCCACTAAGTGTCACCCAAGTGAACAACCAGGGGTATCTCCCTCCAGAATATGATAGACCAAAGCAGCCTCTCACTCCCATTCTTCATGGCCAGCTACATGAGACACCTAGCCACTTACCAAGCATGGGTCTCCTGGCTTGTAGTCAGAGCTTTATCCCTCTACACCACTAGAAATAGTTATATATAAAAATATAATTTCTCAATGACTGCATGTTGTACATATGTAAATGGCCTGATCTCATACCTCTTTTTTACAGTGGGAGTTTAGCACCTGTTTTTTATAATATTATATATATCAGGCATAATCAAAGTATCAGCATATAATGCTATCATTGTCAAAACCTATTGCACCCCTTTACACTATCATTCACATATTAAATGAGCTATTTTATCAAAGCTAAAACATCTCATTATATATTCAGACCTTTCTTAGCCTAAATGCAAAATATTTTGGCTGATTTGCAATTCCTATTAAAGTAAGTTCTAACCTGATTACAATCTAAATGAAGATGGCTCCTAATGCAAAAAAGTTGTTTACATTCTTATAATTTTTGTGTGCATAGTCCACTGTTATTTTTTTCCATTCTTCAATACAGGGACATTCTTACCAGAAAAAAATGGTTCCATCATACTGTTATAGCCGTTTTGGCATTCAGATGTTGGATTGAATAGTTTAGAAAGTTTACTTGGTAGAAGATGAGCTCTAAACATAATTATAAATTGTGCAGATCTATTCCTAGTTGAATAACTATTTTTTTTCTACTATAGTACTTTTAGCTATGATAAATTACAGGAATAATCTTGAAATCTAGGTTCACTTGTATATCACTAATAACTGATCTTATTTAGTAATAAAATATTCTACAAATTTTATGAAATATTTTATCTAACATTAGTTTAAATGAATGATTCTCAGAATGATCCCAATGGTCTGCTACTGCTTCTGAAATAAATATACTGAGTGATAAGTTCAATAATTTAGTTGTTTTAATCCAATAAATATCTTTTTTCAGAAAATTCCCTGAAATATGATGATATGTCACAAACTCAAAAATCATTCTCAAAAAGTAAATAACTTATTGAAAAAAGATTGACTGTAAAAAAACAAGAATGCTTGAACAACAGCATTATGCATAAAATAGACTTAGTTTGACTTCCTTTTCTTTAACAGCTCTAATATCAAACTTATTTATAAATCTATTCTTTGTATAGTTACTCGGATAATAAATGCTGTTCAATTCTTCTTAAGTTCTGTTTTTTAGGACAGTGAGTCAGCATTGAAATTTCAGTCAGTTATTAATTATCTGACCTAAAAAAAAAGCTAAATATCTTTCAATTTAAACCTTCCATAACTTAAATAATGATTTTACTGGTATTTTACATTTGGAACAACCTATTTTTCCTGACTTATAGAAAGAAATAATTATAGTAATCAACATTAATTCATTGAAGGGACACTTTGAATCAAATCTCGCTGAAATGTATGATGTAGATGTAAGAGAGCTGCTTCATCAATGTTAATTTTATGCCCTTCTATATGCTTTATTTAAACAAATAGCTTAAAATATTCCTACAAGATTAAATCAGTCCCATCTACAACTAAGAGTTCATTCACAGCCACAAAGTATTTGATATGATCATTACCCAAACCCGTTTCTTTTAAACCTGAATTATTTCCCTTTAACTCTAAGAAGATTCCATTTTGATAATGAAAAGTAAAAGAAAACTAGGAAAGCCTGTCTAAATCATTGTATTTTTAATATCTGAGATAACTTTATGCTCACTATCAAATAAGCTTTAGTATTACAATAAATACAATAAATATTCATTAAGGGATAAGAAAATACATTTCTCTGATATTTTAGTAAAACTCGGTTACATAACGTATCCAGAGTTTTCATAGCATGTACTAAACATAGTGGTCCTGCTAATTAACACAAATGCTATTGAAATGTATTAATAATTTGCACAGATTGTGCTAAATTAAACATCTTACTGTTTTTTTTTTAATCTGTACTGCCAATCTGATTAGCTTAGAGGTCGCTGCCTACATTTATTTACTATTCCACATGGTATTGTTCATAATCAATATTTAAAACAGAAATCATCTTATACCCATCTAAATAATGTCTTTAGAGTCTCCTTCATTCCTTCTTCTCTACTGAAGCCCACCAATGAATTACAAATAAAATTAACTTTTAAAAATGGGCGCTGACTGTAAATAAGGTGTAATTGCATTCTCTAAGAATATGATCTGGATCAGAGAATTTTCATTATGAAATTCTTCATTTTTTCTTTAATATCCACTATATTATGTGCCTGTTGGATGATGTATACAAAGCAAGACTAACTCAATATCAAGAAAGAGTTAATAGCACAGTCATCTGCTAAATCATGATTATATGGTCGTTGATAAAATATCGAAATTATTTTTTAATAGCATCCTATTATTTTCTTATGTAAAATTATTCTGTCACCTCACAAATTTCCTGAGCTATATGCATTCTAGTTTCTATACTCTCTCGGCAGTATTCTTTTTATAAAGTTTCATGTTTTCTTTAATTATAATTTCTTTTGAGACAAGCCAGGGAATGAAATATTTTTCCATAATAATGTTTTATCATCTTAAAGTACATATTAAAGAAATTCTGTGATATTCTCCTGTCAGGTGGGTACTCCTTCTACAATGATACTGCTACACAGATCAATTACCAAAGATATAAACTTTAAACATAAAACATTTATAAAATATTGAAATTAATTCATTAAGATTATATGATTAAAAGGTTACATATCAACTATTTGAAATCGGGCATATTTTACTCTTTATTTTTCTTTTCACAGAATGGTCAGAATATGTGAATATTCCCTTGGGATTCAAATTGTTTGAAATCTAGCTGTTGCTAAGATTAGCAAAGCAAAAGACAAAAAAGTATGATATGTAAAAATGCTGCTTATCAGGAACAATATTTCTCAAATCCTAAACTTTCATATACAAATATAAAAATGTATTGCTTTTGTACATGAAGTCATTGTTACATTCATTCAATTGTTTTAAAAACATATTAAAACCACCTGCTAAGCCTGCAAAATCACCCATTTCCTACAACCCTTTCTTCAAAGAGAGGTGAAACAATGTTAAATACATTTATATTTATGCCAAGTTTTTAAAACAATACCCAACTTTGCACAATGTATCAATAATTTCATGAATTAGATTGTAGCAGTAATTTGGAAATAAAGAAAAGGAAAAAAGGAAAGAAAGAAAAAATGAGAAATTCCTGCTCAAGTCCTTTACTTGCTGCCTAATCCTGGGGTGAAAGAAGTGTCTGAAAAAGCTGTTAAAATTAGAAGAAATAACAGCAACAAACACATAATACCTCCTAAATAAATGAGTATTCTCTATACTCCAAATCAGAGGTCTTCCTTTGGGGATTTGTTTCTCCCAACATTTCCAATATTGTAGCTATACTTTGGCTACTTCAGAAGAGTCAATGATTTAAAAAAAGCAGTTATGAATGAATTTAAATGTTGCTGGAATGCAAAAATGGACTGGTTTATAAAACCAAAGTTGACACATTGTAAATGTTTTGTTTTTGTATAATTTCTGGTGGCAGGATTGGAAAATATTACTAAAGTGTATTGTTTGAAGGTAAAACTCATCTTTTTATTTGCAGCACAAATTATCACATAAATTTGGCCTATAAATGGATACAGACGTTTACCATCTTCCTGCCTCTATCTCATGCTGCAATGGACTCTGCCTAATTCTCTATAATGTACTCATGATGCTGATATATTTTCGACATGCCCCATCATTTCATAAACAACGTATAATAATAATAGAGTATCCCATTTTTTCAGAACTTCATAATCCTCATGTTTTCCTTCTGCGATTGCATTCAGAATCATTTTTAATATTGTTTTATTTTGCTTATATAAACTTTAAATACATTGTTAACAGAACTGTTTCAAGTGTTAGTTTAACTTCTGTCTTTGTGATCTACAGATGAAAACATTTTGAACCACATAAATTACATAAAAATGATTTTAGAAATGTAGTTAATAAAACTGAGTTAATGAAATTGATAAGTTAAGTAATGACAGTTTCTCCGTTTTTTTTTTTCTGTAATTTGTTCCTTTGTGTTTTTCTTGGTCTTAGCCTTCAGTGCTGACAAAGGCAAAACTGATTCAGATTGGCCTAGCTATAACTGCACTTTTCCTACAAAAAAGTATTTAGTGTTACTTAATTGTCTTGTCAACATTTCATCTGGTATCCCACACTGCAGTTTTGTATTTAATGACTTATGTAATGAGTTGTTGAAATTAAAATAATGAGATGTAATGGAAGCCTTTATAGACATAATTTCTCCCTTTTTACATAGATTCTGATTCAGTTCTAGCTAATGCATAACAAAGATGCACTGAAGAAACCAGAAGATTTGCTAATTACCAGGGGGAAGGCGGATCTGAATATTTGTCCTTAATGAAAGCAGGACAACAGTTTACAACATTGCTCAAAGAAAAACATTTCATTCTATTTCTAGAGAAGTTGCATTTTCTCTACTCTGTATGTCATACAATGAACACAGAAAAAGTGCAAGGAAGAAAAGTAATGGAGCTAGTCATTCAAGAGTACAGGTAGAGTGCAACAATCTCCACTTAATGTAAAAATGATCTAAACTTAAGAATTATTAGTATTTTAAATAAAATAGGATAAACCAGTCCACTGGTGTATCTAATCTAATTTGATTAAATGAAAACCTAGACATAACACTATTACAGTCCTAATGAAACAATACTTGTCCTTGCTCATATGAAAAAGGAGTAAAGTAGAACACAGCAATAAGGGAAGAAGATATAGGATCATGTCAGAGACAGCCTCAGAGGACCATTTGGGAGGAATGGGGGTTATAAGCACAGCAACTAGGAAAAGACAGACAACTAAGCATGGCTGGGATGACCAGGGGAAATTAAGGCAATGTATACTGCTTCCAGAACGGTTCATAAACTATTGTGTAAGTTTTGAACAACTGGAAAATCATTAGCAATAGTTCACTGTGAACAAACTCAGTGCATCGTAGACTGAATTGGGTCTCCAAAGAAACTTTCTTATATTTTTTCACATAGTTAAGGGACTATACTTGCTTTGCTCAAGAGTAGAGACCATCTCCAACAACAACAGACATAAAGCTACAATAGTAATTACAAAGCATGATTCATCATAGAAAGATACTCAAGAAAATAAAAGCAAATCATTTTAGTTTGAGCTAAGAATCAGCGTGTAGTATTTCATGTAAATGGAATAGTAAAATGTCTGTTTTATAGGTTCATAGGTAGGTACTAGGCTATTGGCCCTAGGGCCTATATAAGGCTAGCCAAAAATGTACCCTGGCTTTCGCCACCCAAGAAAATTATTTTCCTGTGCCCCTGTTGAGCAGAGCTACAGAAGTGATCCCAGGGGTGAATTTCCTATTTCCCATCCAATAATCAAGATTTTTCTTGAAGAGTGCTAATGAGGAGCTCTATTTGACATAGATAGGTAGTCTGTTCCAGAGTATGGGAAGTCTCTGGGACAGGAATCTATCACTCCAGCATGTTCTGTTTATTGTGGTGACAAGGTTTAGGTCCCTAGAGCATGTAGCTCGAAGGGATTGGGATTTCTTTAAGTGGAGCATGTCCAGCAGCTCTGGGTTTGACATAGGTTTGTATGTTAGGCAGAGATCGCATCTGAGTAGTTGATATGTGATGGAGTAAAGCTGGAGTTTTTTGAGACAGTCTGCGTAGGGCATCTGTTTGAGGCCAGTAATCCTCTTTGTGAGGTATTGCTGTGGCCTTTCCAGTTGTTGTAGATGTCTTGTGAGGTACATACCAAGAGGGGCGTTGTACTCTATAACGGGTCTAATGAGTGATGAGTAGAAGGGAACAATGACCTCTTTTTTTCTGGATGAGAAACCTTTTGTGATGAAGTGAGCCACGTAGAAGGATTTCCTGACCACTGTGGCAATGTGATTATCAAAGGAGAGACTACTGTCCACCTGTGTCCCAAGGTCTCTTATCACATTTTTGGCATTAAGTAGACTACCAGCTATGTGGTAGTTCATGGGTACAGAGTTTTTATCAAAGGGGATGACAATACACTTTTTGGAATTGAGCTTCAAGCCATGGCTTTGACACCAGGCATCTGTCTCAGTGAAGCCCTTTTGCAGTATGTCCACATCATTAGGAGTTTTGATCATGGCTCCTAGTTTGCAGTCATCTGCAAACTCTGTTAGCCAAAGACCTTCTGTGTTAGCCTGTACTTCAGAGAAGTAGATACCAAACAGGAGAGGACCCAGGACTGAACCCTGTGGTACTCCACTTGTCACTGGTCTGAAGTCTGATTTGGAGTCTGCTACTTTCACAGTGAGGCAGTTGGCAACCCATATTGTGACATAGAGATTTATACCTAGTTTAGTTAGCTTATCTATAATTCCAGAGAGGGGGATGGTGTTGAAATCCTTGGCGAGATCTAGATAAGCTGTGTGAACCACCTTACCCTCATCTATGGCTTTGGTGACTGCTTCAAAGAAGTCAATCAGGTTTAGGAGACATGATCTGCCTTTTACAAATCCGAACTGGGTAGGGTCCAGAGTTCGGAGATTACCAATGTCTTTGTTAATGAGTTCCACGATGATACATTCCATGACCTTGCAGACCAGGCTCGTCAGGCTAATGGGGCAGTAGTTCCCGGGGTCCATCGTGGCTCCCCCTTTGTGGAGTGGGATAACCGTCACAGTGCGCCATTCAGTGGGCACAAAGCCTGAGGTGAGGCTATGATTGAACATGGTACATAGGTAGGGTGCCAGTTCATTCTGTAGTTTGTGTGAAATGCAGCCTGGGATATTGTCAGGTCCCATGGATGCTGTGTTCTTGGCTTTGGAGAGTGTGTTTTTTTACCTGTGCAGCCGTGATTACAGGAACTTTGCATTCTTTCAGTATAGAGATGGGCCCTCTAGGGGGTATGAGCGGGGTAAAGTTAGCACTGAACCTGTCTGCCAGAATGTTGGCAATATCAGCTAGTTCTGTATATTTAGTGCCATTGTGCTGTAACTCAGAGCAGATCTGAATGTTGCCATTGAGATTTTTGACATAGCTATAGAATGCTTTGTGGTTGTCTTTAGAGTCAGTGGCAATTTTGTTTTCGTAACTAGCTTTGGAGGATTTTATGAGGGATCTCAGCTTCTTACTGAGGTTGACCAGGGAGTTCCTCCAGTCATGGTATTTCACTCTTTTTTGCAACAGTTTCTTTCTTCTGTTGTAGAGTTTGTTTATGGCAGAGGACCACCGGATTGGCTTCCTTTTTTTGGAGGATAGCATCTTGAAGTTTGCCACTTCTGTCTTAAGAAGTGTGAAGTTGGCTTTGGAGAAGTTTTTTTACGGTGGTTTCCCTAACTGGGGGTGGTTTGAGATGTGGATGTATAGGGTGATTAGCTTGTGGTCGGATCTGACCAATGAGGAATTGACCTCTGGTGTGGAACACCGGTTGCCCATGTTGGTAATGACCAGGTCAAGGATATTGCTGCCCCTGGTGGGGGTGTGAATATGTTGATCCAAGGCGTTGGAATTTATGAATTCCAGAAAACGTTGAGCAAAAGTGTTGGTACATGAGTAGTTTTCCCAGTTAATGGTGGGGTAGTTGAAATCACCCATTATTAGGGTTTTGGGTTATACCCTAATACTTTCCAGTGTATCAAGAAATGATGAGTGGGAATCCTGGGGCATGGTGGGGGCTCTGTAGCAAGCTACAATTTGGATTGTGGTCTTGCCCAGAGTTAGTTGCACTTGGATAATCTCGGATGCATTATGCTGTGCAACTAGCTTGGAGGTGTGGATACCCTTAATGAATATGGACACACCTCCATCTTTAGTGCTTCATTCCAGGTTAGGTGGCCGAAAGGTGTGGTATGAATTATAGCCTGGTAATGCAGGGGTGCTCTCTGGAGCTTTGACCCAGGTCTCTATCACTGCACAGATGTTGATGTTCTCCATTTTAAGGAGTGCCTTGAGTGAGTGCATTTTGAGGTTTAGAATTCTAGCATTGAGTAGCATTATCCTCAGATTTTGCTTGCTTGTACCTGTTATGGTGGTGAATTTTTCATTTGAACCTTGCCTAAAAAAGGCACTATAGGGGTGGCAAGAGCCTTAGCCAGTATCCGGAATCCCAAGGGTGACAGGTGCAGGCCATCTCTGGCAAACCATAGTGGTCTGTCAATCATGTCGTCCCAGGCAGACAAATACTGGATCCTCTTAGAATGACACCAGAAGTTTAACCATTTGTTGAAGTCAATCATTTTGTCCTTGTACTGTGGTATCATTCTGGGTGATGGCAGGATGCTACTCAGGGCTAGAGTCATACCTCCCTGGGCTACAAGACTGGAGAGCTCCTCCGTGTCTCTTTTCATGTAATTTAGGGAGGTACGTCTCAGGTCATTCACACCAACATGGACAATGACAATGTCATATTTGTACGTGTTGTGGAGTGACCTGAGTGCGTGCATTATGTGGTGGATCCTGGCACCTGACAGGCAGCTGACAGTAACTTTCTCCTTGTTTAGCCTGGTGAGTGGAACATCAGTGTGCCTGACTATAGAGTCACCTATGACTAGAGTGTTGGGTACGTTGTTATGCCTTATGGGCTGTGGTTGAGTGGCACACTGAGTTTGTGGGCTATGTGTCATTTGGGTTGTGTTGGGGGGGTGGAGGTTGCTTGTGTTTCTGCTTTAAAGGTCCCTGTTGCTTGGGCAGGTTTTTACTGAGAGCCTCCATGAATGTAGGTGTGTGTTTTGTGTTTCTATGTGTGTGTTTTGGTGGTGTAGGTTTTGAGGGACTATGTGATGAGTGTGGTGTGGTGCAAGTATTTACCTTCTCCTCTTGACTGTCTAGTCCAGTCTTGGGTGAAGAGAGCTTTGCTTCCAGTTTGGCTATATAAGTGCATCTCTCACAGGTTGTAGTGTTGGGTGGTAGGAGGAGAGGGTTGTCTGTGTACATGAGGCAATTGCTGTATTGCCCCAAGATGCTTTGATTAATCTTGTGTGTTTAATCAGTGTGGCTGCTACCATTGTGAGACTAGATATCTCACCCACCCATCTACTTGTCTTCTTCTTCTTCTTCTTCTTCTTCTTTGGAAGACCCATACCTTTGAGATTTTCAAAAAAAATAGCTACGCTTATCAATGGCCTTTCAGATAATTATTTAATTTATTTTTCATAGCTATCTTCTTTTCCTGTGGATGATTTGTCATTCAGAAAGTAACGATCCTGAAGTAATGATGTTAAACCGTCCATTTTAACTGATTGGATTGCAGTCGCTGATACAAGATTTGCATTTCATGCATAAATGTTAACCATATTGGATCATGTCTAAGTAAAAGTCATTCATGAGTGTTGATATTACCTTCCTGCCAAGGTTCTGCTATGTCTTTGCTCCTGTAAATCTTTTCTTTTGTCATTCTGCAATGTTAGCTAATTCTCATTAAAAAAGATAAAGACAACTGTGGAGGAAACTCTATCCTGGTTGGTTTGAGGCATTCAATGACATGCAAATCAAGGTTACGCTATGCATATCTCATTGGTCTCAGGATCCAATAAACAAATAGTGACTGTAATGTCAGTCCATCAAGTTTATCAGTTATTTTTCACAGATTGCTAACACGGTTTCCTTTCCAAACAAGCTGACAATCCTAACACAATTTCACCTTAGTTGGAGACTAGTGACAGAAATGTTGAAATATATGCAACCAGTGATTGCTTGTTCACAAAGTAAACATTGGCAAATTCTAGTCTGCTAATACTTCTTTACTGCATAAGGTTGAAAAATTGTTTCATCAGTTACTCTTATAGGTTGCACTGCAGTTTCCTCAATTTTTGCTTGCCCGGTGTTGAACCAGGTTTTATCACCAAAAGTTTTAGTTTGGAATTTAGAAACTTACAGTTTACCCAATGTACCTATGGTTTATATTAGCAATTTAGTTGTAATTAGGCTATAAATTAACACAGATCAAAATATTTGACCAAAGTAATTAAAACTCACATATCAGTACTGCTACAAGTTATAATCCAAAGTAGGACAGTATATTCAACCCTATAGCACCTTTTTGTCTACTTACCCATAGCTCCTTATGGCATCCAGTCCCTTTCTGGCTTTGGCTTATTTAACTAATTTACTTAACAGCTAATAATAGGCAGCATTAGAAAGGGCAAGAAGTAATTAAAAAAATTACACTAAGATGGTTACTCTAGAATGTCCTGAAGTAGAAAAATTAATCACTGTTGCAACTTATTCATATTTTAAATTTATGATCATATTTTCATATCCAAGAAATCTATATGCTCTTCAGGGGGTATATATAGTATGGGGTCTATTTCTAAATTTCAAAGTTTCAAAACTTTAAATTTCTTAAGGTTGAGACCATAAGATCAAAATGTTGAAACTTCGAAATGTAAATAAAAAAAAAATAATAAAAACAAAAAATCTTTTTTTTTACATGTTTGCAGGGGGCAACCCCCCTGTACCCCCACACCCCCTGCTAATTAAATATACCAACTCAGAGATTGCACTACAGTGTGAACAATGGTAAATATTGTGTTCCTCGCTGTACAGCAATCTCCATTTAAACTGTTCAAAGTTTCAGAGCTTCGATCTTATGGTCTCAATCATAAATAATTTTGAAACTTTGAAATTTAGAAGTTAGACCCATAGTATGACATGGCCATTTATCACACTAAACTGGAGATACCATTAGTTGTTAGTTAGTAATTATGAAAATAATCAATATTTCAATATCTACTTAAATCCTAAAAAAACAAGTGACTTACAAACTATTACATATCATCAGGTAAAATGTTAAATGTTGGTAAAGAAAACTGTCATCGATATTTGCACAATAAGTTGCACTTCTTGAACGATATTCAGTGTTATGCTTATTGAAAAATTATACAAACAAGCATATATTTTCATATTTCTGTAAATACCTTAATAAACATGCACTCAGAGAAGAATCCCCTGCTGTCTAGTCAAAGTTTATGTCTGGTTAATAAAATTGTTCTAACAATAAATGTCTAGATTATATAGTTTCCAGGATATGATAATTTGTTTGTGAGAGTCTAGCAAAAATATAATTCTGATTTTGTCTGCATTATAATATATTATAATATTTATGGAAATACTATGAATACTCCATCATCACTGCATAAAGAATATTTCTTACTTATAACATTGCTATTTGTACAGTTTAAACAGCTTTTATTGATCACAACCTATTTACATTTCTTTATTATATTATTTTTAAGCTGATTTTCATAAAATGCTCTGAAATGCAAGGTGTGTCTAGCCTACTAGAGGTGTGACAATTCACACTACATAGGTGTTAATAAGTTAAGTAGAATATTGCTGTCTCAGCAGCCTTCTGTTGTACAGTCAGCACAGATGCTTAATTAGCCATCAATCCAAAATAAGTCAACACCTAAACCATTGAAACAAATTCACTGACAACTTATCCTGATAGCATTAACAATAGCAACTACTTTTTCAGGAAAGCAAGCCACCCCTGAATTGTGTACATAGAGGTCTATACCCAATACCTCCATAACTCTGAATAAAACTCAAATAGCACTCAACCTTGAAGGTATGAAAAAACTCACTTTCCCCAAAATTCAGTAATCTCAGAGTAATACTGGCTATGTATTCAGTGAAATTTAAATGAACAAATCAGAATGGGGGATAAAGAAATTGAAAAAAAACTTCAGTCATGGGTCTCAGTCAATATTATGTAGTGTATAAAATCACATGTTAACTCCATTCAAACCCTGATTCAGGTGCTCAGCTACCAGAGTGTAGCACAAGTAAATAAATAGATGTTGTCAGTAGAGCTTCTTGCCTTAAAATAAAATAGACAATTTATCTGACTTTTATATGGTCTTTATCGGCCAGATAAAGCCTTCTAGATACTAATCATTTTCAGGCGTAAAAAAAAAAAATACTCTGGTTCTGCAACTTAATGAGAACCACACAGTATATACCTTAGCAAGGTTCTAGTCAAACTATCATTTCAAAAAAATACCCAGTGCATGCATTGGTGTTTGAAGGTCTGTCTGTTTCTCAATAATAAATACCATGACTGCTTTCTGTGAAGCCAGTCTAGACATGTATTCAACTTAAATATTTTTCTTTGTGAAACAGCAAGTGGATGTTTATGTATGGGAACCCAAGAGGAATTTAATAGGTTGCATTTAATGACAAAACAAACATCAGACTTATATTTTATTGTTTTTCTGTACAGATGCCAGTGCTCACATTGTATTATTTGGTGCATATTGTTTCCTCTGAATCAAATCTGTTCTGTTATTTTTGCCTGCTGTTATACTGATCCTGTCTTCAATGAACCACTCTATTCAGGTATTCATTTACTGATATGCACTGTGTTTTTTTTAATGGAACATTTGCCCATAATCCTCAACTGCAGCCAAACAATGCCCAGTCAGACACTTTGATTAACAAAACATACACAGATAATCTAACAAAAAATGGTACTACCCAAGGCAAGACCCATAGTAAGGATAATAAAAAGTATTAAGGTGCTTGGTGAAACTGTGCCCAGGTACTTTTCATGAATGATAATCCTAGAGGCAAGTACAACAAATGCTTCTTAAGCTGTACCCAAATACTTTTCATGCATGAGAATACTATGGATGGACTAGTGTACGATATGCTTTCATTTCATATTATAAATACAGCTAATGGATCCATCGGTGTGTGTCTACCTGTTATAAGAAATACATGGACAACACTATTGTGGGGCAACCATGTGCTATGCTTATTCCAGCTTCCTGACTGCATCCATTCCTTGATGCTCTGGAAGATTTCCAATACTATGTTGCAATAAAGGAAAATCTCTATGATTGAAACCCCTCTTCAGACCATAGTTGTGACTATGCATCTAAATATTTGACTTCTACTGCAAGATAAAAGATAGAGTGGAAAAGGTGAAGACTAGAAATGGCAAAGAACATGTTGTCATTAAATTAATTCATTTTTTTGCAGGGTATGCGTAAAGTCATGGAAGAAATGGTCTTACAGTGGTAGTTACAGCATTCAAAACACTGTTTCCATCGAATCTCAGAAGCACAGAATCACATCTTTATATAACAGTGAGCACATAGGTCACTTGAGTGAAATCAGTTCTGAATAACTGAAAACTTATTGCTGAATTTGTGAACTTTCACAAAGGGTTTTCACTTCATTTTTCCCGAATGTATAAACTAATGGAGTCCATCAAAAATTTATTTCAAAACACTTTTTAAGCTTTGACTTTGTCTGAATGCATAAAGTAATGGAGTCTATCAAAAATTTATTGCAAAATCCTTTTAAGCTTTATATATATATATTTGCAAGCCTCTTCTTATATAAAATATAATGCAGTTTTAAGATTTAGGTAGAACATATTTAAATATTCTAGTTGGTACATTGAAAATAAGGACCATGGAGGACAGGAACAAATAGTCTGAAGAAGTGTCACTTTATAATTTCATAACTAGTGTGGAACAGATGTATTTTTTTTGTTATTAACACCCTATACCTATTTAAAGAACTACAGTTTTAGAACACTGCCTCTACATATTGTTTCTTTAAAAAAAGATTATTTTCAGGTTTCTATTATTTCCATAATGGTTAGAGGAAAACATTGCCTGACATGATAGTTTTGATGTAATATGTATATTATAATTAAAGTCTGCATGTCCTCTTTGTGTTTGTGTGGATTTCTGTAGATACTCTGGTTTCCTTCCACTTTCCAAAAACATAAGGTAGGTGGATTAGTGAATCTAAATTCTCCACAGGCGTGTGTGTGTGTGTGTGTGTGTGTGTGTGTGTGTGTGTGTGTGTGTGTGTGTGTGTGTGTGTGTGTGTGTATGTGTTTGTGCATGTGTGTGTGTATATGCATATGCATGGGTACATCTGGGTGCATATAACATATTCCATTCCTTACTTGCCTAATAAAATGTGTAGCTAATACTTGTTTTTCAAAGGGTCACTACAGGAGTTGAATGGAACTCAACAGCTTTGACCCAGCTGTGATGCGATGGGTTTCATATATATCTCTATTGCTGCTTTTCTCTCATGCACCAACCAGCATGCAATCCACCCAGATACAAACCAAGATAAGTATGATGGTGTACCCTTTTCCATAAGCAGCTTCATGTCCACTTCCTAGGAATTTTATGAAATGTAATAATGGCTTAGACTTTGCCTTATGATTCTCCACATTATACAAATACAACAGTTAGACACCTGTGTAAAGTGAAACCTATTCTGTATAAATAATAGTTATTGCGAATAAATAAATGCTGTGATATGTGAAATATTTCCTGTATAGATGATAGTTATTGTGAATAATAAATTAATGGAGAGTGACTGTATACATAGCTTATGGTCTAGTCAAAGTCTGAGCACTAACAATTTTGTTGCATCTGTGGTTATAGTATCTGCATCAGAGTCTTAGATGAAAAGTTTCTCTAAAGTCTACCAATAATTTAAGTGCACTGAACAGCAGTGCCCAAGTTGTATTATAATGATAAGGAGCGATCTATTCATTGTACTAGGTGTCCATCACCAATTAAACACCAGACTAAGAGGATCTCTGCACAGCTTCAGTTTGCTGTCACCATATTAACTTGATCAGCTGACCCATGTTAAAGTCTAACAACAGACATGGCCTTTCATTATGTCTGGAAGCCTATCAAAGCAAGAAAAACAAATGGCACAGTAGAGCCTCCCTGTCCAAAGCCAGTGCTTTTCAGCATAGCTGTGATCTCATGAAAGCAAGAAAAACAACTGACACAAAACTGTGTTCCTACTCACAGCCATTGCCTTTCACAACTGCTAGCAAGGAACTGTGTCCCTATCTGCCGCCACTGAGCTACAACTTTTCAGTGCAATTGTCAGCCCATCAAAGCAAGAAAAATAACTGGTGTGGAACAATGTTCCTATCCACAACCATAGTTTTTACACGAGTTGTAAGCCCATCAAAGAAAGAAAAACAACTGGAAAGGAACTGTGCTCATATTCACAGCTACTGCATTTGACCACGGCTGTGAGCCCACCAAATTAATAAAAACAAATGGTAAAGAATAACATAACCCACTAAATTAATGAAAACAAATGGTAAAGAATTCTTATCCAACTCTTCAGTGATGTTACATCTCTGATTAGCATGGAGCTGTGAGCATATAAATATATGAATACAGCTGGAATGTATATCATTTCTAAATACCCTGCTACATTAGTAATGCAAACTATTATTACTGGACAACTTTAAAATTCACTCTCTACAAACATTAATCTTAAGTAGGTGGACTAATTCAGCATACTTGTTACAAAAAGGAAAAACAGGATACTGATGTCATGAAAATGTAAATAATCTTAAAAAGAAACAATTTCAGCTAGCCACTTCTGTCTTTGCTCTGGGTTGACATTCGGAAGATCCATTTTGTTGACTGGTCTGACAGTGTTTCCTGATATGGCTTGAGGTTTCTTTTGTTGCACAAAATACTATTAGCACACTAGGGACTATTGTGATAGACCAAGATGGGGAACTTCTACATAATAACATAGCTGAGAGCAATTGAAGCACAGACTATGGTGTCAACCACAAAAAAAACTTAATGGAGTAATAGTCCTCACTTGACATTCTAATTCTACAGGTCAGAAATACATGCACCCTTTGTTTTGTTTGTTTTTTTGTTTATTTTTTTGTTTTACCAGGATTATGATGTTTTAAATAAAAGAAGCATGATTGGTTGCGCCTATTTCAGGACCAGCTACTGCCCTGAAAGTTTTCAAGTAGTGCCAGTCTGATGAACCTTTGTGACTCTTCATAAATGAAGCAATAAACAGGATTGTTATGAATGACTTTAATGAATCCTAAAAGTTTCCACAAATGCGCTCAGTGTATTCAAGTAGTTGAAAAATATGACAGTACAGAGAGGTTAGTTGTCTTCATTTTGTGTTTGTCTTGAAAGTACTCTGTTTAGTCCACAAATTGGCCATTAAATAAGAAAATACATAAGGTCTAAGCATCAAGGCTTGAAACAAGTTTATAACTCAAGACAAAGCCTCCTCTGGTGGAAGATTTTTAAACATATACTATCTGCACTGAGTTTACAACTGGAATCAGAATTATGATAAAGAGGTAAAGATTAATCATGTTGTTAATACAGAGTTGTTAAGAAGTGGTTCATATATATTTCTACTAACTCTGTTCCACATTTCTAACTTCAATTTATTGAATCCCTTCCAATGCTCCCAAAAATCATTCCATAATCCTAAAGGGGGTGGGGCAACTTCCTGTCTTCATATTACTTCTATAATACACTTCTACACCAAAGTATCTATTAGTAGACTTTAGATGGGTGGCAATATGTCAAATTTTACTAGAACAGCTGATGTCTCTCATGTGAACACAAAGGCATTGTTAGTCTGCACAGAGAGTCATAACCAAGTTGGTATCTATACATACGTGGAAAACTGAGAAATATTACCTTCATTATGTGGCTGTTACTTATATATATAATATTCTCACCATCCACAAAGTTTGGGTTATAGATCTTGCTTTATACCATAAATGGACATAGTCAGCAGGCATTGAGTTGAGACATATATAAGACTACACACTGATGTGGTAAGTGACAGAAATAAACATGTATGTGTATATGTATATGAATCATGGGCAGACAAATAGCAGTAAAATGACTGAAACACTGAATGTCTGTTGTCCCATCAGGTAGTTAGGAGGAAGGGTGGTTACAGTTATTGTGTGCCTTCTGTCACTGAGGATAGTAAATAAACATCAATTTGTTTCATTATAAACAACAATTAAAAGAAAAAATACATTAGCATGTAATTCCAAGGTGTTAGTGGACAAAATTTTACACAGACTTAATACAGAATTGCAAGACTAATGTCTATGTCTGACAAATGTGAAGCATTTTCTTATAATCTTAACCATGAAAGTACACTTTCCCAAAAATCCTAGAAATGTGACAGTAGTATGATTCATATCTTCGAATGTCAAATATTAGGGTTTTTTTTCATATACACATTTGTTTTCTGTGTTACCCATTTGTAATGAAAAGTATTTGAAATTAATTCTTGAAGGTCTTAAACTCTGTCAGTGTGACTCCACCATTAAAAAAATGTCTGTTGCTAGATCTGTGAATGACAGCTTTGAATTTTCCTGTACTGTAATGCCAAACAATACATGGATATCTTAATGTAATTCAGTAATAAAGACATTTTTGTTTATAAACAATAATGGCAAAGATACAATACACCATGTTTTCCATGTTATCCTTACCTAATTTCCCTCTAGCAGTAGTGTTTGTGTTGGAACTTTAGCCTGTCATCCTTAAATCAGAGGCAACTATTATCCCTGGGATTCAATAAACTCCATGCAGAAATAGTGCTATTACTGTACAGAGTAGTGCTATTACTGTACAGAGTGAACCATGTCCGTATAGCGTTAGCATTAACAGCAGCTCTCCTTGCATATTCATGAAGGCGAGCTACTGCTAAGGCTAAATGGCATGAAGAGTATTGAATGCAGGGGGCATGTTTAAATAGTGCACGCACATATAACATACCTTCTGCACTCAAAAAGTGCTGTATGGCACTTTCTAAAAGTATTTCAGTGTTCGCGGACACTGAAATGAAATATAAAATGAATATTTCACTGTCTGAGGACACTGAAATAGCTATGGGAGCAAGAGACAATGCAGGGGGTGTGTGACAGGTTCTGTCACACACCCTGCATTGTAAAAGTGCTGTATGGCCATAGCAGTCAACTGTGCAGGTTGCTGCAGAATGCCCAGATGCCTGCCTCACATACTTCCACCCCCCCCCCCATAGCAAGCAAGCTGTACAAAGCCATAAATAGTGGGGGGACAAAGGCATAAAAATAAGGACAACTTAATATTTTGCTGACAAACCCAGAAAGGTGATAGAATAAAAGGTTTGCAATAGCATTGACTTCCTGCAGGGTATGAAGACTGAATCACAAATGTCTGCCATGTGAAAGCGCCATATGGCCATAGCCGTTAACTGTACAGGTTGCTGCAGAATGCCCAGATGCCTGCCTCACTTACTTCTCAACTTTCTAGAGCAAGAAAGCTGTGCAAAGCCATAAATAATGGTGGGACAAAGGCACAAAAATAGGGACACATCATAAATATTGCACTAAAAAACTCAGAAAGCTGATAGAATAAAAGGTTTGCAGTATAATGGACTTCCTGAAGGGTATGAAGACTGAAACACAAATGTCTACCATATGAAAGTGCCGTACAGCCATAGCCGTTAACTGTACTGGTTGCTGCAGAATGCCCAGATGCCTGCCACACATACTTCTCACCCTCCTAGAGCAAGAAAGCTGTACAAAGCCATAAATAATGGGGGGCAAACACAAAAAAATTGGGACACTTTTTAAACATTGTACTGACAAACCCAGAAAGCCAGTAGGAATAAAGGGTTGCATTGGCACAGATGTCCTGAAGGGTATAAAGTCTGAAAGCCAAATGTTCTGGCTTGAACCATGAGTGATTTGCCAGTGATCTGCTAAAAAAACACAGTCACACTTCCTAAGCTTGTAAGAGCAATAATTAAAATCTGTTCCTATGTGTCCTTTCACAATTACCCATACTGTGACTGACAAGGAGTACAGATACATGTAAATAAAGTGGGTTTATGTATAGTTTTACTTTTTTTTTCTATTCTAAGGTATGTTTAAGTGTAACTGAGTGGGTGTGTGCATTATGGCCCTCTGCCCAGCATTGCTTAAACATCCCATAGGAGATAAATAAAAATATATAGCTGAAATTCTTATGCTGAGGTAGTGTAGTGGTTAGAGTACTGGCTTAGCATGCAGGTGTTTACAGTTTGAGTACCAAAACAGCCACCCATGGGAAAGCAGTTTTAAAATTATTAATTTAATTTGAAATTATGTAGTAATTGATCAACCAGAGTAGTGTAGCTGGTCTAAAATGCAAGTGTGAGTGCATATAACATGTGAAATCACCCATGTATACACAAGTGTCCCTTACAGTATGGTCACACCCCATGGTAGTGTAATGAAGGCACACAGATGGATGTCATGTAAAGTAAATCATATACACTTACTAATATGTCGGTAATGATTAATTAAGTCAGTATCCTGATATTTTTCGAACATGAAAAGTGAGCAATGGTTAGCATTACTCAGCTATGATTAGCCAGTGTAACCATTGCTTAAATGTGAATGAATCTTAAGCAGCAGTCAGCTCAGCTAAACGGATTTGCACACTAGTAAGCAATCCTCAGTAATTACCCCTTTAAGCACTGTTCAACTCAGCTTAGCAGATTTACACACTGCTTAGCTGAGCTTAGCATTTTCAAAATGGTCCAATGACAGCAAAGGGCAGGAATATGGCCTTTTTTAAACTGTGTAGGTGGGAATACAGCCATAACCTGTTTAGTTTGATCTCTGCAGGAACATGTCTGGTGTTGGAGAGTGAGTGCACTTTTGGATGCAGCACTGGGGCATCCTGAAGTCCAGTGTCATGGTTGTACACCTTGTAGAACACCATGATGACAGACTACTGCAGGGCCAGTACCAGGGCTCTCAGTACAAAGTGGAAGCCTGGGACCATCTGGCACTTGACCTCACCAGTGCCACTGGAATTGCTTGAACTGGTGAGCAGGTATGGTATCATTATGCCAACCTAAAAAGTAGGAAGGGGGAGCTCTTGGCCCATTGGATCCAAGATGCTTGGGACTAGCATGCTCCATCAGTATATAAGTATCCCAGATATAACTGTACCAAATTCTAGCCTAAGTATGTGATAGACAGGTATGCATAATGTTTGTTTCTCACCCCTACAGCTGCAGCAGAGAGGGCTATGAACATTGAGGCCCATGCAGACAGACTGACAAGGATGCGCTGACAGGCTGGTGAGTACAGATCTGTCTTGCAGTATATAGTGACATAAAGTAGAAGGAGTACATTGTTTACTGCCAGTAGGTATATTGCATAATGTGTCTAATGAATAAAACACGTTTGTCACACTAATACTTATCCACAGGATGTCCATTAATAAAAGTGTCATTTCACTGTAATGAAAATATACAACAAACTGATGTGTTTACTCTAGTATGTTGTTGTAGAAATAGAATGTGTACAGGTTCTTTACAGCAAATATGGCATTGACAGCATTAAATAGCTGAGGCTGTTCTGGGAAACAGCTAGTATACATTACAGTCTTGTGTTAACCTTTGTTTTCTAGATTGTGTTAAGTCAAAGGACTAATACACAGTACAATAACTATCTGACATACATGAATTTCAGGATTACAAGGTCAGACTGTCCAACCCAGAGAGTATTAGTCAGAAGTCAGTCAAGCAAGAAAACAGCAGTTCCCCATTACCTCAGTGTGATGAAAAATAGCATTGTTG
Organism: Protopterus annectens; assembly: GCF_019279795.1. NCBI lineage: Eukaryota > Metazoa > Chordata > Ceratodontiformes > Protopteridae > Protopterus > Protopterus annectens. The sequence continues at coordinate 211,192,286 of NC_056744.1, read as the reverse complement.
TTCATTTTAGCACACACAGACATGGTTCGAATCCAGGGAGTGGTACTGATATGTGTGCATATATACACAATATAAACCCTGAAGATTTGTAGAAACAGTCAGAAAGTGTTAACAGATATTTTCCCCACAGGTCTCACAGGTAAAGAAATGCGTGTAGCAGCTGTATGAAGGGTATACTAATACACCAGAATATGTGTAGGAACAGTCAGAAAGTGTTAACAGAGATATTCTCCACAGCTCTTACTAGTAAAGAAATATGTATAGTAGCTGTATGATGGGCATACTAATACACCTGAATAGCTGTAGAAACATTCAGAAAGTGCTAACAGAGATTTTATCCACAGCTCTTACAGTGAAAGAAATGTATAAATAGCTGTATGGAGGTTATACTAATATACTGGAATAGTTGTAGAAACATTCAGAAAGTGTTAACAGATATTTTCTACACAGGTCTTACAGGTAAAGTAATGTATGTAGTAGCTGTATGAAGGGTATAGCAATATACCGTGTACAACTGTTCCACTGGCCAACCCCATATGCCTGCAAATGACAGTAGGATAGGTACATACATCATGTCCTCTCCCTGATACATATCTCAAGTGTCACACTGTCACAGCTAGTGGTCACTGCTGCCAGTCATGTTGGACATAGGAATCCAGGTGAGCTATGCTAATAGCAGACTCACACAACATCATTGCAGGGTACCCCTTATTTGTCAAGTATGTAACCCTGACATGTACTAGCCTCCTCCAGTAAAGTATCCCCAGTGTACCCAGCCTGCCCCATACCATTACAGATTGACAGTCTAACAGGTATATATGTGCCACAGAAGCTATGGGCCATAGATAGATGTAAAGTGAGGGTAGACCTGTAGAGTATTGAGCAGTACTGTTGAGAAAAATAGAAGCCGATACAGTTGTTAATGGACCTTTCATTCTCTCCCCCCCCATCCGTCATCTGCATCAGTAATTATTATTCATATACTAGGGGTATGTTGTTCTCAAAGCCTATTGTTGGGACATGTGGTCTATTATTGTTCATATATTTCATTGGTTGCATATTAACATACCTTGCTCAAATACCATTATTGGTGGCCTGTTGCCATCATTGTAACTTGTATGCTGTTAAAATGCTTACTGTTGTTCCATTCATGCATGTGTTCTGTTTGCTATGCAACTGCTTCATATCTGTTGGTTTGGGTTAATGGGAGGAACACCCATGCATGCTGTTATAACTAATTTTGAAATGTGTTGTTCATGACTAGCCAAAATATCTTGGAAAACCACAACACCATAGCACATTTGGGAAGGCAGATCCCAGCAGATCCACCTGTCACACCCCATCTGGCCATGGCACTGGCCCCCAGCATGTCTGGGACCCAACCCAGAACATCCTCCTCCACTGGTCCTGCACCACCTTCGGGTGGAACCTCCTCAGGGGACAGGGCCCATCTCCCCCCTGAGCACAGGCTCGGAGAGGAGCCTGTCACCAACCTACAGTTCTGGGGTATGGTGCATAGTGTCATCCGCTCCAATTTGGGTGGGCAGCTGTGCCAGATGGAGATCTGCCTGGTGCACTTTGAGGGGCAGGCTGCATCTCTTGTCCAGCCTCCAGCACAGCCACCTTTAGGGCCGTGACGGTGCAGTGGTGACTGTCCATGGATGGGGACCTCAGTCTCACTGTATCTATTTGAGGGCTCATGGGCCTCTGATTCCCTACCACCCTCCCCGTCCACGGTGTTTACCCCCCTTATGTTTCATATACCATCCCTGTCAGCTGTCTTGTGTGTCTTGTCTGTCTGCAAATGCTACCTATCCTGCCCATCCTGCCTCCCCAAACATACCTACAGCCCTTCCTCAACATCCCACTCTTACCTAAGAAAAAAAGGGGCATCTATCCCACAAAAAAATCATTGCCCCATACATAACTCTGCATTTCACCCCCATGTGCAGTGAAAGTAATCCATGTACCCACAAATTATCCTACAAATGCCTGTCACCAACATCCTTCCCTGTGAGGTGTGAGGCTGTAAATTCCAAATTCTAAACATTATTCACAGCTGTTGCTGCAGAAGAATTGTAGAGCTATGGTCCATTCCTACACCCATCCTGCACATCACTAGCTTGTTTTCCTAATGTTTACCCCCTGCTTGCCCCATTTCAACACTTTCCTATCACCCTTTTTTCTTTTCTTTAATGAAAATTAGCGCAGGTGTCAGCGGGAGTAAGTGGTGCTAAGCGAAGCTAAGAGGACTTAACCATCTCTTAGCATCACTTAGCTCCATGCAAAACCACACAAACCTGCCTACAACTGCTTAAAAGTGCCTTAATCACTCTGTCTCCATCAGCCCTTGTTCTGCCCAGCAACAAAACAACCAACCCTGCTAAGTCTTGAACGCGAGATGCTGTGCATTACAGTGACAGAAATGCACCAATACACCACCTGAGCTGTAAGGCTATGTAATGCTTTTACAAACATATCATGCAGTCTTGTATTGAAAAAAGTCATCACTTCTAAGTCTTTAACCCAGGACCCTGTGCACTACAATCACAGCAATGTACCTCTACACCATCAGAGCTGTAAGAATTTGTAATGTTTTTACAAACATATCATGCACTACAGTCATCTAACATAAGGGAAATATATATATCTGCAGTACTCTTATATACATATATATGTATATATATAAAAACACACATATATATATATATATATATATATATATATATATATATATATATATATATATATATATATATATACATATATAAAACCAACCTCTTACTGCAAGGCATCTGCAAAAAGCCTGACAAAGTGGGGGGGATGAAGGACAAACAATAGCTGGCTGTTATATTCATAGAAGTCTGCAAGAGTACCATGGTTTGATTAACACATAATTCCTGATAGATTCCAGGTCTGAAACACAAATGAATGTCATTATGTACTGATGTCAGTGCTCACATCATCCCAATGAATTGTCAGAAACCCACAACTGTTACGGGGAGCAGAAGAAACATATGGGCCATGCATCTGGACAGTATCTGGACAGTGGTGAGGTATGACTGCAGTCATGTAACAGAAGAGAAAAATCACTGAGAGCTGCCAACCATTTCACCCGGCACCTTCTGAACCACAATAAGAGCAACACGACACTACCCCAAATCAGGTCTGGGAAATTACCCATGTATTTCCAAATATCTCATGCATTATAGAGATGGAACCATAAGGAAAATCAGATATTGGTTCAAAAATGTCCATCTACAACCAATTGCGCCATGCTCACATCAACATACCAGTGCCTCAAATGAACTGTAGAGTACAACAACTGAACAAACATATCCTGATTGCCAGTCCCATACTACACCGATATAGACTGGCCCAACTCAAAGTCTAGTGGGAATCTTGAGGTGTTACAGGACATTTCCCACTCTGCCACTACAAACATATACACCTGATAGACCACCAGCAACTGTAGCAGCATGCACAGTCAGCTAGAAAAGGATCTATGACACTGACATCTGCTTCTCTCCCCACTCAGCCCAACAAACATTTACACACAACACTGCTACACAATCTTGGCAGTCTGTTAACAATGGCCAGACATACACAACTCTCAACTGTACAGATTTCCACAAGATGCCCAGGATGCCCAGGGTGTGGAACCAAATATATGGCCACTGCCGCATACCACTTCCAGGAGTCTGCTAAGTCCCTGGGATGATACCAGGAGTGCCATCACTAAATAATGATATACAATACCTCCAAACCTCTTATTGCTTGACATCTGTACAAAGCATGGCATACTTGGGGGAAAGGGGGGGGGGCGGAAAGAGGGACATATCTCACATAATGGTGTTACAAACTGAAACAGTTGCTGGTGTTACAGAGTTGTAACATAACATCCCTGAAGGATATGATGTCTGAAACACTAATGGATGTCAACATATATTGACTACAATCCTTACATTATCCCACCGATTTTGCAAAAACAGACATTGCCTGAGGAACAGACCACACAAAACAGGCAAACCTCTGAGCAGTCTGTGGACATCTGGAAGGTTCCTCATTTATATATACATCTGGGAGGTTGAGAGGTATGTCAGAGGCAAATCACTGTCAGACATCACGTCACACAGAAAATGCATGTCCAGACAAACCCTGTTAATCTAGCAATCCTCTATGTGTATAACACCCATACATACTTACAATCCGTACCCATGTCTGGAGCTTTGTCTCCCATGCTGTTGGGCTGTCTCCACATGTCTTGTCCTGAGAGGTATTTCCTCCAACTGTCTGTGAAGCTGTAGCCCCCACACCTCCATAATGTTCTCCACACAGGCAAGGAAAATGGGCAAGGCTCACATGAAATGCTTAATTATAGCACTGTGTTGCTATGGCATTGGCTAATGGAAACACAACACAGCCACTCTGGATGCAAGTAGCAAGTGGGAGACACAGACTGGTGCACAGTCCATCACCTGCTTATATGCATTACCTACAAAAGGCAAGCTGCTGTCTATGCAACACAGGTCTGACCCATCTACACAAAGACAGATTATGACTACACAAACATAACCATTTGCAGTACTCTAAGGAAACTTGTCAGCACTACAACAGGTATGTCAGTCATGTAAGCTTGTACTGGAATGCAGAAGGGGAGATGCAATAATGTCAAAAAGGAGATTAAACACTAGATAACAACAAGACCTGCTGGACTCACATGCTGCTGTCTGGCACCCTATGGCCATTCCTGCTTGCCCTGTCTGCATTGACATGGATCACATCTCTGGCCCTTGAGTCACCCTAGCAAAGGCCAGCTCATTTGTGACTACTACTGGAGTGTCTGTTGTCCAATACTGAGTGTGATACTGCTAGGCCAGCTACCTGAGATGTTGCAAATATTCATATGTCACCTGTAAATGCTACTATGATACATATGCCTGCCTTACAAATGTAAGAGACTTATATAGAGTATGTGCATAGAACACAAAAGGTGCAGAAGTGTGTGTTGAACCGTATGTGATATACTGAGCCCATACCTGACAACTGTCCAGGGTTTTGCTGACTGACCACATGTCTGCATCATATTTGTAGTCAATGCCTCATACAGTTGTGTATTGTCTGGCACATCACTGGCAACCCATTAAAGACTGATGTCATAACATAATAGCATACATTTGATTGTCAGACGTCATATCCTGCGGAGTAGACCTGTGAATACGACACCATCTTTGCTGACAACTAAGTGTGTTTCAGCTAGATTTATAAAATGACAATATTGTCCGGCCCTTGCCCACCAGTGATGTGTGCCTCTGTGCAGATGTCCTGCTCTAACAGGAGCTAGGTTTCTTAGCATGACACCTGTGGCAATGCAATTGTACCTTGTCCTATAGGATACCATGTGTGCAGTCACTGACACCTGCTTTGTAGCTGTGGGGAACACATTAACCTTGCCAGGTTATGTTTCTCATCCCATCATATGTTTAGACTCCAAATGGAGGGCTGCAAAGCCACAGGAGGTGGAGTGTTGAACATTATTGTACACATACACACCTCCAGACTGGCCAAACATTATAACACACTGGAGACATCCCGAGTGCAGTTAACAGTTGCCAAAACACCTACTCAAATCATAGCTAGCTACAGGCCTCCAACCATGACTATGGAAACCCACCACAGCTATTGGGACTTTCTGGAATCTGTCAGGGTTCAATCGCCTACCCTGCTCCTGGGTGACTTCAACTACCCGACCATAGTGTGCATGACCTATGGCACCTGAACATGGATGCACAGAGATTCCTTGGCTTTGTCAATGGCAATGCAGTGGATCAGCCAGTCAGCACTCCTGCAACAGGTGGAAATATCCTGTACCTGGTCCTGACCAACATGAGTAGCCACTGTAGCACTCCTACAGTGTCATCCTCCTTGGTAAGATCTGATCACATAGCCATCACTGTTCAGGTCACCATCCCTCCTGACCCCCCATCAAGGTCAAACAAAATTAACTTTACACAAATGACTATAAATTTCCTCAGAGCAGGTAGAAGTAGCTTCACAGCCAACACCCCATCAGTTGGAAGTAGCAGCAGTGTCCAGGCACACACCACAATACTATGTGGACACCTACATAGCTGTATGGACTCAGCAATACATGACAGGACAACATCATCTCCCTCAAGGTAGGGTAAATGTCTGTGGTGGACAGCAGCAATACACAAATACCATAATAGGTGGACATAATCGCTGGACAGGGCCAAGAAGGAACAGGTGCCTTATTGGAAACAATGTCACCTTGGTCTGCACAAGCAAATAAGGTCACAGATGAATTACCCTAAGGCTATCTGAGAGTGCAAATTGAAAACATCCACCAAGGCCACCCACTAGGCTTTCCACACATGTATTTGCAATCTCAGAGGCAACACACAGATCTGCTCTGTAATGGTGGTCAACACCACATATACATACAGCATAGATATAGGCAACCGGTTGCAGACAGGTGAAGTGCAAACATCACCCCTGTCCTCCCATCGGTGCACATGTACATACACAGCACCGGACCCCCTCTCCTCATCACCAGGATGCAGGTCCATAATGCCCTCTCAAAGGCAACAGACAGAAGTTTCTATAGGCCTGATACCATCCCTGGCTACATCCTACATGAGCACAAGCATGGGCTGTCAGATCCATTCTGCACTGTAGTCAGCCAAAGCCTGAGCACCACTGTCATCCCATCTACACAGAGGACAACCACTGTCATCCCTATACACAAAGGCAGATAAATCCACCGACCAAGCCAATCATATGCACATCAGCCTAACTAGCCTGCTCTGCAAGGGCATGGAAGGCAATATCAAGGACATTATGAACAGAGACATTGGCAGCATCAAAATGTCTGAGTTAACACAGCATGGCATTGTCAAAGGGAAATCAGGTCTGTTAAACCTGATCAACCTCTTGGAAGAAATCAACAAACAGAAGGATGAGGGGAAGACGGTGACCAATGCCTGCCTTCAACTAGCCCACTTCTCTGACAATAATCCCCAGGCAGCCAGGATACATATACCTACACAGCTAGACATCAACCTGTATGTTATCAGATGGGTAACTGGCCCAATGATAGTCTGCATCTACTTCCCCCACTGCCAACCAAAATCCACCCCTCCCCTGCCTTTATCCTCTCTACAGTACCCACCTCCTGCATAAGAAAACTCCTAACTAAACTAAAACCCACTAGACTTGCAGCCGACAACCTACTCGCTGAATACCTAAAAATAGCAGCTGATGTCCTAACCTATCCAATCTCCATATTAATAAACCACTCCATATCTGAATCCTATGTACCTACACTATGGAAAATATCCCACATCATTCCCCTGCACAAAGCTGGCCCCTCCACTGACCTCTCAAACTACCGCCCCACTGCCATCCTGTTCCCTCTCTCCAAGATACTCGAAAAATGCATCAACTGACAGATCTCCAAATATCTCCTAAACAACAACTTCCTCACCAATACCCAGCACGGTTTCAGACCACACCACAGTACGACTACAGCTCTGATCTCTTTCACAAATACAATCTTCAGCACAAAAACAATGGCCTCCTCTCCTCTGTCATATTTCTCGATCTAAGGCCTTTAACATTGTCTCTCACAACCTACTACTCCTACTCTTTCAAACCTTTCCTTCTCCACTTCAGCCACAAACTGGTTCCATAACTACCTACATGGGCACCAGCAATCAGTTGTCTGGGACAATAATATATCCCCTTCCCTCCTTGTTACCCCCGGAGTTTCCAAAGGCTCCATCCTTGGCCCCCTTCTCTTTTCTCTTTTCACTAACAACCTACACACTGCCACCAAACATGCCTCCCTCATACAGTATGCTGATGACTCCACCCTCATCTGCTCAGCTCAAACACTAACAAAACTCCAACAGATCACACAAGAATCCTTTTCCTCCATTGAAAGCTGGCTATCTAATGCTCAGCTCCTCCTCAACCCAAAAAAGACCAAACTCCTCATATTCCAACCCACCAAAACCACCATAAACACCTCTCATTTCAATATCCAAGCCAAGGATAATACCTCCATATCACCAACTGCCCACACCAAACTACTTGGCATACAGATAGACAACAACCTCAAATTTGATACCTACATATCTCAAACAATAAAAAAGTTCACCAAAAATTGGATGCCCTATACAGAAACCACCAATACCTCACCAAACCAGCTAGGATGTTTATCGCCAATTCCCAACTTATATCCACCCTATTCTATGCATCACCCATACTTACAACCCTTAGACAATCTGACCTAAACAAACTCGAAGTCTGCTACAATAAAATCACAAAATTTGCCACCTGTGCCACATACCGCAACCACCACTGTTTCTCCCTTTGGACCTAGACTGGCTTGAGCTCCGTCAACTCCTTCACCTAAACCAACTCACCTTTGCTCATAAACTTGTTAACCACCCTCTCAATACCCCAGCTCTTTACACATTTCTCCAGCCCCACCACTCCTCCAGACCCCTATGCTCCTGCAATAAAAATCTTTTCCAAGTCACCAAAGCCAAAACTTCTGCAGGGGAAGCACTGTTCTCCTGTGCCATATCCAAGCTCTGGAACAACCTACCAACTAACATTACTACCCTCCCTAGCCATCTTTTCAAGTCTGCTCTTAAATCAAATCTAAAATGACACTGGCTCTGTCCTTTCCAAATGCCCAACTGAATCCAGGTTTTACCAACAAATTTTTCTTTTTTTCTTTGATCATAACTCTAGTGTCAGATAAAGTATTTTCTAGGTGATCTTTTACCTAGTATTCTTGTATTCTGGTTTGTATATGTATATACTTAAACCTTAACAAATCTTCCATTGTACTTGTCATGTTAATCACTTTTTAACACTGTAAAATGATACTGTCTGGACTGTATACCATGTTATCTATATGTAACTTTCTGTGGAGCTTTTCTCCCCAGACCTCCACTGACAAAGGACTTGTGTCCAGTCAAACTTTCCCAGTTAACAAATGCAAATAAATAAATAAATAGTACCCACTCAGTCAAAGTAGTGGAACCCACCTCTAGTAGTATAGTCTTCCAAATCGGTGTACCCCAAGGATCAATCTGGGGGCCCCTACTGTTTGAGATATATGTGTCTGAGGTACATGACAGAAGCAGTTGTCTGTGGCTGACCAGGTGTACAGATGCTTGCAAGCTGGCCACTGTCTTACATTCCCCTACTGACGTGAGCATCCCCCAAGAGGCCCTCACCCAATTAATAACTGGTGCAAGAAGCATTCCACAAACTGGATGCCAGGAGAGGCAACATTCTCCCTGCTATGGCAGATGTCATCCACACTAATTATGACAGTAATACTGTCCCTGTTATGGCAGATGTCATCCACACTAATTATGACAGTAATACTGTACTGAGCATGCAATCAGGTGTGAGGCAACTTGTGCACCAAGGTTGATAGAAACACAGTGTGGGCACCATTGTATGTAAGGCCATCTACATGGCCCACCTCACAAATATGGATATGTCATCCAGGAACCAGGAGGCCACAATATCACTGCAATCCACCCTTATCAGATGCATTACCAAGTACAATGTCTCCTTTGGCATGTACCTTGCCAAGCAAATGCAGCAGTTGCAGAGACCACAGAGGTTCCTGACCAGGCAATTCCAGGGTCTGTAATACCTATCCAATACTGGTAGGCTGAAAGCTCTGTGCCTGTACTTAGTGCCATACAGACTGATCACAGATGACCTGTGCCTGGCATACAAGGCCATTTCCAAACCAGCATTGCTGAGATTTCTGCATATCTGTAAGACAAACCCCACTCATGCATCATGCACACAGGGCCCTTACCTGGTCTGTGCCATGTATAGTACTTATTGATGGGATAGTGTAGTATCCCACAGAATACACTGTCATACACTCCCTCCTCATGTCTAGCAAAGTACGTTTATAGCCCTCTTGAAGAAGACACTGGACAACTGCACAGGAAACAAATGGGACACCCCTGGGATCCTGCAGGTGTACCAGCTGGACAGGAGAAACAGGTGCTGGCTTGGAAGGGACATGGGCAAATGTCTGGGCCAGGCTTATGAGGGCATCAGGGCCAATAGCCTGGTATCATCTTGTTAGCCTATGCACCTAGTACTTTACATGTTTCCTGTATGTATTGCAGACTGTCCTGCCTTGTTGTCTGGAATGAAGCCCTGTGAGTATGAACTGAGTTGGTACTGCAGTGATGGTGTATAGTCTTGTCCCTTCATTGATTATCATCACATATTATTACACTTTGTCATTATTTGTGGTCTGTATAGCAGTAAGTCAGCTCTTACAGTACGTGCATATGCACTTGGTAACACTGAAATGCATAGTCCAGTAGCCTTGGTCTTGGCCACAATTACCATTCTGCTACTAGGCCCATCACACAGTAGGATTTGTTATCCTTTGTTGTGGGCCTTACAGTAGCAGTGAAAGAGATGGAATATGGCAGGCAGAACTAGTGTAAGGTCTGCCCTGAAGGGCCCACATGTGTCACAGCTGTGCCAGACTGTACCATGAGTGTGTGTGTGTGTGTGTGTGTGTGTGTGTGTGTGTGTGTGTGTGTGTGTGTGTGTGTGTGTGTGTGTGTGTGTGTGTGTGTGTATCAGCAAACATAATACTGCAGGGTATTAATTCACATATGTTGTCTTTCCCTCACAGCTGAACACAGGGGTTGGTGTCCTTCCCCCTTACAACCTGATGTCAGTGTCTTAGTGGACTCCCATGATGATGGTGGTCATAGTGAGTCACAGGAGGAGCTGTTGGTGCCTGAATCCATACCATTATTTGGTATCCCACTTTCAACCATCATGTCCCCATACACACAGTCAGAATACCCACACATACCCAGTCTCCAGCAGCCATGGATGATGGTCAGGTTAAGGGTGGTGGCATGAAACAGGTAGTGTGTTGGATACGGTGAGTGTGAGTGTAGACACCAACCATAGGCATGAGCAGGTGAGGTGAAACACAGGCAGATGGACAGGGTTGCTTAACAGAGGACTGCTGCCTATCAAGTCCCTGCTGCAAGTGCTACAGCAGGTGTCACCAGATGCATGATATGGTCCATCATGGAGGCACATGCATGTACCAACTGCAACATGGGACAGATGCTCAGAGTCATGAATGCAGCACTCCCTGCCATGTGTGATGACCTCCATGGCATTTGTGATGCCATACATCATCTTTCTGATGTTGTGGATAGAGAGTGGGTGAGACATTGTCACTGCTCTACCATGCAATGTCTGTGCTTGAGCATGTAGTGAGAGTAGGGTATCGGCCAGGCGGACATAGGTCAGCAACATGATCAGCTGTGAGCCCACATAGCCTTGCACATTCACAGTCCCATAGTGGCAGTGCCAACAGCACTACCAAAGGGAGGGTGCTGTCCACACAACACTGGAGCAGGCCATAGACACATTGTCCTGGCCAATCCCATCAGGGACATGGATCCTGCAGACAGCAGTCACCATAAGGGAGTAGTACTGCATCTGTCCTTGGGACTGGCAGTGCCAGTGAAACTCCTGGTAGACTAGTTGCCGCATCCCTGTTGGGAGATGGTGAACAGTACATACAACATAACACTGTGTTGGGCATCTACATTGCTTGATGGTGTGCAGACAAACACTCACACATCCCTATCACAGGCCAGTCACCACCAGACATGTACAGCTCATCTGCACAGCCCAGTTGAACATCACCCCTCCAGACACACACACTCACACACACACACACACACACACACACACACACACACACACACACACACACACACACACATGATGTCAGCCATATGGCCCAGCTTAGACCTCTGGAAATCCAACACCACACCCTGTGCATGTAATAATACTTGTGCTACAACCCTGTTATCCATACCATCAATGCACACACATACTCATATGGGTCTGATGCACAGGGTGACTATAGTACAGTGTAGCAATGTCATGCTGTGTAAGGTGCTGTCTGCTGGCAGTAGCTATGGGTACACACCGACATGTATGTGCCTTGTTAGCCATGATGCACTATTGCTGTTAGTACTGCTGACTGACTGTAGTGTCACATACTGTAGTCTGGTGGTGTTCCTGGTGTCTGTGTGTCTGCAGGCTGTGGTCTTGCTGACAGTAGCAATGCTGAGTAAGGATGAGTAGAAACACAGTGACCTTGTCATAGCCAAGGTACAGCTGTATATGTACATGTTTACCAGGTGTGCATACATGCAACAGTGTGTGAGGGGCAGTTGTGACAGACAGTGTGACCTTGCATACATACCCTTAATACAGCCAGCTAGCCTTCATACATGTAACCTGGGTGCTCTGTAAGACCGCAGGCTCCCACATTTAGAGGGATTACTAGAGTAGTGGCACTTGGTCCCTCACAGATTCAGCTATCAGCACCTATTGTCCCTGCCATGTCTGTCACATCCACACAATCATCATGGAGTTGATGATGGTATGCCTGGTGCTGTGTATGACAAGTTTGGGGTATGTATTCCTGACACAGGTCAGCCTGTGTTAGTCTAACCTGACAATTACCAGCATGTGTGTCTACTATCCACATGCATGTCTGGCCTCTTGCGCTGGTAGTACACACACAGTCATAGTTCTGTACATGGGGCAGCTGATGAAGGGATGAGCACAGCCCCTACCTGCACAGTCCTACAAACAATAGTGCTAGATACATAACACAAATAGCACAGCGGTACTGTAGTGTGGCAGTGTCTGCCACTACTATTGAAGTGTGTGACAACTGCAGAGGCTGTCAAGATTGCCAATGGTGGGTTCAGAGGCCCTTAACATGTTAGAGCCATGATACACACACATACACACACACACACACACACACACACACACACACACACACACACACACACACACACACACACACACACTCACCACTGCATGGGGACATGCACTGAGACGCACATGCACATGGAGGTGACACTTAAGAGTAGATGACCTACCCATCTATTAATGTACAATACACAGTGATACAACCATTGCACCATGGTGGCTTGGTGTTAGAAACTGTATAACTGTGCTTGTACCGTGGATGACATCTGTATGGGCTGACAGTAGGTTGGCAATGGGGGAGTTCACAGATTGGAAGAGGCAAACAGAATGGTATAGCCCTCACATACACACACTGAAGACAGCCACAGGGGCTGTGCATACAGAAACACATACACAGTTGCCAGTAGACATATTAGTAACCCTACATATCCACTTGTATGTACTATACTGCTGAGTACACATGACATGCTACACATAGATTATATGCCTGGGACATAACACACAACCCCTTACAACAGGTAGTCTTGCAAATGCCTTCATGGATGGTAGGATAACCCACCAGACATAGCAACTGGTCTTGTCTACTGCTCCTACAAACCTGCACAAGTGATAGAATGATAGACTTTGTATCAGCATGATGTGTCAGTCAGGTATAATGTCTAATGCAAGCATGTGTGAAGGTACAGTAACTGTGACATATTTGGCAATGATATCACAGGTATGCTCATTGTCAGGGAACACAGACCACATATAGGTTGCAGACATGTGGATATCCCGTGTACATCTGTACAGATGACTGGTATGGGCTGTATAATGTTACATGGTGCATGTGAGGCAGATGCCATTAACAGGGTCTTTAAAGTAATGTAATGGGTAGGGGGTCAACAGGCCTTAAAATGGTATACCCTACACACACAACAGCCACAGGGGATATGCTTCACACATACTACTATAATTGTCAGCATTGTGATTAGAACCCCTACCTGAGTATTTCCACTATAGTATTACACAGTTATTGCACATGACACAGAGCTCAGAGGGATGACAAGTGTATACAGGTACATCTAATTTGAATGCCATCTGCAGGCTTTGTAAAGTAGGGCAATGGGACATGCACTGGGTGGTACACACCTCAAAATGGTATAACCCACACTCCCAGAGGATATAATTATCACCCAAACACACACACAGGGATAATGTTATTCTCACACATACACACAGTATCACTGTTGCTAGTATTGAGTTTAGAACCCCTACCTATCCAGTTAGGTGTACTGCAGTTTTACCCACTTATCATAAATGCGACAGAGTTTATAAGATTTCACAATGTTGCAAGGTATGTCTAAGGTGATTACATCAAGAGCCTCTGTAAAGTATGGCAATGGGAAATGTACTGGGTGGGAAGGGCATCAAACTACATTACCTTGCAAACATACACACTTACAAACACCTTCACACACACACACACACACACACACACACACACACACACACACACACACACACACACACACACACACACACACACATTTGGCACAGCTGAGTGTAGAACCCCTGCCAATCTAGTTATCTGTACCATATTGTTACTTATTTATTACACACACCACAAAGCTTACAGGGCTGAGTGCTGTCCAAAGGTACTTCTAAGGGCAATGACATCAGCAAGACTGCTAAAGTAGGGCACTGGGAAGTGTTGTGGGTGGGAAAGTCCTCAAAATACTTCAGCCTACAAACATACACACACATCTGCTAGAATTGGAAATAGAACCCCTGCATATGAAGTTATTTGTACTATACTGTTACATAGTTATTGCACATGCCCTGGAACTCATAGGGCTGGTGCTGTGCAAAGGTACTTCTAAGGGAAATTACATCATCAGAGCTGCTAAAGGCAGGTACTGGGAAGTGTTGTGGGTGGGAAAATCCACAAAATACTTCAGCCTACAAGCATACACATTTACACACACTTACACACACACACATTTGCTAGAACTAGGAATAGAACCACTGCTTATCTACTTATGTGTACTATACTGTTACATAGTTATTGCACGCAAAGGTACTTCTAAGGTGAATGACATAGGCAGAACTGTTAAAGTTGGGCACTGGGAAGTGTTGGGGTTGGAAAAGTCCTCAAAATACTTCAGCCTATAAGCATACACACACTTATGCACACACACTTGTCAGAACTTGGAATAGAACACCTGACTATCTACTTATTTGTATTATACTATTATATAATTATTGCTTGTGCCATGGAGGTTATAGATCTGGAGCTATGCAAAAGTACTTCTAAGATGAATGACATTGACAGGACTGCTAAAGTTGGGCCCTGGAAAATGTACTGTGTGGGAATGGCATAAAACTGTTTCACCTACAAACAAACACACACTTGCCATGACTGAGATTGGAACCTGTATCTATCTAGTTATTTCTACTATAATGTTACACAGTTATCGCACATGCTACATGGCTTACACAGCTGACAAGTGCCCACATGTGCTTCTAAGTTGAATGACATTGGCAGGACTGCTAAAGTTGGGCACTGGGAAGTGTAATGTGTGGGAATGGCCTAAAACTGTTTCACTACAAACACTCACACATTCTCACACTTGCCAGGACTGAGATTAGAGCCCCTACCCATCTAGTTATTTTTACTATAGTGTTACGCAGTTATTGCATGCACTACAGAGTTTATAGGGCTGAGAGGTGCACAATGGTACTTCTACAGTGAATGACAGCAGTAGATCTTGTGGGAAGTGTATTGAGTGGAAACAGTCTCCTAATACTTAGACCTATGGACACACACACACACACACACACACACACACACACACACACATACACAGAGGCAGGTGATGTGATATTACAACCCCCACCTCAGTACTATTACACAATAGAGCACACCTTCATGCTGGCACATGTGACTGGTTACAACTGGCATGCTACTGTCCACAGCAGGACATCACTTTATGCCATTCAAGGTATCCATGCGTCTAATTCACTCTGTGTGTGCCCCCCTGTGTGTGTCTCTCTGTCTCTATCACTGTCTGTCTCTCTTCCCCACATCTATGTGTGTGTCTGCTTGATATATTATCTATTGCCCATATATATGTTTGTGTATCACACACAACAGATGCAGATATATCACATATGGGCCACCTACAGCTAGCTGAGGATATTCCTGCCTGATGGGTCTGTGTAAGGACAGTTACAGTGCACATAGCTGTTTGTATGCAAAGACATATATACACAATACAGTTATATAGTCCGATGTGGGTTCCAACATAGCCTGTGATTCTCTAAGTGTAGGCGCATGCCCAGTGTGACCTTCTATAGCGAGAGTGGAAGTGGGACTCCATTCCAGATATAGGTGTACTCCAGTCCGGGGTTTTGTGTGCTACAGCCATACCTCTCAAAAGTAAACAGGACTTTCCTAGGGTTACTAGATTTGTTTTAGCAGACATTTTCAGACATATCTGATGTCAGACACTGCAGTGCATTGTGTCATTACCTAGTGACAGACATCCTCAGATCATCACAGTGCCTTACTAGAGGAATACAAGATGTATGATGTACAGACCAATATTATGAGCCTGACTATACATTCTTGCCCAAAAAGGCCAGTTGAGAGGTGTGGCTACAGCCGGTTGACTGATGAAGCTGTGTAAACAGTCCACAAATTGGTGATATACTGGCTGGGGATCACCTGCCTGTATGGCATTCTTCTTACCTGAAAAGTCATATCCTGGTGTGGCCATACCTCTGAAATGTACATTTTGTGGCAGATTGTCCAGGTGCAGCTGACAAGCAGCTTAGTTAGCACTGCAGTTCTTAGAACATGGCCCTGTTAACCACAGTACTGTACCTAGGCCACTATGACACAACAGCTAGGAGTAGGTGCTGCCCACATCCTGGCAGTATTAACCACACATATACATAGTTCATCAACCACTGTATATTGCGGATATGCAACAAGTTATCATGTAGATTGGGACAGGCCTGGTAATCTGTGCTCTGCTGCTATTTCCTTTCAAACATACATGTTACTGCAGTTCTATGAGAATATGTGTGGGGGGCACACCTGTCAACTGATATACATTTGCACGGACTGCACTGATATTTGGTTTATATTTTGGTTCCATTTAGAATAATATTGTGCCCTGTCTTGGAGACTAGTGGCATATCACTAAGGACCACAGGTCAGATTGTAATGGTATATTTTGGGTTTCAGACTTCTTACCCTTTAGACCCTTACTGCAACTGCAAAACCTGCTGTACTATCACTGTGTAAAGTCTGTAGAGGGGTATTTCATCATTGTTGCCATTTGTGGGCCTTTGCCAGACATTTCTTAATGGTTTTCTACAGCTGGCATGCTAGGTGAGGCTGAGGGTTGAGTATGGAACTGCCAAACTGACATCCATCCCTGTAACCTATGACCTCCCAGTTAGTGGGCCCCCACATATACTGCAGAGGGATTTGTCATCTTGGGTACTACTGCATAGTGTGGGGAGGCTGGTACTGGGTGAACATTTCCTGGTGTCCCACATAGCTGTCAATTGCCTGCTGTTATCCCAGGCCACCCCCATTCCCTTGTATGCATGCAGCAATATCATAGCTATGCTACCAGAACATACTAATCAATTCATTTATTGTTAAGAAGACTGACTTACCTTGTGCCTGTGGCAATTGTGAGGATGGTGCTTGAGGGCTGCCAAAAAGGGAAAACTAAAACTAAGGGCACTCATAAAATTGTCTAAGGCCAGCTTCGAGAGAAAAATTGCACAGGACACTAAGGATAATCACAAGGCTTTCTTTAGTTATGTTAGGAACCTGGGTGGGAATTCCCAGATATGCTCAGAATTAGTCCAAAATGACAAAAAATACACTGAACCCACAAACATTGCTAACATCCTAGCTGACAGGTTCAGCGCAAACTTCTCCCCCCCCCCCCACCAAAAGGGCAAATATCTATCCCAGCAGAGTGCTTCCCCCCTGACATCTCAGATGCTCAGGTAAGAGCCGCCCTCTCCAAAGCAAAAACACAGCATCAATGGGACCAGACAGTGTCCCAGGCTGCATCCTACATGAACTCCAAGAAAAGCTAAACTCAAACATAAAACTACTGTTCAATCTCAGCCTTACTACAGGATATATACCCAAAGAGTGGCGTACAGCAACAGTGGTCCCTCTCCACAAAGGTGGTGCCTCAATGGACCTTGGAAACTATCGCCCCATAAGCCTGGCTAGCTTGGTCTGCAAAGCTATGGAAAGGATCATCATGGACCTCATAAATAAAGATATTGGGGACCTACAGACACTGGATCCTACCCAGTTTGGCTTTGTTAAGGGCAGACCCTGCCTCTTAAACTTGGTCGACTTCTTTGAAACAGTCACCAAGGCCATTGACGAAGGGAAGGTGGTCCACACAGCCTACCTGGACCTCGCAAACACCTTTGATACAATACCCCACTTGGGCATTATAGATAAGCTCACCAGCTTAAATATAAACCCCTATGTCACTAGATGGGTTGCAAACTGGCTCATGGCCAGAACCCACATGGTTAGAATTGCTGGAGCCATGTCAGACTCCAAACCAGTTACAAGTGGTGTCCCACAAGGCTCAGTCCTGGGACCTCTCTTGTTCGGTATATATTTCTCTGAGGTACAGGCCAACACAGAAGGACTGCGGCTGACCAAGTTCACAGATGACTGCAAACTGGGCACCATAATCGACTCTCCAGCTGACACAAGCATCCTCCAAAAGGGCCTCATAGAAACAGACAACTGGTGCCAGAGCCATGGCCTCAAGCTAAACGCCAAAAAGTGTATAGTCATCCCCTTTGGCAAAAACAAAGTGCCCACAAATTACCACATAGGTGGTAATCCATTAAGTGCAGAAGAAGTAATTAGGGACCTGGGGACCCAAGTTGATAGCAATCTCTCATTTGACAACCACGTGGCCAAAGTGGTTAGAAAAACATTTTATATAGCCCACCTAATCATGAAGGGATTCACATCTAGATTAGGGGAGGTCATCGTGCCTCTTTACTCATCCCTCATCAGGCCCATAATCGAGTACAATGCCCCTTTTGGGATGTACCTTACCAAACACCTGCAGCAACTGGAAAGACCCCAAAAGTACCTCACCAAGAGGATCAAAGGGCTCAAACAGATGCCATATGCTGCTCGGTTAAAGAAACTCCAGCTCTACTCAGTGGCATACCACCTGCTCAGAGGCGACCTGTGCCTGACGTATAAAGCCATGTCCAACCCGGAATTAAGGGACACGCTGCACCTCAAAAAAACCAAATCCCATCGAGCTACACGCTCGAGAGACTTGAACCTCAGCACTGAAATAAATAGGACATGCTGGAGGGACAGATTCATAACCCAGAGGCTCCCTTCACTCTGGAATAAAATACCAGTTCAGGTTAGGCAGAGTCCCTCATTGACTCTCTTCAAGAGGAATCTTGATGAGTGGATGAGAGATCGTAGATTTACCCCGGGTATCACTTCTGTGTCACTGTTAGACAGAGGCACAGTATACTAACCTCGAAAAAGGGCATAGCAAAATTAATTTAAAATGAGTGGTGAAAGCCAAACATACTCTGGCTAGGCTTATAAATGCCCTAGGGCAGATAGCCTAGTATGAACCTATGAACCTATGAACCTATGTTGGAAGCATGCAGTACACTGCCTATACATGTTAAGTTACAGGTAGTGTGATGTGCGCATCATCCATTTTACTGTGTTTGCAAGTCAGAGAGAGGTGTCAGTCCCTGGGTCCCTACAGTGTCAGTTCGTGTGCTATGGATTGCCTCTTTACCAAGGCCATGGCATACTGAGCACTCCTCTGTCTGCCTACAGGGGCTGGCTCAAGGGGTTCCTCCTCCAAGTCCATCTGTGCCTGTGGGGGACCTTGGCAATGGGGGGGCTGTGTGGCCTTCCCTGTGCTGTTCCTGCTGCAGCTGTTCCCACAGGATTATATTGTGTAGCATAGCACATACTATGAACATGTGTGCACATGTGGCTGGACAGTACTGCAAGGCTCCACCAAGTATGTCAAGGCAGCAGAACCATGACTTCAGCATCCCAAACACATGCTCTATAATGATCCTGATTTGTGTGTGTGCCTCATTATAGCATTCTTGATTGGGTGTGTGTGAATTTCTGATGGGTGTCATCATCCACAGCTCCAGTGCATAGCAAGCATCCCCCACCAGATGGCCATATGGGATGTCCCCACTGACAAATGTATGGTATACCTGTGATGAATGTCAGATGTGGGAGTTGTGATAGCTTCCAGGGTTGCCAGCACACACATTCATGATAATGCCCTGGGCACTGCGCACGACCTGGCAGTTGATGGAGGGGAAGCCCTTGCAGTTTACGTAGACCCTACCCTGTTCACCAGGTGGTGCTTTGATGTGGATGTGCATGCAGTCTATCGTACCCAGTACCTCCGGGTAGTCTGCTACATGGTGGAAGAGACACATATTGCTGGTCCTCTCCTCACGGATGTTGGGGAAGTAAATGTGCTCACTGGCATGTGGTAACATGGCATCCAGGAACTGGTGGAGTACCCTGGATGCAGATGACTGTGAGATCCCCATCATGTACCCAGTAGGTCTTTGGAAAGTACCTGTAGCTAGTATTCTTAAGGCTACACATACCTTGGTATCCACTGGGATGGGCTCCCCCCTGTTGGTTCTGGGTCTGAGTTGAGGCCGGCACAGCTCGATGATTTGCTAAAGTATGTCTTTGTCCACCCTGTAGTGTGCTACTATCTCCAGATCATGTAGCCCCTGGTAGGTTAACCTGGGTCTGAACACTCTTCTCCTCAGTCTGGGCCAGTTGTCAGCATTATCCTCCTCACTGCCCTCAGCCTCTAGCACATACTGATAAATCAAAATAATGGCAGTCTCTAACATTTGTTTGATTAAAATTCCCCCACATGTGTACACCAGTGGTGCAGTGTTTGTGGGAAAAAACAGACTTAAAGGTGTTTGATGCTGCCTGTATGATTGACTGGCTATAATACATTCCACCTGCTTGCTATTTTATTTGTACTTGATTGCTTTTGTTCTGCTATTTCCCTTTTCTTTCCCTTTCCATTTCCGCTCCTTTTAAGCCCTGAGGCACGCCACACAAACCCGCTCCCCAAATGTAAACAGTCTGCTCTATTTCCATTTTTTGTTTGTTTTAGACCTGGTGCACACTGTGCAAACCCGTTTAGCTAATATAAACATTTTGAAATAGTAATGGCCCTCCCCTGAACACAAACACACTCTTCATTTCATGGAATAAGTCAATACAGCCCCGGACACTCCCCCTTGCTTAGCTGTGCTTAGCTAAGCTCAACTGAGAGCCGCAGAGCTCCAATGAGTTTACACCAAGCATGGCAGTCACACCCCCTTTTCATGTCAGCTGCTCCTCCTGCTTACAACACTGCCTTATAGCTCCTACATGGTTAGGTGCAGCCACAGACTGGTCTCCCATTTAGTGATTCAGTAAAATGTGCTCATTTGCATACCCCACTGCCTTAGTCCCTGGTTACACCACTACACCACAGCCTTCCTCCTTAGCAACCAGTGTTACCTGTTATTGTTTGGATTCTGCATGCCGCAGACTATAATGGCAAAATTCAGATTTCACTTAAAATTGTCTTTTCACATTTTTTTTTCATTTTCGGCATGATCCTGTTTGCAAGCCGCTGCCCTATGCTTAAACTGCTGAAATCGGCCAAAAAAAAAAAAAACTTTTATTTTAAATAATTTTGTAACAGTTTCCCATGCCAATGGCCATATTTTTGACAATTAGCATGCCTAAGGATTATAGTACATGTTTTACTTTGAGTTGTCATGCCTCTGTTTTGATTTTTGCAGAAATCTATTCGTCTAGTAGCCGAATACATTTCTGCAGTGGACACTATTCTGCCATGGATGCCTGCCTGCTTTCTGGATCATTAATTGCCTCATTTGCATGGTTTTCACCAGCAAATGAGGTAATTAGCATAATCCAGTCATGTCCTTGGCAGAATAGTGTTAGCAGGCTCATGCATGCCCTCAGCCTTGTTTACTGGATCGCTGGGTTGCCATATTCCATGCAGCAGCTGCTGCACCATTCACACACATCATTTCACCGTTATTGAATCCCAGGATATGTGTTATCATTCAATGGTTTATCTGCCACAAGCCCTTCTAGGATATATAGTTGTCCATTGCAAATCTGTAGAGGTTGGAACAGTTGAAGACCACCTGGGATCCTATATACCACTCTTCAGGTATCCACAAATGAAGCACCATATCATTTAACTTTACTTACACCCTCTTTATTTTGAAATCATTGCCCCAGCCTTTTTCTTTCTTTCTTTCTTTCTACTTCCTCACCTCTCACCCATACAGAACAAATGACAATGGAATTCTGCACAAGTACCCCAAAGGCTGTACCAATATTTTCCATCAGCAAGTCCATCCTACTGTGTGTGGTGAATGCACTCTTGGCCCTTGTCAAAGTAGATGACATTCAGAGCAACTCAGTTGCCACCTTCCCATAAACCTAGCAGCTTAAGTCTATATTAAGTATATCAAAATAGTACAAGCATACAAAAATATGTCACCTAAATGTTCAAGTAAATTGCCCTGTGTTACATGATGTAAATTTCCCTTATACCAAACAGTCATTCTTTCTGCAAAGCAGCCTAATGTGTTATAATTACAACAGCTGCACAAAAAAAAAAAGATAGAACCGGAGGTGACACACACACATATATAGATCGATTAGATAAATAGATAGATAGATAGATAGATAGATAGATAGATAGATAGATAGATAAATAGATTTGAAGATGATATATGTGTGCGTGTGTGTGTGTGTGTGTGTGTGTGTGTGTGTGTGTGTGTGTGTGTGTGTGTGTGTGTGTGTGTGTGTGTGTGTGTGTATATATATATATATATATATATATATGGATCTACTGCTTTTGGTCGAATTACATTTGGTCGAAAATTATTTCAGGCAGCCCACTTCACTGAAAATGCATTTCACTGAAAACCCATTTGGTCGAATTCCATTTGGTCAAAAATGGTATACAGCCCATGCCCCACTGCAGTGCAACCATGGAGTGAGACTATAAAGTTAGGGGGTAGGGGAGCACAGCCCCCCACATTGGGGGGGTAGGGGCATAGCCCCCCACATAATTGCAGTGTATTCCCTATTATATACTTGTGTATTTATTAAAAATACATTGAAACATTTAACGTCAGTAAAAACTAGTTACAAAATGTGGGGAGATACGCCCCCCCCACACACACCCAACTTTATATTATCAGTCCAGGGATGCATTGCAGTGGGGCAGGGGCTATATTTCATTTTCTACAAAATGGAATTCGACCAAATGAGCTTTCAATCAAATGAGCTGTCAGTGAAGTGGGCTGCCTGAAATCATTTTCGACCAAATGTAATTCAACCAAAAGCAGTAGTGTGTGTGTGTCTGTGTGTGTGGCTCTATTGTTTGGGATCTTGGGATCAAATGATCCCAGCGTTGACATCTGTTTGGTCAACACAAACAGGTGGTTGGCATATGCAAGAGATCGACAGTTCCCAGGTAGGACAATATTCCCTTTCCCCAGGGACTGTGTAAGCCCGTAGTATATATAATTACCATGGAAGTATGGTACATGATATAACACATATGCAAACACATCCAAGAAAGAGTTACGTCAATCAAGGCATTTCATAATATTACTATGGGTATGTTATCACCATCTCATCTAGAAACTTTACACCTAAGTACATTAATCTTTCCCAGTATACAAGCTTGTTTTCATTCTTCTTTGTAGTGTTTTTTTTTTTAATATGACCCATATGAAACACAATATTTTAACTAACTAGGCAAAGAGAAAAGACAATAGGATAATGCAAGTAGGCTCAATGAAGCACAGAGAGAGAAAGAGAGAGTCTTCCCCAAGAGGAAAATGGTGATGGATAGCCCTATCCCCTGCACAAAGTACCATATAAGAATTTTATGCCCGGTCATGCAGAATTACTTGAATAAAGGTCTATACTGAGTCTAAATTGCCAAAAAAGAGTCCCATAACTTATTTTCTGTTTACTATCTTTTGTTTTTGCATCTCCTTCAGGACTTGGCCTAATGGCTCCCCAGCTGCACCCAAATTGGTCCATTTATTTAGCAGAGGCAAGAGGGAAGCATTCCTGGGGAAGGCCAGAGGCCTTTGGCCAATTTGTTCCTCCCTCATGAATCCCGGTCAGCATATTCATTCCCCCAACAGTGTGTGTCAGGTTATATGGAGCAAATCAGCTTACTTGTCCTGCAGGGGGACCCACACTTCCCTGGTTGAGCACTACCTCCATTTCGGTGACTTTCTGAGCTCCATTATATGTAACTACCACCAGAAGCATGCCTCTGCATGCTGGATTCTGTGGTTTGTGCTCTGAACAATGGCAGTGTGTGCTCCCCTAGGTGCATGCTCCATCAATGTAACACCCAGTGTTCATGTTAAGTGTCATCCAAGTGGTAAGGCAGACCACCTCCTCCCTAGATGGGTAAACCAGCATCAGTTGCTTGCTGCCATCCCTCCTCAGCCAAGCCGCTACTTGAACTCAGGTTACCTGTGCCATAGGTATGACTTTATTCTGCTATGTCATGGAGCTGGTTTTCTGTTTACTATGTTATGACAAACAAAACTCTTTTTGTGTCATTCAGTTTTCCCCTTTCCAAAAATCTGCTCGATTTTTAATCACAATCCTTCTGACTGTGAATTTTTCTGCAACATGACATACTATAAAGTTTAGGGGAAAAATAGAGGACTATGGTTTGGTGTGACAAAATTCAGCATTAAACTTACCTACTAGCCTCTATCTATCATCAGGATAACAGTGACAAAGAATACAGTTCATAACTCTGAAAAGCTGAAAGCACACAGAAAAAAAAACTAACACTCATTTTCTGTGCGGTCAAGTTTATCCAGCACTCATGGCTGTTTAGTGCACAGCACTGCACTACACGTGAGCAAGATATGCATGCCTTTGAAATCACAAGTAGTAGCACCTCACAACTGGTCCAAATTACGCTAATTATCATGAATGATTTATGAAACCTACCAAACAGTACAGCAGGCATCAATTACATAGATAAACAGCGTGTGCTTCTCTCTATAAGCTGAGCTTTAAATTTTGAAGTGGATTCTGTTAAGGAGCCTGAGAAGTAGCATGGATGTCATCCTTGTGGTTAAAAACAGTGGGAATGCATAAAATGTGAAAAGGTGAGAAGGGAGGGTAACACACAAACATATGAACACATCAGCATGCAAACAAAAGGAGAGTTCATTAACATGATTTGTACAGAGTTGCAGCTAGCACCTATGCAATTCCCTTCACCTCCTTTTCTTCCACTTACCACCCAACCCATGTGTTCCTAAAGCCACTTGTTTCATGCTCTGTCACTACATGAAGGACTGTGGGCCAGACTCTCACCACCCTTTCAGTGAAAAGGATCTTATTGCGGTCTTACTTAGTCTGGATCCCTCCAACTGCCAGCAAAGCAGCATCAGTTTACTGTCTTCCTTACTCCCATATTTGTTATGTTACCCCTTCCAATCTTGCTCCATACTAGTATGTTATGTTTTTCCATTAGCTGCATTCTTCCCTTCACTCCTTGACTTATCTGGGCCCCTTTCCCATTTCTTGTTTCCTTATGCATCTCTTTTCACTGTTATCTCTTCTCACTTGATAAATTCACAGAGGTGTGCTTCAGTTATCTTCCTGCAGCCTCCTAAGCAGTTTTCTACTGCTTCGCCTAGCTAAAAGTCAACTCCGCTGTAGTTTCATAGTAGATTTTTTAATCATTTTCTGCCATGTCCTATCTGAAAATATTGGCATGGTCACTGCTTCCCAGTAATTCCTTCACTCATACATCCATATAGAATTTGTCAGTGGACATAATCTGTGCTCCATATAACAGCTGTTTTCCTTTCTTTATTTTATACCCCTGCTTTACCAGTGCCCCCCACATCTCTGTTTGCCTCATTTTTGTTGTCGAGTGTCTTCCTTCAGACTATCCATGGCATTTTCAGGTTCCCCAATATTGTCAGCCTCCTACCCTTAGCCCATTTAATTACCTTGCACCATAATGCTCCTCTATTAGCATAAGCTTGCATGCACACTGTGCACATCTAGAAAAGTTTCTATCATTTCTTCTCCAACTTAATATGATAGTACTGCCCAATCCCCTAATAGGTTTACTATTGTTCTTTCCTGTAGACTCTGCCCTTTGTTTATGGCACATTGGCAACAGCAGCAGCAGCTTGGTATTGCTGTCCTCCATTCTTGTCTTCTTTATAACCTATATTGTAGGGTCACCATATGCAGTACAAGTGTAACCCATGTCTCTTTCATACCTGCTATGACCTCACCTCTTTCCTCCAAGAATGCCTATACCATGGTCATCTATCTTCCTCAACTTGCAGCGTTGTGCATCATAACCCTCTGTTCCCTGGAGCATCTGATTTTTCACCTTGTCCCTTGTTTTTCCTGGTCATTCTTGTCTCTCTGCCCCTGAACTTAAGTCCCCTTTTTCCCTCCTTACCTTAATTTAAAGAGATTCTGGTTAGTATGCATCTCTTCAGCCTAGATCTTCCTTTAGTTTCTGCCTACCTTCCATGTTCAGACACAAATCATCTATCCACTTCTGCAGATCTTGCTACTTGCAGTACATACTGTATTCTTGATCAGCTTCTCCTAACAATATTCTATAGATTGATAATCTGTTCTGGGGTCTTTTATCTCCCTGTATATAAGAGCACCTCAATCTATTTTCAAGTGTTTGATCTCTTTGAGTGCTTTTCTCCCCTTGTATGTAATTACTTATCAGCTATTGTAAAATGTTTGTATGTGTGTTGTGGAGCCTTTCTCCCCATATCATTGTAAAATATTTAATCCATTGAGGGGCTTTTCTCCTCTTGTATAAAGTTACTCATCAACTTATTGTAAAATATTTAATTTGTATTGAGTTTTTTCTCCCCTTGTATATAATCAATCATTCAACTATTGTATATGGATATCCGCGGTGGTGGTGCTGTGGTAGCGTTGTCGCCTCACAGTAAGATGCTGTCCAGTTCGATTCTCAGCTAGAGTGTCTTATGCGTGGAGGCACGTGTGAATGGCTGTACCTTTGTTGAAGGTTGTGCAGCAGACCTGGCAAGCTGATATGTAAAAATCAACTGCCAATCATTAGCGTATCAGAGGTCTGCTGTGGTGACCCCTAACCGGGAAAAGCCGAAAGACACAAACAAATTCAACTATTGTTTATATATTTTTGAATCTATCTATTGTGGAGCTTTTCTCCCTGGGCCTCCACTGAAAATGAGCCATTGGCTCAGTCAAACTTTCCCAATTACCAAAGGACAAATCAATAAAAATAACACAAACACACACACACACACACACACACACACACACACACACACACACACACACACACACACACACACACACACACACCCATTTCCATTTGTATTTGTTCAGCACTATGTTCTCAAATTCTACATCTTTATTCTGTCTTTCAGGCCCTTATTTCTATCAGCAGTGTAATGAATTCCAAAAAGGTGAGTGACTTTCTTGTTACTTTTTAGAAATATAATTTGACCACCCTTTTTAATGCTAATTTTCCTAATTTTGGCCTCTGACCCTTCAGTGACCAACCATCAATTGCCATTCATCATAAAGCTTATTTGTTCCTTTCATCTCTATACACTGAAGAAACAGATGGGGAGAGAGAGAGAGAGAGAGGGGGGAGAGATGGAGAATCATGTCTTGTCATCGAGTATGTAGTAAAGAAATTCTGTCATGCTCCTACAACCCTCCCCCTACTGGCCAGTAAGAGAGGTGCAATGCCCCATATGCTGAAGTTGTAAACTTTAGCCTACCCATCCTTCTGTATTTTTTTTTTATCCCCTGAGACCTGGTCAGTCACTTCCCTCCCTTCATCTCATTGGCCCATCTCTTCTTCTATTTTGGTGGGAGCCAGGCACC
Source organism: Protopterus annectens (assembly GCF_019279795.1). Taxonomy (NCBI): domain Eukaryota; kingdom Metazoa; phylum Chordata; order Ceratodontiformes; family Protopteridae; genus Protopterus; species Protopterus annectens. Next base: position 211,164,382 of record NC_056744.1, on the reverse strand, counting down.
TCCCATCACAGGTGAGAGTCCTTTCTTCCTTGGCTAGAACTATTTTTTCTCAAGAGAGGTGAGAGTTGAAAAATGCAATGGACTTCTCCCACCAAACTTTCTAATCCCCATTACAGCTCTTTTAAGCGGTCTAGTTCTGCCTCCCCACAGTGGGAATGCATGCCTTCATCTGCATGCTTGCCCCATTTGTTACTGCTGCTATCACCCCAGACCATGTTTGCTCATAAGTCCATGGCCCACAGGTGTAATACTCATTGCACCCCTAAATTTCAACAAAATTGTAAGCCAGAGTTGCCATCCATTATCAGGATGGGAAGGCAACAGCAGCTATTCACTCCCCATCCTCCCATACTATCTCCTTCTGTCCCCACATTAAAAATTTAACAAAGATCATCTAAGTCATAGTCAGGGATTCATCCCTCTGCACAAATTATTACTAAGTAAAGTATAACAATTTCTTAGCCTGTGGTGCTCCAGAGTTGACATTGTAAACTGTAGTTTTGGGTCTTCCCCAGTGAGTATTTTTTCTGTGGGTAAAACCAACTTTATTATCAAAAATTAAAGCACCAGTAACCACTCGCTCTTCTCACTCCCCTTGATTACGATCTCCATGTTCCCAGATCCAATCTCTTCACAAAAACCTTATCACTCACTGCATCTTAGCCCACCCTTTTCTAATCTGTACACCAAACTTTCTTGCACTACTCTCTGCCTATCACTACTTCTCACCTCCAACTGACACATCTATTGTTCCTTCCTCGCATTCTACCCTACCCTTTACTAAATACCCTTATTTTTCATTTTTTTCTTTTTTCCCATTTATTTTCTTTTTCTCAGACTTTATTAGCAACATTTCAAATACATTATCATCCAGCCACTTATTCTACAATGTATCGTATAAAGTATGCTTTACCTCTCCCTGTACTATTAGCCCTGCTACCGCTTGCTCTCCATGCTACCTCCTTCCCATCTAACCTTCCCCCTCATAATCACTTTCCAACATTGCCCATAATTGATGAGCAACAGCATGTCAGACCTACTATCTATACCTCCCCATACCTCTAAAATACCTCCCCTACTCTACTTTTCTCAATTAGATATTACTAAACCCAAAACTGTACCACCTCATTATATATCTATCACAGTCTGTTTTCTAAATTGAAACATCTTACCTTCCATTTCCTTACCCACATCAAACTCCAATGTGAATCCATCCTAATCCAGGCCCAACCCTTTCCTCCAAACCCCATTGCACTGACATATCCACTAACCCCACACCTTGCTCCTGTCTACCACTAGAAACAGGTAACACTGACTTGCTTATTATAAATGCCAACCTAAGTAGCCTAATGAGCAAAGTCCATGAATTTCAGGCCACTATTGCTCTGTACATCCCGGATATATTTGTCATTACTGAAACATGGCTTAAGCCCCACATCAAATCTGAAGAATTTCTTCCTAATGACTATAGTATCCTTTGAACTGACAGAGTAGCTAAACGTGGAGGTGGTATTGCCATATTTTTTAAAGAAAATCTTAGTTTGATACACCTCAACACTACTCCACCTGATATCCCTAACCTTGAAATTTTGATAGCACGGCAAGCACGCCTTGAACTTAATAACCACAAGTCCATTATCTTTATAGCCTCCTACCTCCCCCCTGGAAAAAAAACTCCAGAATATAGAAAACATCCTAGAATGGGCCTCTACAAACTTCACCCATGAAACTATAATACTAGGAGATTTCAGTCTTGACTGGACCACCTGCTCTTCTAATACCTTACAAACTTCATTAATCTTTACAATTTCTCATAGAATCAACCTCCCCACACACATTGACAAGCACTCCAAGAGACAACCCACACTAGACTCAATTTTATCTAACAAGCCTAATACTACATATGATGCTGGGTGTCTCCCTGACACACTAACCGATCACTTCCCTACCTACTTGGTTAGAAAGCATTTTCAGAATTTCTCCAATATATAATTTCACTACATTCACAACAAAAAAAATTTCTCTCCTTCATTATTTAACTCCCAACTTCTACAATATGATTGGACACCTTTGAAACATCTTCCACTTGATAGTGCAGTTCAGTACTTCAATACCTCCTTCTTTAAAATACTTAATGAACTAGCCCCCATAAGAAAAATATGAACCAACCCTAACAGACTTCCCTGGCTATCAAAAGACACTTCATTTACTAAATCACAATGAACAAAACATGCTGGAGGGATAGGTTCCTGAACCAGAGACTCCCCATATTCTAGAATAGACTGCCCATACATGTCAAGCAGACTGCCTCCTTGGCCGTCTTCAAAAGGAATCTTGACGACTGGATGGGAGATAGGAAATTTACCCCGGGGATCACGTCAGTCACCCTGCTAGACAGGGGTCCAGGGAAGTAAATATTGTGGGAAGAAATAGCCAGGGAATTGTTATGGCTAGGCTTGTATAGGGCCTAGGGCCGATAGCCTAGTGCCAGCCTATGAACCTATAAGACAAATACACAGAGCCTGGTCTCACTATCAAAGTAGTAAAATTAAAGAAAACCTCACTACCTACCAGCAACATAGAAATCAAACTAAACAACTAATTAAACAGGACAAAAAAAACTACTTCCAATCAAAACAACTAAAATACCAGAACGATCCCAAAAGATTCTGGAAAGCAATTAATCTCCTTCTCAAACCAGGAAAACCCACTACCGCAGCCCCAACACTGACCAATCAAAATGAGTCCTAGCCACTCAATTTAACTCCTACTTTATTAACTCAATTACCTCCCTACTTAGCAAAACGCCCAGTACAACTCCTACCATACCTCAGACTCCTGACAAAAACACTACCCTTCTCCAACTGAAACCAATTCAAACCAACTATATCAGAATTCTTATTACCAAATTACAACCTTGCACACTAGCCGCTGACCAGCTAACTGGTGACTTTCTTTAACTAGCTGCTTCCTCCATAGCTTACCCTATATCTATTCTAATCAACCATTCTGTCTCTGAACAGTATGTGCCATCCCTTTGGAAAATATCCCACATAATACCCTTACATAAAGGCGGTCACTCAACTGATATATCCAACTATAGACCCATAGCCATTCTGTCCCCACTCGCCAAAATCTTAAAAAAATGTATGCACAAACAGATATTAGACCATTTCCTGACCAATAATCTACTATCCAAAACACAGCATGGCTTCCGGCCCAAGCATAGTACCAGTACAGCACTCATCAGCTTTACTGACACTGTATACCAGCTTAAAAACAAAAAACAACTAGTATCTGCTACCTTCCTAGACATGTCAAAAGCATTTCACACTGTGCCATGTCAAATACTTCTAAACAAACTAGCCATCCACCACTGCAGCTCAGAAACCCTAAAATGGTTTCATAGCTACCTGACCGACAGAAAATAAGCAACTCTATGAGAAAACAAACTCTCCACTCAGCTCCCTGTAAGAGTTGGGGTCCCACAAGGCTAAATCCTTGGTCCAGTCCTGCTCACTATCTTTACTAATGAATGTCATACTGCAGCTAACCCAGCCTCAATTGTACAATATGCTGATGATGCTTCCCTGCATCCTTGATCTGCTCTGCCGCCACTATCAAAGAACTCCCAAAATAAAACTCAAGCAGCCCTCCACAGTATAGAAAATTATCTAAATCTCCATCAACTTATACTTAACCCACCAAAAAAGCAAGCTTATGGTCTTACAGGTTCATAGGTTCACAGGTATGTACTAGGCTATCGACCCAAGGGCCTATGTAAGCCTAGCCAACAAGATTCCCTGGCTTGTGCCACCCAAGAAAGTTATTTGCCTATGCCACTGTCGAGCAGAGACACAGAAGTGATCCCTGGGTGTATTTCCTATTTCCCATCCACTCATTAAGATTTTATTTGAAGAGTACTAATGAAGATCTTTGCTTGACATAGATGCGTAGCCTGTTCCAGAGTATGGGAAGTCTCTGGGACAGGAATCTATCCCTCCAGCATGTCCTGTTTATTGTGGGGACAAGGTTTAAGTCCCTAGAGCATGTAGCTTGGAGGGATTGGGATTTCTTTAGGTGTAGCATGTCCAACAGCTCTGAGTTTGACATAGCTTTATATGTTAGGCAGAGATCACCTCAGAGTAGCCGAGTAAAGCTACTATGGAGTAAAGCTGGAGTTTTTTGAGATGGTCAGTGTAGGGCATTTGTTTTAGGCCAGTAATCCTCTTTGTGAAGTTCTTCTGTGGCCTTTCCAGCTGCTGCAGATGTCTTGTAAGGTACATTCCAAAAGGGGTGTTGTATTCTATAATGGGTCTAATGAGTGTCGAGTAGAGGGGAACAATGACCTCTTTTTTCCTCAATGAGAACCCTTTTATGATGAGATGTGCCATGTAGAAGGACTTCCTGACTACTGTGGCGATGTGACTATCAAAGGAGAGACTACTGTCCACCTGGGTCCCAAGGTCTATTATCACACATTCAGTGTTAAGTAGATTGCTGCCTATGTGGTAGTTCATGGGTACAGAGTTTTTACCAAAGGGGATGACACTGCACTTTTTGGCATTGAGCTTGAGGCCATGGCTCTGACACCAAGCATCTGTCTCAGCGAGGCCCTTCTGTAGGATGTCCACATGATTTGGGGACTTGACTATGGCTCCTAGTTTGCAGTCATCTGTGAACTTCATTAGCCAGAGGCCTTCTGTGTTAGCCTGTACTTCAGAGAAGTAGATACCAAACAGGAGAGGTCCCAGGATGGAACCCTGTGGTAATCCACTTGTCACTGCTTTGAGGTCAGATTTGGAGTCTGCAACTTTTACATTGTGCATTCTGTCAGTGAGCCAGTTGGCAACCCATCTTGTGATGTAGAGATTTATACCTAGTTTAGTGAGTTTAGCTATAATTCCAGAATGGGGGATGGTGTCGAAAGCCTTGGCAAGGTCAAGATAGGCTGTGTGAACCACCTTACCCTCATCTACAGCTTTGATGACTGCCTCAAAGAAGCCGATCAGGTTCAGGAGGCATGATCTGCCTTTCACAAACCCAAACTGGGTGGGATCCAGAGTTTGGAGGTTACCAATGTCTTTGTTTATGTGTTCCATGATGATACGTTCCATGGCCTTGCAGACCAGGCTTGTCAGGCTAATAGGTCGTTAGTTCCCAGGATCAGTGGTGGCTCCCCCTTTGTGGAGTGGGATAACTGTTGCTGTGCGCCATTCAGTGGGCACAAAGCCTGATGTGAGACTATTATTGAACATGGTGCTTAAGTGGGGAGCCAGTTCATTCTGAAGTTCATGTAAAACGCAGCCTGGGATGTTGTCCGGTCCCATGGATGCTGTGTTTTTGGCTTTAGAGAGTGCAGCTTTTACCTGTGTAGTTGTGATTACAGGGACTCTGCATTCTTCCTGTATAGATATGGGCCCTTTAGGGGTTGGGGGGGGTAAAGTTAGCACTGAACCTATCTGTCAGGATGATGGCAATATCAGATGGTTCTGTAATTTTTCTACCGTTGTGCTGTAACTCAGAGCAGATATGGGTGTTGCCATCAAAATTCTTGACATAGCTATAGAATGCTTTGTGGTTGTTCCTAGAATTAGTGGCAATTTTGTTTTCATAGCTAACTTTGGAGGATCTTATAAGGGATCTCAGCTTCTTACTGAGGCTGACCAGGGAGCTTCTCCACTCATGGGATTTTACTCTCTTTTGCAAAAGTTTCTTCCTTCTGTTGTACAGTTTGTTTATGGCAGGGGACCAACAGATTGGCTTCCTTTTTTTGGAGGATAGCATCTTGGTTCTGTTTGGGATATCACAATCCATGCACTCGTGTAAGTGCTTATAGAGTGCATTTCTGTAGGATTCAGCAGTTGTAACTGTATTGTCCATCTGCATGGGTGTCATTAAGTTCACCACTTCTGTCTTAAGAAGTATGAAGTTGGCTTTGGAGAAATTTTTTGCCATGGTTTCCTTAATGGGGGATGGGGGTGGGATGTGGATATCAAGGGTGATTAGCTTATGGTTGGATCGGACCAACGAGTAGTTGACTTCAGGTGTGAAACACTGGTCACTCATGCTGGTAATGACTAGGTCTAGGATATTGTTGCCCCTGGTGGGGGTGTGGATAAGCTGATCCAGGGTATTGGAGTTTATGAATTCCAGAAAGCATTGAGCTAATGAGTTGGTACACGAGTAGTTTCCCAGTTAATGGTGGGGTAGTTGAAGTTGCCCATTATTAGGGTGTTTGGTTGAACCCTAATATTTCCAGTACATCAAGAAAAGAGGAGTGGGAATCCTGGGGCATGGTGGGGGATCTGTAGCAAGCTACAATTTGGATTGCAGTTTTGCCCAGAGTTTGTTGCACTTGGATAACCTCAGATGCATTATGCTGAGCAACTAGCCTGGAGGTTTGGATAGCCTTAATGAATATGGACACACCTCCGCTTTTGGTGTTTCGGTGCAGGTTACATGGCTGAAAAGTGTGGTATGAGTTATAGCCTGGTAGTGCAGGGTCTTACTTCCACCAAACCCCAACATCTAAGAATCTGCCTCCTATCTATATTTCCACCTCCAATGGCACTGTTATAGAGCCAGTAGAACATACAAAACTTCTTGGTGTTACAATTGATAGCGGACTTAGGTTTGACAAACACCTTGCTCTAACCATTAAAAAGGTGCATGCCAAACTGGGTTCAGTCTACAGAGCAAAACCATTTTTCACTGACCAAGCCAGATTCACTACTGCTTGAACCCATCTATTATCTTCCCTTCTATATTGCTGTCAAATATTTACAGCCTTCACAAATCTGACCTAAATAGCCTCGAATCTTGCTATAACAAAACTGCCAAATTCGCTACAAATCAGTCTTATAGAGCTCACCACTATACTGCATTAATTCAGCTAAACTGGCTAGAGCTCCCTCATCTCCTCTCCCTGACTCAGCTACTAACTGCCCACATAGTCATATACAAACCCGACAACTGTCCAGCAATATCAGATCTAGTTTAACTCTATAGTAACCTAATATCCCTTAGATCTGCTGACAAAGTATTGTTAAAAGTTAGTAAGGCCTAAAACACTTATGGCATCTCCCTATTCTCCCATGCCATAGCCAAGAAATGGAAGTCTCTTCCACAGCATATTCTCACCATCAGTAACACACTAACATTTAAACAGACCCTAAAAGAACATTTTTGTAAACATAGGCTCTGCTCCTGTACTAACCCAGGCTAAACATCTGTATCCTCCTGCTGCCTTCTTTTTCTCAATATCTCCTGGCTTTATTGACTCGTTCTCCCAAAAGAATTGAAGAAAAGAATGAAGTATGAAGAACTGATATTGCTTGATGTTTGACAATTGCCTATAATTGCTTAATATTTTTCTCAAGATGTCTAACTTTTTTTAACACTACTGTAAGAATTTGTAATTTGTATTCCTGTGTATGTCCTATAATTATTGTAACTTGTATATGCCATATGTAATTTCTATTGTAATCTGCTTTGGAGCTTTTCTCCCCGGGTCTCCACTGAAAAAGGGCTTCTGGCCCAGTCGGACACTACCTGGTTAACAAAAGCCTGCTGTAATCTTCCTTCAAGTTACTTCCCTCCCTGTACAGTGTCAGAACCATTTCCACTTCCTCCTGTCCGGTTTCTAAAAACAATCCATACCCTCTTGAATGCCTTGTGGATTCCCTATCTACCACCAGTTCTGACTGTCTGTTCAATGAGTCTACAGCAGTTGTAGTCCATGCAAGATTAGCATTTTAGGTGCACTTGAATTTTGCTTGTACACCCTTTTAAAGTAACTATCATATTCTGTTGTTTTATTAATTCTCACCTTTTCTGTTACTTTTCTTTATTTTCCTTGTCCTGTTTCTCTTGTTTGAGATCAATCAAACTTTGTTTTTTCACCAATGTGTCAGCAGTAAGTGACTAGTAGTAATGGGTGGGCAAAAGTATGGTGACATGTCCCAGCATCATACATACATACATACAAATATTTCAAGTGCGGGCATTAATGCCTTTCTAGATTGTTAATATTCCAAAACAGATGTTCCCATAGTAAGTGCCCAGGCTGTTCTTAAAAATATCTAAAATAGTGCTTGCTTTAATGTAATGTGGAAGTCTATTCCATACATCAGCTACTCTCTCAGTAAACCAATTAGTATACTTGTCATTCCTATAGTATCTTCTGTATAGATTGTCTGAGGATTATCTACTATTGTTTTGATAACCAAAAACATTCCCAGAGTTAGTTGTCTCTAAATGCCCTATATACCTTGTGACATCTCCATGCTGGGCCAGTAATCAAGGAGCCTGAATCCTCACCACTGATACTGGAGAGGGACGTGCACTTGGAATACAAATGGATACACTCAGTATTTCCAGATGCAGACCTCTCTGCATCAAGCACAATTTCCCTTAAGAGCACATGGGGCACACACTCAGCCCTGGATCTGGGTGTCTCTATCTGCCTCTCCCCAGGTCCCCAATAAGGCTCCCCACTGGCACTGTGAAACCAGTGCTTTGTGTCCCTGCTCCAAGTTGCTGCACACACAGACTTTGAGATTTAATTTTCACACACACACACACACACACACACACACACACACACACACACACACACACACACACACACACACACACACACACACCTGGGAAAGGCTGTCACTGATTACCCGCTCTACCAACCTTGCCCAGACTATAAGGTAGATTCACTGCCACCAGTCAGTTACAATAAGACTCTTAAAACGGTATCCAATTATGCTGAGTGAAGTTAATATTAATACAACTAGGACCAGCCACAATGAAAAGATTAAATATATTTAATAATAAATAATAAAACAATAAAATACTAAAAATATATTTACAGTAAACCACAGAGGTCAAATCACAGGAAATATTGAAAATAACAACATGGACAGACTCATAAAAATAAAGAAAAACAAACTCTAAACTAAGCTTCACTATATTCCTGACTGAATCTAGGAGAATTACTATTCTCTAATAACTTACTTGATACAAGAAGGCACAATGAAATATGTGAGCAGTCTTTCTAGTCAGGATCCCCAAAACAGAATACTGAATACTCCCTGTAAAATATTATATCCAAGATGCCTTGCAGAATGACCTCATCTTGTCATCTGACTCCATGTTCTCACAGTACAATATACATCTAAATGTTTATGGCAGTGTCTGGGCTTCCCCTCATTTTACTGAGCTAATGAATAACGGCCTCTTCCAGACCCACAATCTCTGGTCCTATTCAGCACTGTGGGGTGCTGTTTTAACAGTTTAACAGCTAATTTACATTTCCCTTATTTTTCTTAAATTAAGCTAGCTGGTTAACCTCTTTTGTTCCAGTATCCTCTATTAAAACATATATATTTAATTCAGTTCCAATAGTACATATACATTTCTTTTCATTCCAGCAGGGTGCACTGTTGATACATTTTAAGACAAGTAAACCTCACAAATACATTTTCAGCACAAGCATCTGTACAAATCAGTTTGATATACAAATGACATATAATTATTTACAAAATTCCAGCTAGCTGTGCTGGCACAAGTCATACATCCAATACTCTACTTCTGGCATGGCTGGCAGTACCTCCTATTGTCACATACCTGAATAAGGTCTCTTCTTAAATATCTATATGAGACACTCTACAAGTTCTGATAATTTAGTTTTTCATAATAACTTAAATTTTACATACATACATACATACAAATATTTAAAGCATAAACATTAATGCCCTTCTACCCTGCCAGTATACCAAAACTGTTGTTTCCATAATAAGTGCCCAGGCTGTTCTTAAAAATATCTAAACTAGTGCTTGCTTTAATGTAATTTAGTAGTCTGTTCCATGCATCAGCTGGTCTCTCAGAGAACCAGTTAGTACACTCATCATTCCTGTACAATCTTCTGCATATGTTGTCTAATGATTCTCTACCACTTTTTGATAACCCCAAACATTCCCAGAGGTAGTTGTCTCTAAATGCCTCATAACCTGAATAAGATTTTCTCTCAATTATCTATAAGAGACACTGTACAAGTTAAGATATCTTAGTCTTTTATAATAACCTGACTGCATATCTTTTGTGTTTGCCCAAAGTTGGTAAAAGTAAAGGAATATCTGGATGAAAAAGTAAAGGTACTCTGGCCAATTAGGACAAAGACTTGCCAGGGCCACATTCTATCTAGAAGTTCCAGAGATAAATGGAGCAGAAATGAAAAAAAAAAAGAATTCTGGTGGCTACAAAGATGACAATAATATGAACGTGAAAGAAAGTAGGTTCTCCAAAGACAGAACAGATGCTTGAGATGATGGTCCAGATGTATAAGCAGGAAATAGTATTATTATGAGGAAGGAATGGGAAGGTGGTAGATTAAGTGGGGAAAGTAATTGGAGCTAATAAACATAACAGCATGGTATACATGTAGAATTAATACACAGTAAGAAGCTATTCCCTCCAAAACAAAATGTGGGAAATAATCCTGGTCTGCTATCTAAAGGTTCAGCTCCACAATAAGGACAAATGAGAATTGTTTTTTATTGAAATTCTTAGAATGGGTCTATATGATCAGAAACAAGAACATTAAAATGCATTAGGTAGTTTTTGAAATATTTCAGCATTGTTTAAGTGTTGAATTGTAGATTGTTTGTTGTAAGTTTAGTAAAGTGTCTAAAATTTAAAGAAAAGCTTTCAGGAGAAAATGTAGAAAATCTTCCTCCTCCAGACTTCCTTCCTTGTTCTAGGGGGGAGAAGTGCAGGACTTCTTGCCATCCTTTTTACAAAAGACTGCCAGCTACCCCTGCCCAGTTCTACCCTCCTAGCAACCAAATAAAATCAAATTATAGACTAGTTCCCCTTTTCTGCAATGTACAACCAACCCCAGGCTGGATGGTCATCGATTAGACATTTAGTAATGTTTTCCAGATGAGAACATAAAAGTAGCAGCACACAACTCACTCTTTGTAAAGTTAGAAACAACTTAGTTTCCAAAATAAAAAAAAAATCCTCTCACATATTTAGCATTTTTGTTTCTTTCATTATTTCCCCATTTTTATAACAAATGTTATCTTAACAGGAATCGGTATAAATACCTAGACTACCACCAGGAAGATGTCTCACCCACTCTGCAATCAAACCATGTTATTATTTTACAGTGCTAGCATGAGCTAAATCTGCTTTCTTGAAATTGTAGCACACTGGTGGAGAAAAACACAGTAAAGTTTCTTAATTGCTATCTTTTTGCTTTGGCCAATAAAAGGCTGACAGACTGTCCGCATAGAGTATTATTATTAAGGATAAAGCCACAGATTTCCAACTTCCATTTTAGTGTTAGTAATTTTAACCCTAGGTAGCATGTGTAACTTTTTTCCCTAATTTCTTACATTATAAATATAGCCCTGAGCACTTTGGAAAATGTGGTCCTTATGTTTTGCATCATAAATAACTGTACTGTTTACAAATGTTCACATAGTAATTAACCAAGGTATTATTGCTGTGATAGTGCAAGCAACAGTCCCCCATACTATAAAAAGTCACTTTAAAAAGCTATGATTCATTCAAATCATTGCTTTGACCTCCTAGCTTTATAACCGCTTTGCATATTACAGGTATTATATTTAGCACCATATAACCAAACTACTAAAAACATTGAAGATCAAGCTAATTATAGTTTTAGTACTTAGACATTCAACACCCTCCAGCATCTAAAGTTAATGCAAAATGCACTCATAATAATGAATGTATTTTAATGGCCTGTCAGCTATAAAGCAGCTTTCTTGAAAGGCTGTGTGCAAATAAGGAGGGGGGAGATTGGAGACCACCATTTTAGGACATATTAGCTGTGTCAGTGCTTTGTTTTGGCTAGATGTAGAAATGCTATTAGGTTCCTTAACCATATACAATATATTAAAATGGCTGATTAACCTTTTTTGCAGATACATCCGATATCTCCAGAAACCACACTACATTATGTAACAAATTATGAGAAAGGCTTTTAATGTTTCTGGTAACACTGAGAAGCATATTTTTCACATATGTAAATGTTCTAGAATGCTTGCCATTTGGTATCGTTTACAAGCACATGGTAAGAACAAAGGAATTCTATAATCCAAAGTGCTTACCACTTGCAACACTATTAATTTTATACATACACAATTTACCCACTTAAAAGGAATAATATAATATTAGAAAACGTTAACAGAGTTGCAAAACGACTTCAAGAAGAGAAAATCTAGTAAATATTTTATAGACAACCACATAATACTCTTTACTCACCCCATTATCTCCTTCACTGACTCCATAAAAATAAGGCAACATTACAAAAAATAGTTTCAGTAGAAAACAGTAGTTGTTCATTTTGTAATTTCTGTACATTACAGCAATCTATGAAATAACCATTAAGAACAAAACAAATTTGTGGTTTAGTTACTAGCATGACTTCAGAAATGCAACTGAACATTTATAGATGTGTTGCTCACATATGCAGCTGTTTTACTTTTAGTGAAGAATCAATGTTACCAACTGCTTTAATTACTTTCCTATTGAATGTGTAATGTCTTCCTAATGGCTTGTTTGGAGTAATGCATTTCTTAATGTGCCTTAGTAATTTGTCAATAGATGAATGAATAATTGTTGTCACACTTGTATTTCTGCTTTTAGAGTTCATTGCTTCATAGTCATTGCACCAGAGCAGCCTCATCTGTTTGTATGCTTATAGACATGCTCGAATGTTTACAATAATATTCTAATTTACTTAATGAATGCAGCTGAATTTGCTTAAATGTAGTGTTTGGCCTTGATTGGCTCGTCTCATTATGCAAAATTGTTATCAATGCACTTACTGTGAATGCATGAGTCTGCGGAGTTAATTACACTGCTGTTTTGACACTCACTCTATTTTCATATAGGCCTGTTTTCAGACACAGAAGTGTTAATTTATTCTTCTTAGCTTTTTTGGGGATTCTCATATGAAACACACACGTACACACCCACACACACATAGTCTTTATATCCTGCTTTTGTTTACCTGCTACCTCATTTTAAGTAAGCATAAAACAAGGAAAAATGTGTTGTACAAAACAAAAAATAACGGAAAATAAAATAAAGCATTCAATTTACAAAAAACATACCCATAAAAAGCCATATAGCCTAGAGATGATATGGGGAACATTTGCTATTCTATTTCAAAATAATGGGGGCATTCATAAAGATGGATAATGCAGCAGTCAGCAATAACCAGTATTGTGTTGGTGGTAGTTCAACATGGCCTGATGCCAGTCAAATATATGTAAGTATAGGCAATGTGCAGTAATGCAGAACATTACGCAAAGCCATAAATGATTCACAGTCATGTGACCAGCAGCAACCCTGCGAAAATGCAGACTGCACTACTGTGGTTATAATGGCCCGGGGGTTATGCCACAAGGAAGTCGCACTTAATGCTATGCTCATTTATAAAGCGTCTCAGAGATGCAACACTCTCACTGCTTTCAGCCTACAGAAGGACACCACAACATAACAGCAAAAATGTCATTATATAAATGAAAAGGAAAGGAAGAGATAAGTCAGAAATGGAGAACAGCAAGCAGAGGAACGTGCAGAAGGATAACAGGAAAGTGAAATGCAGAGTACGTGAAAAGGATCTCTTCAGGACAGCCATGTATTTTTTTTGTTTTTCTGCAGAAGAGAGGAGGAGGATAGCAATAAGGTTCAATGCTGCAGATGAATTAGGGCATAGGGAAAGTTGTGGGGGAACACGACCAAATAAACACAAAAACCATCAGGGGAAAAGGTGACACACACCTGTGTGTCAAAAAGGGAATGGCACACACATACAAAGACTGGACATTTGATGAGGAGGATGACGACAACCTGAAGAGCAACAGGGGATGGGAAGGAATGTACAAGGAAAGGAAATACAGTAAAGGAAACAGATAGTGGCACTGTGGGCCTGTCAGTTCAGCTTATTGGCAAAACTGCCCTGATGGTAGTCACCTCTGTGGCTGTCATTAGGGGCAGATACAACCTCTGATAGCCTGATGGCTAGATTGGCCATACAGAAGATTCTATAAGTTATGTGAGGAGATGCTCCAGGGTGCCAGACCATGTATCCATCCACCACTCCACCTCAGCCAGTACCACCTGCTCCACCTCCCACTGACTGACCCAGATAAACCCTTCTGTTCTGTCATGAAAAGTGAGCCTTTGATCCCCCCATCTCAAGAGGTTGCAACATAGGCACCCAATGAACCCTATAGCTCACCCTCCACAGGGTGGCCTACATCATGTTGCAGTGAGGCAGGCCTGGAGACTATTGGGGATGCAGTAGTCTGTGTGCAGGTGGCCACCAAACATGGTGGCCACTGCCTTGTCTTTCCTGTACCACTGTTGATCCTGTAGAAAATTAACATAAATGGGGAGAAGAGAAAAATAGTGAGAGCACATAATTACATAAATTACAATTCAGTGCTATATCATGTAATCCCCAGCAATAGCCTGCATATACCGTGACACCTGTAGGGACTGGCCTGTCTTGCAGGACAACTCATTCATTTCAGTCTTATGTGGTGATGCAAAACAGAACATAATGGAAATGCATCAGTATATCCCTGATAAAATGAAGTATTTGGTTTGTTTAACATTTGTTAATTAGGGTAGACCGCGGATAATACACAATTTGAGTCTCAGCCTAGGGAAGGTGTAGTTGGAGTCTGAATGACTACTATGTGAAGAAAAACACGAGTGTATTGAAATACACAACATGCATGAGTTATCAATCTGACATGGTACAACATACTGTGGCAGTAAAAAAAGTTAATCAACAAGTCCTACATAATACTGTAAATGCAACACAAAACAACTTGCAAAAAGCAGCTCTCTGTCCCTCCCTAACTTCTTCTTCACACTGGTTATAAGGTCTAGGTGGCAAATCTGCAGGTCACTGTATGTACGGCACACTTCTCATCAGATCGGAGTATGCCAGAGACACCACTCAGCTCTCAGGCAAGTAGTTGCCATGCAGCTTCCTTACACAATGGGCCCTCATAATAGCACAGCAGGAGCCTCTGAAGGTGCAGGGAAAATTCTGCATTCCTTCTTACACCCAGCTGGAATCTCTTCCATAAGTAGTACCTAAAGAAGCCACTCTATAGGTACAACTTGAGAAAAATAAATTGATGCAGCAGAGGGCTGCACATTCTGGACACCACTTGAAGTACATCATTATATTAGAAGAGAAAACATTTATTTGATTTTGAATTTGTTAACTAAGGTAGGGCACTGATCCCATTAGACCTATTTCAGTCTCAGCCCAGAGTAAACACAATAGATACATGATATCATATATAGACTGAATGACAAAATGCACTATATATATATGTATTATATATGAGTCAATATCATAGTTAGCTTGATGGTATAAAAGCAGTGATCCTGTACATGTGTACCTCCCTGGGCAGTTCATCCAGATGTGGACATGATGTGGCCATCAATTGCATGATTAACATCCCAAAGGGCTGTGATATCATATTTGAATGATGTTTGTGCAGATTTGACAGTGACATCATGCATACATTTTACTCTTTTCCCCATTGCAGATCTTGCAGTTGGTATAGGAGGCACAGGAAACGTAATAAACAAAATATGTTACGTAACTGTAGTGCCCTCCTCAAGCTAAGTAGTAAATATAGAGGAAAGAAGGGTATGAAAGGGTTACGTTATGTGACCAAAGAGAGAGAGAGCAGTTATATTTTCCCAAGGTCTTGAAATGTGCTTTTATTTCTGATAGGAAAATGGGGTAAGAGGAAAGATCTTTAAGAAGACAAGGGAGAGAGTCTCACAATTTGGGACTAAGGATTCAGAACTCATGGTCTGTGCAGTGAAATCTAGTTTGAGGGGTTTGGAGGAGAAGACACAAATGGTTAAGATATCTAAGGATATATGTTGAAGCATCCCTGAATTGTCTGGAAACTACTGGAATGAAAGTGTCATTCTTAATAAGTTTAAATAGTTGACAGGCAAGTAAAAAGTCAGTACATTGTTTCACAGGTAGCTTTTTCAAAGATTTTGCAGTGATGTTCATTTCTTGGGGAAAGAGTGATGAATCTCCAAACAGCATTTGAGATGGACAAATGGTGGATACATTTCTTTTAGAGTCTGGGGCTATTACAGAGAGACAATATTCTAGATGACCGAGTAAGATACATTTACCTATGGCATTTCTACAAGACCTGGATAGAAAAGAGAAGATTCTAATGGCCCAGGACAGGAGACAGACTTGAATTTTTGTGTGTGTAGTCCAGATGGAGTTTGAAATTTAGGAAGAGGTCTAACCAAATCCCTTGATATTTTAATGAAGTGACATTTTCAGAAGTGTTATTAAGAAGATCAAGGATTTTTAGAGTCCTGGAGATGAAAGTCAACTTTTGCCTAGTGCCAAAAAGTATTGTATATCACTGAACTATTGAATAAGGGCATGAAAATCAGCCTGAAGTTCGAGTTTAAGAGAAGAAACAGAGCAGCTAAAGCAGAATAGAACCATGTCATCAGCACAAAACAGGAGAAGAAGATGGAGTAAGTCAAAAGGACATTTGTTAATGTACAGAGAAAAGAGGAGAGCTGCCAGAATAGATCCTTGGGGAATCACCTCTCTGCAGAGGGGCTGATGCAGAGGTTGATGGAATTAACTGAGAAGAGATGGTTAGAGAGAGAGATTTTAAACTAGGGCAATGTGTCATCACTAATGTCTCTTTCAGTTAGGTGTTCTAGGAGAACTGAGAAATTAACAAGATCAAAAGCTCTGGTGAGGTCAATAAAAAATGGCTACAGTAACTATCTCTTTGTCCATTCCAAGAAGAATGTCACTGACTGTCCAGATGCCTGTGGATATATTGAGACCAGACCAAAATCCATGCTGCTTTTGAGAGAAAAAGTGGTATTGGTTGAGAAATGGGATTCAAGTCTGATGGATTGGAGAGATTGGGTTTCTTACTGAGAACTTCTATAATGGCATTTTTTCCAAATATTAGGTATAATATTAAGTGTAATACACAGGTTGTTAATGTGTTTCAGTGGGATTATAATGTTGTCTCTGCAGTGATAAATAAACCATGGGTGAAGGTTGTCTGTACTGGGGAGGGGGGGGTATCAAGTCTAATTACTTCAAGAAGAGGGTGGATGTCCTTGGATGTGATAGTTCTCAAGTGGAATGAAGGGATGTATGGAGGGGAGTTGGGAGTGACTGATGCAGTCTGGAATTTGATAGAGAGAAAGGACTGGAAAGGTTGCTGAAATGTAAAAAGAAATCAAATGCAGAAAGTTGAGAAGATATAGAATTCATGGAGGGAAGTCTCTTCTGTCCTACAAGAAGGTTGACCTGTTTCCAGAAATTTTGGGGGTGATTTTTAGTAGTGAAGTTTAGTATGATTTCATCAGGTGACTTTTATGATGCCATATAGCTTGCTTGGTAAGGTTGCACAGTTGGATGCGGCACTCTCTGTTTATAGTAGTAGGAGGTGCTTTATGTTATGCCTTGTCTTTGAGTTGTAGAAGAGAATGAAGCTCATAGGTTAGCTAGCTGTTAGGTATACATTTGTATCATCCTTGGACTACTGGGAAGCAAAAGCTTTGCAGGTCAGTCAGTGCAGAGGTGAGTAGTTCTGCCGCAGTATTAGGGTCAGATGATCTCAGTATTGGTGACCAATCCATTATGGAGAGGGTGGATTCACGTTTGTTAATATTATTCTATGATTTATTACACAAGAAATGATGCTCAAAAGGGTGCATGTTACTGCATAAGTAACCCACACTCGCTACACCTCTAGCAGGGGGTTATTTACACAATAGCGCATCCCCTGGAGGGCATCATTGTACTTAGAGAATGGGCTATCTGTAAAATTGTTTTGTTTTTATTACTATATTATATATTCTTTTATACATTTATGCAAAATAGTTACTCTGCCTAATGTTTCAAACTCGCCATTGGAGGAAGTATTTTATATCCAAAATATACACACACCAAACATTCAGAAGTAATGTACTTTTAAAAACGATCACTTAATAATGGCAGCCATTAAAAGTTTCTTACCTCCATAGCACTCAACTCTATATTTTCAAGGAATGTCCAGATTTTTTACCTCATTTCTTTTTTTTTTTTTTATTTAGGCCTGTTCCTCATAAATTTTTGTTTTGCTGGCAAATCATTGAGGTCAAAGTCACTAAATAATGACATACTACATATGAGTTTCAGACTCCATATCCTTCAGAAAATGCATGCTAAAATAAATCCATTTATTCTGAGTCTACATGAGCAATATTTAACATCTGTACTTGTTTTTGAGCCTTTGTCCACCCTTTATTTTAGGCTTTATCCAGATTTCTTGAGCTAAGAGGTTGAGAAACATTCATACCTCATAACAGCTGCTGCCACTGCTTGATTGGTCATGGTCTCTTTCTCTGTATCACCCCGTCTCACTCACTCACACACACACACACACACACACACACACACTTCTGTTTTCATGCACACAAGCATGCATACACCCATACATGCAGACAGAAATGCAAATGGCATGTGCACACGCGCGCGCGTGCACACACACACACACACACACACACACACACACACACACACACACACACACACACACACACACACACACACACACACACACACACACATATTTGTCTCTCTTTTTTAATGTTTCTTTTTAATTTTACTCTCACTAAACAGCAAAACACTGCTTAGCAAGTGTAAAATAATGACGTAATCAGTCTCACTTTCATTTTCATGCATGTATATACTCACACACACAGACATAAACAAACACAATTTTCAAATTTTAATTTTCTATTTATTTTAATTTTATGCTCACTAAACAGCAAAAGTGCTGCTTAGCAAATGTAAAATAATGGTGGTGATTAGGATCCTTACAGTCCAAGGTCCATGGTACCTTAATATGCTGCCATGTAGCATCAGACTCATTTTTCAGTGGGTATTACCAGTATATTACCACCCTGCTGGAGAACGTTCATTCTCCAGTCAGGGTTTAATGCATGGTTTGTCCATTCCCTAAAGAAAGACATGAGCTTTAGTGGTAATTTTACATATGAATGATGGAAATGAAAAGTAATAGGGTAGTGACCACTGAAAGATGGTGGATGGATGGTGCTTCCTGAAAGAAGAGAAGATTATATCTGGGAGAGAGTGGAGAAATGTGTTAAGGTTGGGTCTAGTAGTCTATGAGTAGGCTATATTATGAGCTGGGTGAGGTTACAGAAAATTTATCAGCTCATTGGAAATGGGACTGAACATGTTAAGATTGAAGCCTCCAAATATTATGAGATTTTTGATAGTATTTGTAGAGGAAATTATTTCTTTTAGTAGGTTGTTTAGGTTGGGGAGTGAGAAGGGAGTTAGTAGACAGGCTACAGCAAGATGAAGTATAGAATCCTTGTGGAAGGGATTGGATACAAGTAGCCATTTAGAATAATTATTTGTGTTAGCGTTTCCCTGACAAAGTAGCTCAACATGTAAGCATGACTTGTATTGAAGGACAGTTCCACCTCCTTGTCTTGTGCCTGGTATGGTGTCAAAAATGTAGTTATAACCACGGAAAAATGATGTAAAGAAAGGTTGTTACTGTGATAGCAACTTAATCAATCTTAAGTAAGGAAATGAAGGAATTAATCTGGCCACTTCTGTTTCTTATACTTTGTGAATTAATCAGGAGACCGGAGAGTGGAGATGGACCTGAATCATCTTCGATATTACCACAAATAAACAGTAGGAGTTGAAGGGATATATGTGTTAGGATATGATCAGGGGTGCAGGAAGCTATTAAAGGCTTGAGGGTTGGAGGGCAACAGAGACATTTAGTGACCTAAAAATTGCAATTGATCAATTTATTTATTTTTTAAAAGGTATATACTACCATTAAACAGAAGCATATATGCAAAATGAATATGAGTTGTATATATAATACAAGTATGAACTGCATTAAGAATAACAACACAGAAATTTTATGCAAAATTACAAATTAATTTTGAACTTCTTTGGTATTTGATCCTGTAGTAACAACAGTACTGTTTATCTAGTATATCACTTTGGGCTATCCGTTCCTTTAGCCCAGTTTAAAGCCTGTATGAGAAGTATTCTTTCACTGTAATGGAGTCATATGCACTCAGAAGCATACTACACAGAAGCAGGCAAACATACACCCACACACCCACACCCACACACCCACACATACACACATACACACACACACACACACACACACACACACACACACACACACACACACACACACACACACACACACACACACACAATTAAGAGGATCACTAGGTCATGTAATACCATGATTTTGTCAGCTGAAAAAAAGAATCCAGAGACCTCATCAAAAACCTGTCTGAAGACAGAAAGGGCATGCAGACTATGTGCATAATGTACACTATGTGGAAAGCACACCTGCCATACCTGAAAGCAGGCAGCAGCTCCACCAACTACGCTACCATGCCACCACCACCCCCAAGTCATCATGAAAATCCTTGTGGGTATATTAGATTAGCATTTCAAAATTCAACTTGAAGGTGAGTAGTAACTAAAGAAGTAGCCACCAAAGCAGCAGTTCTCTTGAGTGACCTATGTAAACTGACAATCCTGGGAGAAAAAGCAAGAAAGCAAACTCATCTAAAAAAAAATACAACATCAGAATTGTTAATCACAATAGTAATAAATGCAGTTCATGTTTTAAATATAAATGATGGGAGAATACCGGAGACTATAGTGTGTCATTTAGAATGCCAGTCACATAATGTCTTTCTCTACAAGCTACAAAGGAGTATGAGCTACAGACTGGAACAACTGATAAAAGAAGTACATTGTTTTTTTCAGTTATACAGATCCTGAGGCTACCAATGTACAGCAATCTTTTAGAGCTGGACCTGACTGCATCATTCTCCCAACCAATGGGGATTAAATGTACCTTGGCCCCCGGTTGTTTTCAGCCATGCCCCCCCCCACCTGCACCCTCACATACACGGTTTTAGGGGGTCTATATTATAACATCGAATTTTATAAAGTTCAAATGTTATAATATCGAACCAGTTTTGTCAAACGCTGAAAACAGCAAAGGTGCAGGACACTGAATTCTTTCCCAGGGAAAGAATTCGGTGGGCCGTTGCTGTGGCTTCACTGTTTTCAGCGTTCGATATGTTGGAGCGTTACCGGTCAGGTTCAGGTAAGTGTGAGATTGTGCGTAGGTTAGGGTTAAGGGGCGGGTTAGGTGAGATAGGTTTAGGGAGAGGGTCCGGTATGTGTGCGGTTGTGTGTAGGTTAGGATTAGGGGTCGGGTTAGGTGAGTTAGGGTTAGGGCGCGGGTGAGGTGAGTGTGCGATAGTGACGGACTTTAGGGTTAGGGTCAGGTTAAGGTAAGTGGATAGCTAGTAGTGTATGTAAAGTTTAGTTTAGGTTTAGGTGTAGGATTTTAAGTGTATGTGTGTGGATTGCTGTTTTTTGTGTTGTATGTATGTTTATTGGAATAGCGATTTTTTTCCCTGGGAAAAAAATTGCTATTCTGACTGTTCGATGTTTGCAGATTTCGATGTTTAGGGTTCTATATTATAACATTCGATCTTTGTATATTTCGATGTTATAATATACACCCAATTTTAGGACCATTCATAAATGAATGTGTTCTTTTCGATTCATCTTCTTGATTGTTTTAAATTACATTCTTGTTTAATGCAGCAATGTTTGTTAGAGTGTCTTATTAATATGTTTTATAGTAAGCAGCGAAACAAAATTTATTAATCGATAATGAAAAATTACACATTTCAGAATTTCAACCATAAAAAGCCATTCAGACTACTGTCATTGTAGTTCACTAATACCCATACTGATCAATTATGGCTACTTTGACTGTGTACATCACGTCTGATTGTGATAATATTGGCCATAGTAAAGTATTCTAATTTGCTTTACACAAATACACACTAAAAAGACAAGGTAATGCCCATTTAATTTTCAACTCAACACTGTCAGTCATTTTTATCCATAGACATCCTCCAAAACCAGCAATTATAACTGCATTATTGAGAATAATAATAAGCAAAGTAACTTATTTTATTTTTATTAGTTTTGTTTTACACAAACATATGCACACTAGTCTTGCAAAGCCAGATTAAAGACTGCTTAAAGGTAAACAGATAAGAGCAAATGTACTTTCATTAACAGAAAGCCCCCCACCCCAACCAGTAGTTATAGCCACTTTGTTGACTGTGAACACTCATTGTTTTGACAAAATAAATTGCATGTACTTTTTTGGTAGCTTTGGACAAACTACATGATGTTATATAAAGATCACTAGCATCACACCACAAGACGCATGCATGTGTAGCTCAATTTAAACAGAAGAGTATTTGTAATGACAGCATGAAAAATACTAACCACTGGATAATATATGCTTGGTCATTATGCACAATCACTGCAGACATAGCCAGCCTTAGGCATAGGCCAACTAGGTGGCCGCCTAGGACGCGGCTTTAGTAGGGGCACTTTTCCAGTATTTATTTGGTGTAGGTAGACCAGGATGGGGGCACTGGGTGGTGTG
Organism: Protopterus annectens; assembly: GCF_019279795.1. Lineage (NCBI taxonomy): Eukaryota > Metazoa > Chordata > Ceratodontiformes > Protopteridae > Protopterus > Protopterus annectens. The sequence goes on along the minus strand of NC_056744.1, from coordinate 211,141,760 downwards.
GTGGGGGGATGCCATGGTGCCCTTTTGCCTAGGGCACCAGTTGATCTAAGGCTGCTCCTGACTGCAGAAGTAAAAGTATTCTGAAAAATACCACATTAGAGAGAGTTATTACGAACGCCAATGTTGCTTCTGGCAGATTGCTATGCATTTCAGTGCTTCATCTACAAATGAGGTACCTGCTATCCTTGAAGAATAAATGGCCTATGTTGTATTAAAATTTGGTGTGCTGATGATATTGCCATAACATTTACTGAAATAGATCAACTTATGCAAGGAGGAATGATGAGCAAAATCCAGCTACAGGATCATCCATACATGTGTGTGTGTGTGTGTGTGTGTGTGTGTGTGTGTGTGTGTGTGTGTGTGTGTGTGTGTGTGTGTGTGTGTGTGTGTGTGTGTGTGTGTGTTTATCAACATATAACATAAAGAAAAAAAAATAAGCAAACAGTCCAGCTCTAGCTCTAGCTAATAGCAAAACTAAGGTGTTTCAAATCCCCTTACAAACACTCCCTCAAACTGCAATTCTTTAAAGAAAATAATTTGGTCAAGTTAAATGAAATCAAAAACACAACATCATCATGTAAGTTTACTGCCTAACCAACACAGTCTTAAAATTGAACAAAATAAATAATTCAACATAAACAAGTTTCAAGGCCACTGTTCTTTATTCATTTTTTAATGAAGTAATTGACTTCTTTCCAGGTATGACCCAGGGTGAGAAGTGAAGTCTTGTAAGTTTTTTTTTGATTCCCCTTCTTTTTCAGAAAAAACATCAAGTTGAATTACTTAACTATTTGTTAACTGGATAAGTCATGACAGCATTGGTCCAGAGCTACAGGGACAGACAATACACTTTCAGTTATCACTTTTCCCAGAAGGTCACTAAAACAGTCTGTTGTTATAACCAATATTGCTCAAGGAACATATACCTCCTTTTAATTAAAAGGCAATTACTGACTGTTTCTTTGCTCTTCTTGCATACCAGATATAAAAATCAAACAACACAGATTTTGTTGCAGTCCTGGGTGCAGTCAGAGCACTGTTTCCATCATGCAGTCCCAGTTGCCATCCCTGCGTATTTCCATTTGATGTGATGGCAGGTGAGAGGTCAAGCTTTAGCAAATGATAATTTAATGGGGCCATTGAAAAGTTGTGCTTTCTGATATTTTTAATTGTAAAATCAGTATTTTATGGCAAATATCAGTCATTTGAGAGGTATACTCCCAACAGTCCCTAATTTTGCCTTATATATTTGTCCTTTCCCTTACTGGAGGTTTGATTTTTCTGGTGAATCGTTGTTGGTCAGATACAGTACTATATCTGTCAACCAGCTTAACAGGTAAATAGCAGTTGTTATAGACTACAACTGACATTCTATGCCAGTTGGCTGCAGCCCCTCTGATTCTAGCTTTGACCTCTTCATTCAGACTTTCCTTCTCCTCAACCACCCCTCCCAGATACTTGAAGCTGTTTACCTGTTCCACTGTCTTCCCTTCTAGCTCTATTCTCAGCTTCTTCTGATTTCCCCAATTTGTTGCCATTACCACCATCTTTTCTGTGCTTAGTTTCATCCCATGTGCCTTCAGTTTTGCATTCCATTCTCATATCCTTTGCTGAAGTTCTAGCTCATAGTCTGCCTGTACTGCCACATCATCTGCATACAGCAGCTTTGTTGATCTGTCTCCTCCGACCTGTTTGCTAATGTAGTCCATCATCAGTTTGAACAACAGTGGGCTCAGAGCTGAACCCTGATGTACATCCACTCCCACTGGGAACCCTTCTGTGAGACCAAACACTGTTTGTACTTGAGTCATTGGGTCCTTGCACATAGCCTGCACTAATTCCACCAATGTTTCTGGGGCTTCAAACCACCGCAGTACTGCCCAGATCAGCTTTCTTGGGACCTTGTCATATGCCTTCTCCAAGTCTAGGAATGCCCAGTTGGACTCTCTCCTCATCTCCTCATCTCTAGCTTCTTCTCAAGTATCTGTCTCACAGCAAACATCAGGTCAGTTGTGTTGCATCCTGATCTAAATCCGAACTGCTCATCTTATATCTTACATTCTACTACTCGGTGTATCCCTTTATCAGTCACCCTCTCCAGAACTTTCATGCAATGTGATAGGAGTTTGATGCCTTCCTAGCCTGGTCAGTCTTTTCTATCTCCCACTTCATCCTGCACTCCTTCTTTCTTTTAATAATTTCCTGGACTTCTGCATTCTACCACCAGCTTTCCTTATGTACCTTATTTCCATATCTGACTTGGCCACATATCTTTAATGTAGTCCTAACACATGCTGTTTTTAGGCACTGCTATTCTTGTTTAACTCCACATATTTCCTGTTCTTCTTGGGGTGCTAGAGCCCTGAGTAATTCCTTGAACTGTTGTACTTTCTCTCTAGTCATCTTCCAGGTCTTCAGCCTGGTCTCTGCTGAACTTGGAGTCTTCTCTGACCACTGCTTGCAACTGATTATGGCAACTAGTGGTTTATGCTGTAGTCTGACTGTTTCACTGGGGAGGACTTTGCAATCATGGATTTTACCTCAGTGCCTTTTCCTTACTAGGACGAAGTCCACCTGAGTTACATGTTCTTGTATGTGATCTTGTGACTGTCTCTCTTTCTGAACCATGTGTTGGCTACTATCAAGCCATTTGCAAGACAGAAGTCTAGAATGGCTTCTCCTTCTTTATTCCTGTTGCCCCACCCATGTGGACCCAGGAAGTCCTCATATCCTGTTCTGTCTGTCCCAATATGTGCATTCAAGTCACCCATTATCAACACTAATTCACGCTGTCCTACTGTAGTAGGTCCTGCAACTGCTTTCTGAATGCACTCTTTTCCTTTGCTGTGGGGCATAGGCTGAGATTATGAATACTTCCATCTTGTCTCTTGGATACATAGGATGTCCAGCCTCCTCCATATCATCATGTCATCCATTCTGTCAGTGAACCTACATTAAGCATAGCAATTGTCAGTTCATGTTTGGCAAGTTGGCTGATTTTACATCCAGCTTTTGCTTAACACAGCTATCCGAGGTAACCCAGGCTAGGTAACTAGACACCAGCCAGGCAGTTATGGTGGGGACACAGTGGCCAATAGGGGCAGAAATACCCCTCCCACCATTAGCAAGGGTCCCTGGCATAGGTCAGAGTAGGCCAGGTCCGGTAACTACCCATGCCCATTTTGACATTAGTCAACATGACTGAATCACCTAGAGCCATATTTTACACCATTGAGTGGCTAGCCTTGCCATGGCACACTGTCTGTGATCTGAGTTCTCCTATCTGGAGGATACTGCACACCACAGTAGATGTCCAAAGTAGTTGGTCTGTGCAACTCTTCCCCCTATAGGCCACCATGTACAGTCTGTGCTGCTACCCACAGCTCCATTCATTAGTGAATTTGAGATGGAAACACTCAGCATGTTTTTCGTACATGGGAGAAACCCCATGGAGACACATGCAGAACATACAAACTCCAAACAGGCATTGATCGGAGGTCAGGATCAAACCTTGTATCTTGTGCATAGGAGGTGAAGATCTTAACCATTATGCTAACTGGTCTCTGCTAGGAGGCCAATATGTAGAGTGCTGGAAATGCGACAATATGAAGTGTGTCTGTGGGGAACACACTGACTTATTATGTACTTGTGCCAATACAATATCTCAGCCCTGTTTGCACTGTATCAGTGGTTAATATACACATATTTTTACTCTAGATATATCAGGGATGTAACAATCACAACTTGTGCCACAAGGTATGTATCTGCCCTTTATCTTTCTAAATCTTGATATGTATTGCTGTGTGTTTTCTACATGGTGCTATGATGTCTCCCATGTCCTACCAGAGCCAAAGAAAGCAATCTCTCTCTCTCTCTCTCTCTCTCTCTCTCTCTCTCTCTTTTTCTCTGCTTTCACAGGTGCCACTGGTGTGGGTGGGTCTATATTATATGCTCGAAGTTTTAAAACTTTGATGCTCATATGATTGACACCATATGAGCGAAGTTTGAAAACATTGAACATATAATAAAAAGTAAACCAAAACAAAAAAAAATACTTGAATGCTCTGACAAGGGGGGCAAGCCCCCCTGAACCCCCCACATCCCTGCTACGTAAGTATACCAACTCCAAGATCGCACTACAGTGAAGTAAAAGGAAATATTTCATATGGCGATCTCCATTGAAAAGCTCAACCTTTCAAAAGTTTTCTCATATGGTGTCAACCATATGAGATTCGAACTTTTGAAAGTTCAAACTTCTGATATAGACCCATGTGGGTTCAGCTGCAGCAGGAAAGGACATTCCTGATGTAATGACAACAGCCTGTATGTTACAAGCTCAGATGATACATTGACACTTTTGGCAACACTAACAATAGGGAGCCTACTACAACCCACACTTGCAGATAAGTCTGTGGAGGGTGTCATTGCCTGCCCTGCATTCCCTGTATTTAGCGGTGGCAAGTTTGTCTAGAAAAGTTCACCTCAGTGTGGCCAATCCTCATCTGCACATGTGTTTTGGTGCTGGGGCTGCCACCACAAAGTATGCACATAGCACAAGGGAGATGTGTGTTGATGACTGATGCCATAAAAACTCCCACTCATTCCCTGACCTGACTGTCACCCTGACATCAGTCAGCAGATGTGCAGGTCAGTGATCCAGGTGCAGTCAGATACCACTTATGCCACATCAAAGACAATCAGTACAATGGATGGCATGCAGAAAGACATACATGATAGCCTGCAGCTCTTACACAGTGACATAACATATAGGGACCAGGAGCACACACTCATGCTGAGGGTAGAAGAAGGTCACTTGTCATCCATTGCAACTGCAGTGAGGTATTTGGCTACTGCCCACCTTGGCCACATCAGAGGTCAGGCTTCTGCAGCAGTCCCACATCTCTATAGGGCATGTTTTTCCCATCACACTTCCCTTCACTGCATCAGCCCATAGGACCAGGCATGCCCATGGCTGTGCCAGATGGTTCTATGGCATAACTGTGGGCCCATGGTGTGGTGCCATGACTGACCATGCATAGGAATGTGGCTGCTACACTTCCCAAAGGACCAGTGCCCATAGCTGCCCCTGTTGCTCTTCTGGCTCTAGTGTGGGTAGATCCCACATGACCAGACAGGTAGGTCCATGCAGTTGCATGCCATCCATTCCATCTGATGATGCCCATTGTTCAACACCTTAATGAAGCCATCCATAGGAATATGGTAACCCACAGTGTACCCCCCCCCAATTCCTTTGCCCACCTCAGGGATCGCGTACATACTCATAAAGTGCTGCACCATCATCTGCACAGAAGGTTTCTCATCCCAGTACTGCAGAGCCATCTTGACCATCCAACCAACATTTGTCCTTTGGAAGTTCATCTACATCACCGCATTCCTAAGCAGTGTGTTATCAGACTCCCCCCGAACTAAATAGCCATGTGCCTGGCTACCAAATCCACATGATATAATACTTCCACCCTTCCACCTATGTCAGCATTGCTGTAGCCGCCACTCTGTCTCACTCACCTGTACAAGTGATGATCACTGTGCCCTGCCCACCCCATTGTTTTATGTGGGTTTGGTAATATTGAATGTACAGAGTGTCAAGACAATACACTGCACAACATAGACTGGGTATAGTATTGCATGCATCAGTTTTTTTTCTATGTATGCTGTCTCTGCCATGGTCCATGGTTGTGAAGTAGGCACTTCCACTATGCCAGTGCCACTGTCCATTGCACCTGCCTCCATTTCACATGGGGTTCTGATATAGCCAGTTCCTCCTAAGAGTCTTTACTCAGCACCACCTCCAGTGCTCCTCAGTCTCTCTGGCATCTCAGTAATGGAGTTATGCTGAAAGATACTCACATAGTCATATTTCCTCTTCTCTTCTCTGGTGTCCATGGGAACCACTTATTCTCCTCCACATACCGCAGCATCAAGAATCTGGTGTAGGACTCATATGACCAAAGTCTGCAGAGCACATAGTGTGTCCACAGTCAGTTACTGGAAAGTTCATGTGGCCAAGGATGGCTAATACAGCACAGACTTCAGTGTCCACTGGGTAGACATTCCACGCATGCAACAAGATTTCATGTGATGACATCACATGTCTACAAGCTTACATATGGTACCCTTATCTACAGAGTAGTGGTCAGCTATATCCCTGTCATGGAGGTGAGATACAACAAGGTGGCCATTGGCATCCAACATCATAGTCTGTGGCTACAAGAGCAGCCATTAACAAATGTTGTTTACTACTACTACTACTAGCATATTAACACACAAAGGGCTCCATTTTACTGAGAATAGCTGATTGCCACAGCTTGCTGTATATATTTATACTTCAGAATTGTCTAGCCACATTTGTTGTTATCACTTGTATGCACAGTGACTGTCATTTCTATCATTTCTCTTGGTTACACATCATCATACAGTCATTTATATATGATGCATGTCACACTATTTTTCTTTTTGTAAAGCAGTTATAGTGCATGTCTTTCAGTCACCGCCCTCCCGTTGAATTGCTGACTTTTGTTCTATTTCTCCAATGGCACTGCAGTATGTGTTTATAAATACACACCTGCAAATATTGGTATAATAACAAGAATGTTTTCCTGCATTGAAAATCAATCATGAAAATCAGAAGGCTGGGGAATGACATCTAGAATGTGAAAAAAATGAATTAAAGGTGCAAGAAACGCCTTAAATCTCGCAATATTTTTTTCAGACAGAAAACATACTGTAACACACAGCATAAAGAACAATAACTGGTATAAATTGCAGGAGTTGCTGATATATCTGACACCCAAACACTAAGAAACACCAAACTTTTACTTCTGTAGTGGTCACGTTTGATAAGCATCTTAGAATGTTATCAGCTCATGGTTGAAATGTTGAAACAGCAGCACACTTGCTCTTTAGATGAAATCCACTTTAAGATTCTTTTCATGTGTCCACTTATTGTACGAGCCTGCATGAGACATACAAAGGATCCACATATGATGTTGAAGAGTCTGGTACCCAGTACTGTCTTGATAGGTTTCCTACTGAGTGCACTTCCTGACAGGACTTGCATCAAGTTTTAATTGCTGGCATCTGCCAGAAGTAACCCAGAGCAGGATTTTTGCCACACCCACACCTTTCCCTCCATGTTTCAGGAAGGACAGAAAATACCCTCTGTTTATGATCACTCTTCTCTGACTGTCCTTCCGGGTCTATGCTGCTTAACAAACTTGGGTCAGCAGTGGCACAGACAGACACCTGACCTCTGTGTGAGTAGGCCAGATTTAAGGGATTAATGTCATAAAATGAGCACAATATCAATGCACAGGCAAGAGTGTAAAAATGATGTCAAAATAATACGATGCTGGCAAAAGCAATGGCAGAAAGCATTTTACAGGTTGAAAGTTTCTTGTACACCTCTCTATCCCATGACTCTATAGTAACACTTGCTCAACCTAGAGGATAACAATAGTCAACTACCCCAACATTCAGTAACCTTGACCTTATATTTTTTTAATTCCTTCCCCGACTCCATGCAGCCTCATGCTGTTCTCTCCAGCTTCCTCATTTGCCTGTCCCTGAATCCTCAAATTGATCCTTTTCAGATCCATTAGATGTGAGTCTTTGTTACTTTGCCCCCCCCCCCCCGAATCCTCTGGAAATTAACTTCAATGGTACTGTTTGCTAGGCTTGGACAGTGAGGAATCCAGTGGGGAACAATGAGGCTGTGGCTTGAGACCCGCTTTACTTGTGATGAATGTTCAATTACCCTCATTGTAGAGGAGCTAGTGCAATAAATCAGGATGTCATCACTGGTCCACATATTAAACCTGAATGTCCCTTGAGGCAACTAGTTGTGAAAAGAGATCCCCTTGGCATCATGCCCCCTCCTCCCAGAATAGAAAAGAATGCCATTGGCCCACTTCATCTTATATACTTCCCAGCCAGCCGGGGCCCTGTTCAGTACAATGTCAGTTTTGCCATGATAGTCCCGTTAAACACCTATGAAGCAGCATCAGCCTCTGAGGAAAGACAAATTCTCTGCATTTTGATATAGACAGCATTTATACCAGTGGCTGTTCAAACCAGGCCTGTAAAAGCAGCAGGTGCAGCAGCATTCTTGGCACATCAAGAAGGCTCAGTTGTTCCCTTTTCATGGCTTTATAGGAAGGCATGCAGTAATATTACATTGATTTGCATTGCTTTGCATTATATCACATTGCATTTGTTTAAGGGCAGGACATGATACGTCTATCTTCTCTGCCATTAAAGTGCATTCAGCATCCTAGCTTCCCTGGATCCCTTCCTCCTTACTGTCTTTCTTTGCCTGCTCCTTTACCTTTTAAATGCCTCTAAGTATGCCTTATCAAGCACCCATTCTAATAAACTAGAATACTCACAAAAATCCACAGTCGAGTAATTTACATCTGTCCCAGATATCCAGATATTAAAGTTGCCAGTTAGTGATAACCTGACTTGGCATTTGTCGTATAACTATGTTACATTTTTTTTTCTTTTACACTTGCAAATGCATCTTACAAACTCAGTAAAGTATAAATGAAGATTTTTGCAGGACTAAAGGCTGCTCATACTCTTTACTTATGATGGGAGTTGGTTCCATGCGTTATCTGCAGGATTTCTGAACACTAATCCTCATATGTGTTGCTTCTTCTAGGTCTTAAACCAAAACTGTCAGTGTTATCCCTTACAACCAGCAAAAAATAAGTAATAAAAAGTACTAGGGAAAACACCAGGCACAGAATTCCCAAGCACTTCAAAAGCCACAGCAGTCCACTCAATGCATATTGAAATAACAGTCTTTTATTCACACCCAAAACTCCATAAGATTTAGCGCTTTCGTCTACTGCACCATAGACATCATCACACCTGTGCTTGGTGTTTTCCTATTACTTTTTATTACTTATTTTCTTCTAGTTCTTATAATGAGAACACCACCTGCTCACCATAGATACCTACTAGGTTTGTGCCATAATACCAAATAATGGGGAAAATTAGAGAGTATGGGATATAAATATTTACAATCCCTTAGAGGAGTAGAAGTAGTCCAGCTTCTGCTTAATTGATGATGACAAAACAGATGTTAAGTCACAGTGATTTTCCTAGGTACAAAGTTGCATATACATTTGTCATTTTATGGCAAATTTGTTTAATCTTTGCCAAGAGATCAAATACTAATCTAGTATAGCTAACATAACCATAATAGTCCAAAAATGAAGTAGTGAGGATATGATTTGGATATTGTACATAGTTTAAGGTAGGGATATATGCCCAGCTCTTGTTCATGGGGTAAGCTTGAATTTTGTACTTTGAGTAAGGTAAGGATATAATCTTGGATCTTGCAGTTTGATTAAGGTAGGGATATAAGGTTTGGTCCCTAACTTAAGGGTAAGGAAAGAATATAAGTCTGAATCTTGTACTTTGGATAAGAAAAGGATATAAGCATGTATCTTGTACTTCAAGTATGGTCAGCATATAGACTTGGATCTTACACTGTGGTTAAGATAAGGATATAAGGCTGGATATTTAACTGAGAGGTAAAAAAGGATATACGATTGGATCTTGTACTTTTGGAAAGATAAGGATACATGCTTGGATCTTTTAGTTTGGGTAAGATAAGGATATAAGCCTTCATCCTGCACAATGTGTAAGGATGTAATCTTTGATCTTGAACCGTGAACCAGAGGTAATGTAAAGGTCTTGTACTTTAAGTAAAGTAAGGATATAAGCTTGGATCATGTACTTTGGCTACGGTAAGTCTATAAGCCTGGATCTTGTACTTGTAAGGTAAAGATATAAACTTGAATCTTGTACTTTTGGTAAAATATGAATAAAGTTTGGGATCTTGTATGTTGGGATATAAGCTTAGCTATTTACTTTAGTTAAGGTAAAGATGTTTGCTTTGATCTTGTACTTTGGTAAAGATATAAGCTTGGATCTTGCACTTTGGTCAAGGTAATGATATAAGCTTGGATTTTGTACTTTGGGTAAAGTATGGATGTAAGACTGGGTCTTGTACTTTGGCTAAGGGAAGGATATAAACTTGAATCTTGTACTTTGATTAAGGTGAGGATATAAGCTTGGATCTTATACTTGGGAGTAAAGTAGGGTAAGGATATACGCCTGGATCCTGTAGCCCTGGTAAGGCAAGGATTTAAGGATGCATCCTGCACTTAGGATAAGGTAAAATACAAAGAGGAGCCTTATTCTTGAGGCAAGCTAAGGATATAAGGCTGGATATTTAACTGAGAGGTAAAAAAGGATATACGATTGGATCTTGTACTTTTGGAAAGATAAGGATACATGCTTGGATCTTTTAGTTTGGGTAAGATAAGGATATAAGCCTTCATCCTGCACAATGTGTAAGGATGTAATCTTTGATCATAAAATCATCCAAAGCAAATTTCGAGAGAAAAATAGCTAAAGACTCAAAAGACAATCATAAGGCCTTCTTTAGCTATGTTAGAAACCTGGGAGGAAACTCCCAGATATGCTCAGAGCTAGTTCAAAATGATGTGAAGATTACTGATCCTACAGACATTGCCAACATACTGGCTGACAGGTTCAGTGCAAACTTCTCCCCTCCCCAAAAGGAGAGATATCTATACCAAACGATTGCAGCCCCCAAACATCTCCAGCGCCCAAGTGAGAACTGCTCTCTCCAAAGCAAAAACACAGCATCCATGGGACCTGATGGTGTCCCCGGCTGTGTGCTCCATGAACTCAATGAGGAATTAAACCCACAGCTAGGACAGCTGTTTAATCAAAGTCTTACCTCTGGATACGCACCCAGGAGTGGCGCACTGCAACTGTGGTACCACTTCACAAAGGCGGTGCCTCCACCGACCCTGGAAATTACCGCCCATTAGCTTGACAAGCCTTATCTGCAAAGCCATGGAGAGGATCATAATGGACCTCATAAATAAAGACATAGGGAATTTGCAGACTTTGGATCCAACCCAGTTTGGCTTTGTCAAAGGCAGATCATGCCTTTTAAACTTGGTTGACTTTTTCAAACAGTCACCAAAGCCATTGATGAGGAAAGGCAGTCCATACAGCCTACCTCGATCTGGCTAAGGCCTTCGATACAATACCCCACTTGGGTATCATTGAAAAACTCATCAGCTTAAATGTCAACCCATACATCACAAGATGGGTTGCAAACTGGCTGAGTGACAGAACCCACAGGGTCAGAGTTGCTGGCGCCATGTCAGACTCAAAGCCTGTCACAAGTGGTGTCCCACAGGGCTCAGTCCTGGGCCCACTCTTGTTTGGCATCTACTTTTCCAAGTACAAGCAAACACAGGAGGGTTATGGCTGACAAAGTTTGCAGATGACTGCAAACTGGGCGCCATAGTAGAAAACACATCTGACACAGATATCCTTCAGAAGGGTCTCACAGAAATGGATAACTGGTGCCATAGCCACGGCCTAAAGTTAAATGCCAAAAAATGCATAGTCATACCCTTCGGGAAAAACAAGGTTACCCCTAGCTACCAAATAGGTGGCAATCCACTGAGCACAGAAGAAGTTATCAGGGACCTGGGGACCCAGGTTGATAGTAGTCTGTCATTCGACACCCATGTAGCTAAAGTAGTTAGGAAGACCTTCTACATTGCCCACCTTATCATGAAGGGATTCTCATCTAGATCAAGGGAGGTCATAGTCTCCCTTTACTCATCACTCATCAGACCAATGATTGAGTACAATGCCCCATTCGGAATGTATCTGACCCGACACTTGCAGCAGCTGGAGAGGCCACAAAGTTCCTCACCAAAAGGATAAAGGGTCTCAAAATCTGTCCTATGCTGCCCGACTGAAAGAACTCCAGCTCTATTCAGTCGCCACCGCTTGCTCAGAGGTGACCTTTGCCTAACATACAAGGCCATGTCAAACCCAGATTTGATGAATATGCTTCACCTCAAAAATCTAGATCCATCAGAGCCACAAGGGCGGGAGACTTAAACCTTGACACGGCTATTAATAGGACGTGCTGGAGGGATAGATTCATCACCCAAAGACTCCCTATGCTGTGGAACAAAATCCCGGTACATGTGAGGCAGAGCACCTCGCTGGCCTTGTTCAAGAGAAATCTTGACCAATGGATGGGAGATCGCAGATATACCCCAGGGATTACCTCAGTGTCACTGCTCGACAGAGGCACAGCAAAATAATGGGTATAGTTCCCCATACTAAAGGGGTGGCGTAAGCCACAAAATGATGGGCTAGGCTTGTAAATGCCCTCGGGCAGATAGCCTAGTATGAACCTATGAACCTATGAACCTATAACCTTGGATTTTGTATTTGGGGTAAGATAAGACTATAATCTTGGATCTTATACATGGGGTAAGGTAAAATATAAGCTTGTATCTTGTATTTTGAGGTAAGATAAGGATAAAAGCTCGGATCTTGTACTTGGGATAAAATACAAGCTTAACTCTTTTAACTGGGATATGATAAGGTAAGGTGAAACATAGGCTTAGGTCATGTATTTGGGATAAGATAAGGGTATAAGCTTGGATCTTAGATTTGGGGTACTTTAAAGTAAAATATAATCCTAGCTCTTGAATTTAAGGTAAGATAATGCTATAAGCTTGGATTTTATACATGGGGTAAGGTAAAATATAAGCTCATATTTTGTGTTTGGGGTAAGGTAAAGTAAAATATACTTTTGGGTCTTGTATTTGGGGTAAAATAAGGATGAAAGCTTGGATCTTATACTAAGGTAAGGATATAAGCTTGGATCTTGTACTTGGGTTAAATTAAGAATATGAGCTTGGATCTTGTACTTTGGGGTACTGGGTGATATAGTCTCTAACTCTGTAAAGACAAAGCAGTTTCTAACCCTGTAGAGGCACACTAGAAGCTTACTGCATTTTTGCACAATGGTATTGAAATGAAAGGCACATAAGCGAACTGGATAGAAGAAAATAATAAGCTGTGGGACACAATGGTATTGAAATGATCCCCCAATAAGAGTATCTCAGGCAGAACAATCTCTAGGTATTCAATTTTATTTGTGCATAGATTACAGTCAGCCTTTCTTTTATTGACGGAAAGTATGGGGGTAGATACTTTTAATGATTGCCACAGAAGTGAATTGTGTTGCTTTATACTTTTAATGATTGCTACAGACGTGAATTGTGTTGCTTTATACTTTTAATGATTGCTACAGAAGTGAATTGTGTTGCTTTATATTTTTAATGATTGCTACAGAAGTGAATTGTGTTGCTTTATACTTTTAATGATTGCTACAGAAGTGAATTGTGTTGCTTTATACTTTTAATGATTGCTACAGAAGTGAATTGTGTTGCTTTATACTTTTAATGATTGCTAAAGAAGTGAATTGTGTTACTCTATACTTTTAATGATTGCTACAGAAGTGAATTGTGTTGCTCTATACTTTTAATGATTGCTACAGAAGTGAATTATGTTGCTTTATACTTTTAATGATTGCTACAGAAGTGAATTGTGTTGCTTTATACTTTTAATGAATGCTACAGAAGTGAATTGTGTTGCTTTATACTTTTAATGATTGCTACATAGGTTCATAGGTTGAGACTAGGCTATCTACCCCAGGGCATTTATAAGCCTAGCCAGAGTGTGTTTGGCTTTTGCCACCCTTTTAGATTAGTTGACTGTGCCTCTGTATAGTAGGTCACAGAAGGTAGCCCTTTTAAGGTTAGTTTACCGTACCTCTGTCAAGCAGGGACACAGAAGAGATCCCAGTGGTAAACTTACGATCTCCCATCCACTCGTCAAGATTTCTCTTGAAGAGGGTCAGTGAGGGGCTCTGCCTAACATGGATTGGGATTTTGTTCCAGAGTGAGGGGAGCTTCTGGGATATGAATCTGTCCCTCCAGCATGTCCTATTTATTTCTGTGCTGAGGTTCAAGTCCCTGGAGCATGTAGCTCTAAGGGATTTGGATTTTCTGAGGTGAAGCATGTCCATTAATTCTGGGTTGGACATGGCTTTATACGTCAGACACAGATCGCCTCTGAGTAGGCGGTACGCAACTGAGTAGAGCTGGAGTTTCTTTAGCCGAACTGCATAGGGCATCTGTTTGAGCCCCTTGATCCTCTTGGTGAGGTACTTTTGAGGTCTTTCCAGTTGCTGCAGGTGTCGGGTAAGGTACATCCTAAATGGGGCATTGTATTCAATTATGGGCCTGATAAGTGATGAGTAGAGGGGCACAATGACCTCTCTTGATCTAGATGTGAATCCTTTCATGATAAGGTGGGCTATATAAAAGGTCTTTCTAACCACTTTGGCAACGTGATTGTCAAAGGAGAGATTGCTATCTACTTGGGTCCCCAAGTCCCTAATTACTTCTTCCATACTTAATGGATTACCACCTATGTGGTAATTTGTGGGCACTTTGTTTTTCCCAAAGGGGATGACTATGCACTTTTTGGCATTTAGCTTTAGGCCATGGCTCTGGCACCAGTTATCCGTCTCTGTGAGACCCTTTTGGAGGATGCTTGTGTCAGCCGGAGAATCGATTACGGCACCCAGTTTGCAGTCATCTGCGAAATTTTTCAGCCATAGTCCACCCGTGTTAGCCTGTACCTCAGAGAAATATATACCGAACAAGAGAGGTCCGAAGACTGAGCCTATGTGGTAATTTGTGGGCACTTTGTTTTTCCCATAGGGGATGACTATGCACTTTTTGGCATTTAGCTTTAGGCCATGGCTCTGGCACCAGTTATCCGTCTCTGTGAGACCCTTTTGGAGGATGCTTGTGTCAGCCGGAGAATCGATTACGGCACCCAGTTTGCAGTCATCTGCGAACTTTTTCAGCCATAGTCCACCCATGTTAGCCTGTACCTCGGAGAAATATATACCAAACAAGGGAGGTCCCAAGACTGAGCCTTGTGGGACGCCACTTGTAACTGGTTTAGAGTCTGACATGGCACCTGTTATTTTGACCATGTGGGTTCTATCCCTGAGCCAGTTTGCAACCCATCTTGTGACATAGGGGTTGATATTTAAGCTGGTGAGCTTATTTATGATGCCCGAGTGGGGTATTGTGTCGAAGGCTTTTGCAAGGTCCAGGTAGGCTGTGTGGACTACTTTCCCTTCATCTATGGCTTTGGTAACTGTTTCAAAGAAGTTGACCAGGTTCAAGAGGCAAGATCTGCCCTTAACAAAGCCGAATTGGGTAGGATCCAGTGTCTGGAGGTTCCCAATGTCTTTGTTTATGATTTCCATGATGATACGCTCCATAGCTTTGCAGATCAGGCTAGTCAGGCTTATAGGGCAATAGTTTCTGGGGTCTGTTGTGGCACCACCTTTGTGGAGTGGGACCACTGTTGCTGTACGCCATTCCTTGGGTACATATCCTGTAGTAAGGCTGAGACTGAACAGTGACTTTATATGAGGGTTTAGTTCTTCTTGGAGCTCATGTAAGATGCAGCCCGGGACACCGTCTGGTCCCATTGATGCTGTGTTTTTTGCTTTGGAGAGGGCAGCTCTCACCTGTGCATCTGTGATCTCAGGAAGGCTACACTCTATTGGGATAGACATTTGCTATTTTTGGGGGGAAGGGGGGGAAGAAGTTTGCACTGAACCTTTCTGCCAGGATGTTGGCAATGTCTGTGGGTTCAGTGTATTTTTTGTCATTTTGCACTAACTCAGAGCATATCTGGGAGTTGCCTCTCAGGTTTCTGACATAACTAAAGAAGACCTTGTGATTATATTTAGTGTCTTGTGCAATTTTTGTTTCGAAGCTGGCCTTAAATGATTTTATGAGGGATCGTAGTTTCTTGCTAGTACTGATCAGAGACGCCTTCCCTTTTTGGGATTTTGCTCTATCATGTAGTAGCTTTCTCCTTCTGTTGTATAGCTTATTTATGGCCAGGGTCCACCAGACAGGTCTCCTGCCTTTGGAGGAGTGAGTCTTGGTTTTATTTGGGATAGCATGCTCCATTCATTCCTGTAGGTGTCCATAGAATGCTTTTGTAAAGGATTCTGCATTATGGGCCATATTTTCCACTGGCCCGGGGGCTTTGAAGGATTCCCTCTTGGTTTTGAGAAGTGTGAAGTTTGCTTTTGAGAAGTTCTTCACCATGGTTTCCTTGGCTAGGGGTGAGAACGGAATATGGATGTCCAGTGAGATTAGTTTATGGTCTGATCTTACAATGAGGGGTATACCTCTGGTGTGGAACATAGAGACCCCATGTTGGTGATGACCAGATCCAATATGTTTTCCCCTCTTGTGGGAGTGGTGACCAGTTGTTCCATAGCATTTGAGTTTATAAATTCTAGGAACCATTGGGCAAGGGTGTTTGGGCTTGAGTAGTTTTCCCAATCAATGTTTGGGTAGTTGAAGTTACCCAATATAATGGTGTTTGGAGAGACCTTCATATTCTCCAGTGCTCTCAGGAAAGCTGAGTGAGGTTCCTGTGTTTGGGAGGGTGGTCTGTAGCAGGCTACAAACTGAAAGGCAGTTTTGCCCACTGTTAGTTGCACATGGATGGTCTCCGATGCTTCGTGCAGTGCCACTAACCTGGAGGTGTGAGTATCTTTGATAAATATGGATACTCCCCCTCCTTTTGTGGTTCAGTCCAAGTTTTGGGGAGTTTTACAGAAGTGAATTGTGTTGCTTTATACTTTTAATGATTGCTACAGAAGTGAATTGTGTTGCTTTTGCTTGTGTTGTGCTTAAGATGCAAAATGCAAAACCATTTTCTTATATACCCATATCATGTCCCCACCTCTCTTGTAGTCTGTAATTAAAGGAGTTTTACCTCCTAGAAATTTTGTTTGTACCTATTCCCTACATCCCATATACTCTCTTTATGGTTTGCCTCTAGCCTTCTTTCAGGATTCCTACATCTCCCTCCTCATTTGGCCTTCGGAACTGCTCAGAATTCTTGAGATGTGACATAACCACAACCAAGTAAAGTGGGAACATTACTTTTTTTGTTTTGGGGTTCTAGAGCTATGTCCTAGCATTAAACTCACTACTAGTAAGACCCTCTCACTCTCACTCTCTTCGTGAGATAAAGTCCAGGAGTAATAAACAATCCACAATCCTTTTCTTTGACTTTTGACATCAGTTCCAGTCTTTTCACCTAATACTTTACAGCAGCGCTGTTATGCATAAAGCACAGTTCTTTTCATTGGTCTGCACGGAAGCTCAGCTACTATTATTGTGCACAATGTATCAGACTTTGCAGGTCCTTAATTAGATTTTACTCCCCATCTTACATTGCCACAGCTATCTTTGAATCCTTGTTTTGTCAATGAAAGGATTTTTCCTGCTCCCTATTTCATCAAATGCATCTGAAATGAATACCACAAAGAGCAATGAATCCCCACAAAAAGACCCTGTCATACCCTATTAATCATTTCACTTTTACCTGACATTATGCTTCTCACTGCAACCTCATGTTCTAACCTTCAACCATAATGCAATCCAGTTCCTCAGTCTAAGTCCTGATGCTGTCCTATCAGCTGACTCTTTTGGACACAGTCAGCAGCCTTGGTGAATTCTAGAAAGACCAACTATACTGATACTTCTCTGTTAAGTTGTTACTGTAACTCAATCATTAAATTGGATCAGATTCATCTGCGATCATCTAAATCCGTGTTATTTACAGCCACAAAGATTACTAGCATCCAGTCTTTCCCTGAAGATTGTCTCTATGACTTTCTCTGCCACTTTTGTTTCAATAACAGGATATTGTTTCCCAGAATGTTTCTGCTCCCTCTTTATAGACAGGCACATCTCTTGTATTACTTTACTTTTCAATCAGTATATAAGAATAAAAGCACCGCTCATAGTGCCTGTCATTCCTCTTACAGATCTGCACTGGGAGATCTTCTATGGGAAATCTACCAGCTCACTCGACAGATATCAAAGGATCCTTGCACAGATATCAAAGGATCCTTGCACGCTGTCTCTCTGATCTCTGTGTTTTATCCTTCCTTAAGAAAGGCAGTTATCTCTCCATCACCCCCCTGATTATCCCTGTGTCTATCTACTGCTTACTCTATTTTGCTCTAACTGCCTCCCAGCATA
Organism: Protopterus annectens; assembly: GCF_019279795.1. Lineage (NCBI taxonomy): Eukaryota > Metazoa > Chordata > Ceratodontiformes > Protopteridae > Protopterus > Protopterus annectens. The sequence continues at coordinate 211,123,707 of NC_056744.1, read as the reverse complement.
ATGTCCTCTCATACATTTCTTTCATGAAGAGCAGCATAAAGTTTATATCCCAAGTGTCTGCTTTTTCCATGTTTCATGATCTCCTTCAGTTTTTTATTCAGTTAGCCAGGTCCTGCATCTCTTCTTCCTTTATGCACTATACCTAAAAGCATATGTTTACTTTTTGACCCTTCTGAAACTCTGTTTTGAGTTTGTTTGCCTTCACCTTCTCATCTATCTTCTTGCCTCCTTGCACTTCTTTCCTTTGCCTATTCCTCTGCTACCTCTGTATCTCCTGCCTTTTGCCCTAATCCCTGGCTTCATATTCAATAGTTCACAGATTAGTGGATAGATTCTAGAGACTAGGAACTAGGGGGGGGGGGTGCTGGATTTTAAAACAGTCAGCAATAAATCCAATACTGAAAATTACAAACCAGTTTTACTGAAGTTAATGGCAGGGAAAGTAATTCAAACATTCCCAAAGAAGAGTTGTAAGTTAGGCTTCGTGGAATACAGAATTAATGTATAAAATAGGTTATGAGAGTGGATGGTCGAATGCAATTCTGTGGATTAATTGAAGTGAGACTAGAACATGTGAAGGAAAGGAGTAACGCGTGGGGAGATGTAGAATATGAGCTGCAAACCAAGGAGGTAATGCAGTGAATAGTGACGTGTGTGTTTAATATTGCATTCATGTAAATGCTTGTGGAAGTTCACATGATTGTGTCTTGTTTATGTGCTGACATCTTAACAAAAGGCATGTTTGTTTACTCATCAGCTGCTGTGTGTGGGTCTAGTTATGGGTGTTCTACAAGCCCGCAAGACCCAAGACCCATTGTCTTGAACCCAGGGGCTCGAGCATCTTGTAGTTCCGGTAGCTGCTACTTGCCTCAAACATGAGCTCAGGCAATCAGCTGCCACAGCTTCTCTGAGCACATTGTTTGAGTTTATGGACATAAGTGCAGCAGCAGCAGAACTGAAAGAGTGGGAGGTGGTGTGAGTGTGGATTAGGGCACCAGTGGGGAAGGGAGATTTAGATTTATGGTGCAGAAAGGAGATTTTAGGTTTAGGGAGCAGGAAGAAAGTTTTAGGTTCGGGGAGCAGTTAGGGAGTTTTAGGGATAGATTTAGGGTTCTGATAGGGATATGGAAATTAAGTAGTTCCAGAAGATCAAGTTAATGGGAGTTCAAGCACTTACCTATTTGAGCAAGTGGCAATGAGAAATTGTGTCATGAGCATAAACCACTTAAGCATCTGTAACAGACCCTCACCTTACTTATGTTGCTTTGCCTACATATAGATTCTAAATCTTCAGTAGGTTGTTATATGACACTGAGTAACAACATGATCATAAAAGTCACTACAGAATTAGCAATTAGGCAGCTTCGGTGGTTCCAGGCTTCAGACAATGAAACAACATTGGGAATTACTTCTCTGTCAGAACTGAAATGCTCAGGGTTAAAAACTGCCAGCAAATGGGTAATGGTCTAAAGATTGTGAGCAATGAACCTTTTCACATGACAATTCTAACACATCATTTCTCCATTAAGACACCCTCATTCATGGGGGGCATGGTTAAGATGCTGTTAGGCTACCAACAAATTTCACTTCGTCTGTTACTTCTTATTTATGACAGGAAATTATATTATCATAATATCCTACTTGATTTTTTCAAGTGGATATAAATATTTTAAGATATTCTGAAGGATATTATAAAACATTATATTTTTTATTATTTTCCTGTCAAAATTTTGTCTGGAAGATCTCTTCACACATAAAGCTGAAATGAGTCATACAAATGCAAATTTTCAGGACTCTTCTATAAAGAAAGAGCTTCAGACAGTTATTTTCCATATACAGGAACTTTCGCTAAAACTGGGTAAGATGGACAATAAAATAGATAACTTTATAGAAAATTGTTCTAAGCAGATGGAACAAATTAATGAGATCTTAAAGCAGCAAAAAACCCAAATATCAGACACCGAGGATTTATTAAATGACATTGAAGAAAAAAGAAATGAAAATTAAAATAATATAAAATTTTTACTGAAATACAATACTCTTCAGCAGAATAAAATTGATGACTTGGAAAACAGGTCTCGGAGAAACAATATACACATATTTGGTCTGCCTGAAAAGATTGAAGGAGAGAGTATGATAAACTTTCTATCATCCTGGCTGCCTAAGACATTAGACTTGCCTGAAGCTATGTCCTATGGTATAGAGAGAGCTCACAGGTCCTTCTCAAAAACAATCCTCTGCTGAGATCTACCATTGTGAGAGTTTGTTTCTTCACAGGACACAGAATTAATTCTTAAACCAGCGTGGTGCAAGGCTCCAGGCAGGATAGAAGATAGAATAATAAGTTTTGATAATGATTATTCTGCGTCAGTTATGTCCAAAAGAAAAGGCTTTCTTCCCTTAATAAAACATCTTAAGAAGACTCAGGTTAAAGTTCATCTGCTGTTTCCAGCCAGCCTTAAAATATTTCTATCAAATGGAGTCAAAACCTTTGAAGACCTGGACACTGCCATGCCATTAATAAAAACTAACAATATATTACAACAAATAGAGGGCATGGATTGCAATAACAGCTCTCTGAAAAGACAAGCTAAAAAAATATTTGGAAAACAAATGATAAGAAAAAGAAGTTAAAAGAAAAATGACTATAATACCAAGTGACATAAAACTGACTTCCCTTATATACATATCTTCATTGGTTTTCTGTTTATAAAATTCCACATTCTCTTTAAACAGATTTAAAGCATATGAAAGGAAGCTTGGATGTTCACTCCAGTAAGGTAATTAAGCATTTTTTCTCTAATTTGGTTTCTAATTTATACTAATCAACAACAAATAAATATTAGTAATTTATTTATCTATCTTTTTGGTTTCGCATGCCTAGTTTTATTATTTCTTTCACTATTTTTATTACATCAATATTTATTATACATTCAGGTTCCCTTTGCTTTTCTTGTGTTAAGGGTACTTTATTTTATCTATATCAATAAACCTTATGTGTGGTTCAGTAGCCTGTTTTGGTTTGTTTACTTAAAGGTTTCAGTTTTAGCATATTAAAGTCCAGTCGTTTATTTTGCACATTGGTTAAATTGATTGGTATTTTGCTGCCCTGGTTATGTTGGCTGTGTCTTCACTTGTCGCTTGGATCCATATTGGTTATGGACTTTTTTGTGGTGGACTAGTTGAGACACTTGTTTTTGGAAGTATGGGTGTGATATGTTTGGTGTGTGCCTTCTTGCCTTGTTTGATTTATATTTGTCTTGGTGTGTTCTGATTTTGGTCAAAAGATTAGACTTGCGATTTGTGTGACTGGTATCAGTTTTCCTTTTTTTTTTTTTTGTAAGGTTACCTACTTCTTATTTGTTTTTGATTTTAATGAGACTAGACACTGGGATGTTTGGTTTTGTATTGCATAATAGATGTAATATATTCCTGACTATTGTGGCATCTCTGCTTTTGGATGGGTTGCCTTGTTTGTTAGTGAGCAGGGGGGAGCGGTTTCTGTCTTCTCTCGTAAAACCATGAAGAATGGTTTGTACTACTCATATGGAATGTTCTCATGTATATACTCTGTATTGCTTGTATAATATCTTTGATTTGAGAATGATTACTTATGTACTGTTTTTTTTTTTCACCAACTGTATAAGCTGCCAATAATATGTACTAAATGTCTTTATTAATGTAAATTCTGTATTGTGTGTGAAATGTCTTATATGTGAAGCTTTTCTCCCTGAAAATGGGTACTTCTGGCCCAGCTGGACCATCCCAGTAAACAAATGCAAATAAATAAATAAATAAATAAATACTAAAACAATCTTATTGTTCTCGTGCACTCACCTTCAGTCCTGGTTTTGTCATTTTCTTCTTTGGATTGTTCAAATTCCTCTGGGGTTTCCCACACTGATCGCACGTCATGTTTTAAGTGTGTTTAGTGACTTCATCTAGCAACTGGCTCTAGTTGTCACTCAAAAGGGTTTGAGGCAGTTCAGACATTTGACGTGGTAGGGTAAAGGGCAGGAGTGCAGACGAGTTGTAATGAAATTGTTTGGTATTTTTGTTGCCTAATTTTCAGCTCATCTTGCATTTTGAAGTGCCGAATGAAATATGATGGGCTTGACACATCTTAAGGAGAACCAATTTTTCTGTTCCTGCGAATGTATGCAAAGAAAAAGTTAAGCAATATTTGTATTTAGCAGCATTGCTTTAGAGGATAACATTAGAGCTTATTCACTGTTATGGGTGTATCATTATGCAGGCTACTTCTGAACCTGATTCAAAAAAGAAAAGAAGGGGAGAAAAAATGGTTATGTATGGACTTTGCAGTAAATCTAGGCAAAGACAAGCTGGTGCTCTATACAAAGTTGAAATGCAAACAAGTCTTGAAAAGGTAAAGAATCTGTTTTCAACTTAACATCAGGAATCTGACTCTAATTCTCATGATAGACTCTTGACCTTCAGCATTTAATTTAATATTTTAGTATTAAAATCATATTTTTCTTGGATTTTATTTTATTTCTATCTTTCTATATACATCTAGTACAATATACATAAAATCTTTATGAGTATAAAGTTTTTTAAGAGTTTTCTTGACTTTTTTATGAAGAAGCTATTGTAATTATAGCAGGGAAATATTGGACTTTATTTTAGCAGCTGGGTGGAAAAGTCTGGATAGGTTTGCTATTCAAACTAGAGTGGTTGACTCCATGTGGGGTAAGATGGGCACTAGGAATTTATGTTTAATCTCTCAAGATATATCTTGTTTTTTATGGGTGTCTATTGTGGCTACTATTAGATATTCTATTGATAATCTCAATCTTACAGCTTATATATTAATTGACAAGCACTTCAAGAATTCTAGGTACGGTTCTTGGTTAATATCTTACTTCTGGATTCTCTGTGATATTTAATCTGTTTTTGTTTGTCTTTTTGCATGGCGTATCTAAAGTGTATTTCTCTAAATATTAATGGTTTAAATAACATTGTAAGAGTGGTAGTTTAAACAAGTTTCTAAAATTTGTTTTGCAGGAGACAATTCTTTTGCAAGAAGACATTGACAGACTCAATACTAAATTTTATACTGTGTTATCCAGCTCTCATTATAATCAACAAATGATGATAATAATGAACAAACTGTGGAGTGGGTCATTAAGACAGTGCTTCATACTAACAAGGAAGCACCTGGCACATCATTGTGCCCCACTGAACTGGTACTTTTACCTCTTAGAGAGCAAGAGCCTTTTTGCACTTGCCTAAGGGTATTTTTGATAGAGAGGCCAGCATTATACATATATATATATATATATATATATATATATATTCACTTTATAATCTTGAAATAGTGAAATCTTGAATTTCAGTATCTCGAGACTAAAACATCGCAAACGTAGAATGGTGTAAACTCATTAGCGCAAAGTTTAAAATATCGAACGGTATGATATATTTGTGGTATAGCATTATACCCTTCTCCTACTGCTGTCACTGTTAGTATGCAGATCCAGAAGTACTATGGCAGGTATCTCACCCATTGCACCAGGAACAATCAGTGCTATTTATAAACCGAGCACCTCTCAAAAAAGGAAAAAGCAAAACACCTATTGGTGCTGTAAATGGAAGTCTTCACAAAACTGCAAAGGTAGGGCTATAACAGAAAGTTTGCACATAGGTGAAAAACTAATAAAGTCAGTATGTCACAATCACAGTGGAGATCCTTCAGAATTAGAACATTATAATATGTGTGCTGAGTTAAAGATAAGATCTAAGATGCCCCATGATACACCGTGCCTAATAGTTGATGATGCTTTGACATCTACATCTATAGATAATATCCCTAACCTGCCAACACATAAAGCATTACTGCAACAAGTAGGCAGAGTGTGCAGAAAGGAGACAAAACCAATGTGTACCACTTTACTAAACCTGCAAGATATAAACGTAAATGAGTTTCCAACTATGACAGGGATATTTGTAACTAAAAGATTAGTGGATAGTACTACAAACATCACTGTAGTGGTATTTACCACAGCACAAAATCTGTTTGACTTGAGTACAGCTAACATCTGGTTAATGGAGGGTACTTTCTTTATAAAGGTATTATATGCCGCCAACTTTATATTATCCATGGCCTTGGCAAATACAGTGGATTTAATAAGTGCATACCCTTGCTATTTTGTCTGATGAGTAAAAAGTTTCTTAAGTCCTATAATTTTATGTGGCATTGTGTGCTGGAACTTCTAGCTAAATTTGGATACAAAATTATTTTGAAATACGTTTTAATGGATTTCGAAATAGCTGCAATGAAAAGCATTAGAATTAATTTACATGGTGTGATAGCTAAAGGGTGCCTTTTCTATTTCAGCCAAAATATTTCGTGTAAGGTCCAACAGCTAGGATTAGATCCACTATATAACACTAATATGTCATTTCAATTGGTGGTGAAGTCACTTGTTGCTCTGGCTTTCCTGTCAGAAGAGGAGGTTATACAGAATTTAATTTGCTTAAAGAATCCTTTCCTAAAGAGGATAAAGACTTGATTAACTATTTTGGTGACTGGTACGTGCTAGGAAAGGTATGTAAGTTTTCAACAAGAACTACTGCATTCTGTAGATTCCCACCTCTTTTCCTGGTGTCATTTTGGAATGCTTATGATTTAAACACACTGTTTCTTCCATGCACGCAGAACAGTGCAGAAGCATGGCATCACAGATTAAATTCTCTTTTAGGAAACAAAGCAACAGATTTGTCTTTACTGATGAGTATGTTAGCTAGGGAGCAAGACAGAGTGGAGGAGTTGCAGGCTTGTATGGCTAGCGGTTGTGCCCCTTCACTTAAATGTCGGCATGCTTTAAAATGGCATAGGCAGTTTGAGCATGTATTAACTAACAGAACAAGCTACAGCAATTTGGACTTTTTGTTACCTATAGCCAGACTTATGAAGATGTAAACAGAGATGGTTTCACACTGTACGTAGCATGTTCATTAATGAACATCATGGGAATTATCACTGTGTGTTTCATAGGATCGAGGTAACACTATGGAAGTATTACTAGCATGATAATGGACTCGGGATTGCGGATTAAATGTGGAGCATGTATTTGTTTCAATAAAGTCACACTCTGAATATTCGATATTACGAATTTTCAGTGTACTGAGATTCAACATTTTGATGTCTCGATCTTTTGGTTCTGTGACATTTTGGTCTTGCGATACTGTAATTTGAGATTTCAGTATTTCGAGATTATAAAGTGAACCCATATATAAATATATATATATATATATATATATATATATATATATATATATATATATATATATATATATATATATATGCTAGGTGGAGAGAGAAGGCTGAAGTTTGAATAAAATTTGTCTGTTAATAGGTCAGCTATATTTTCAGGGGCAGAGTAGGTAGACCTGTTATGTATCAACTCAGACCAGTACTGGCTGGCCTGTCTAAGATTTCTGATATAGTTGAAAAAGAACCTTAAATTCTCTTTGACAAGAGGAGACAGCTTTGAATGTTGTATTGACTTTAGAATATTTGATTTTGCTTCTAATCTCTTTATTTAATTTTTTTAGCTTAATCTTCACATTTGGGGTTTTCAGTTAATAAGAGAGAGGAGTTTTTTTTTCTGTTATTATAGAGATTGCTTATGCTAGGGTTTTACCAAAAGGGTTTATTCCTAAACTTGTTGCTATATTTGTTACAGATCAGAGCCAGTGTCTCAGTGCAGGTATTGAGGTGAGAATAGAAGTCTTCCATGAATGCAGCAATGTTTGCTACAGGGGATTCAAGGGGTACTTGAAATTATTAAATTCATAATTTTGTTAAAGTAAATTTGCCTTAGAGAAAGTTCTGAAGGTGACAGGGTTTGTGAGTGTTTTAGGATTAGGTCTAGTAGTGAGGAGCACTGTTTGTCAGTCAGACCTAACCAGGGAAGGTGTGATTATAGATGCAGAGTATAATGAGGCTATGTTAAAAGGTTCATAGGTACCTACTAGGATACTGATCTGTGAAGCCTGGCATCTCATTCCCATAGAAATTATTAGCCCTTATAATTTGCAATATGAATAAAAGATGAGCCAAACAAGCGTATGTTAACGTGATTTATTTCCCCTACCAATAAGGGCCAGTGGTGTTAATTTGGGGTGAATTTGCAGTTACCAATTCATTCCTTCAAATTACATCTGAATAGAGTAAGAGATGTACTCTAGTTTACTTAGAATGGAAGATGGTTCCATAGAGGTGGTATTCTCCGTGATGCATACCTATCCCTTCGGCATCTTCTGTTAATTTTGCAAAAGAGATTAAGGTGTCCTGAGCAAGTGTTTCTAATATCACTTGACTTGTGAATGTGTAATAACTTTGATAGAATAGGGTCTGTTGAGGCTGTATTCACAAGACAGAGAATGACTCCCAATAGCGATGTAAGGCTCTTAATCAGGCAGCATAGTTTTTATGATTTAGACCCTTTATTTTTTTAATGAGACATCATGGTCATTCCTGATGTAGGAAGTGTTTGGAGAGATGCATACTGAAAGGAGTATTATACTCAATGATCAACTTAATGACTGCCAAATACAGCAAAACAACTACATCCCTGGATTTCAATTCCATACTCTTAGATATAAGCTGTGCAGTGAAAAACACTTTCCTTAAAATAGTGGATACACGACGATCAAAGCATAGTTCATTGTCAGCATAGGTTCCCAGATTTCTAACTATGGTATACATTTTCAGGGGTGTTGTCAATGTGATAGTTATAAGGGGAGTCATGCATGCCAAAGGATGCAATTTTACATCTATTGGCATATAGTTTTAGTCCGCGGTTTTGATACCAATTGCTTGGGACAGACTCTCTTATAGGATTCTGGTGTCCTCTGGAAAGTTTCTAAATGCATCAAGCTATCAATCATCTGCAAACATGGTCAGCCATAAACTCTAAATAATTGACTTTGGCCTCCGAGATGTAAATGCCAAAGAGGAGTGGCCCAAAGACAGAACCCTGGGGTACTCAGCTAGTAACCAGTCTTTTGGAGGAGGTAGAGCTGCCCACCCTTATTTTGTGGGTTTTATTTGTGAGTCAGTTTGCTAACCAATATGTTTTATAGAGGTTAACATTTAAGTGGAAGAGTTTATCTATGATCCTGAGTGCAGGATCGTGTTGAACATCTTTGCAAGCTCCAGAAAGATCCAGATATGCAGTGCACATTGATTTGCTTTCATCCATTGCCTCTTTGACGTCTTTGAAGAAATTAACCAGATTAAGTAGACAGGATCCACCCTTAATGAATCCAAACTGGTTTGGGTCAAGAGTCTGTAGGTTATTTGTATCCATATGTATTAATTGTATAAAGATCCTCTTCATAGTCTTACAAATGACAGTGATCAGGCTTATGGGTCTATAATTACCCAGGTCAGTTGAATCTTCATCTTTGTGCAAGAGAATGATTTTTCTGTCCTCAACTTATCCAGTACCAAGCCTGTTTTGAGGCTAATATTGAATAACCTTTGTAGGGGGGGTCCAAAAAGTTATGTTTCAGGTTAACCTGGTACATCATTCAGCTCCATAGACCTAGTGTTCTTGGCCTTAGATAGTGTCTTGAGAACTTGTTCTTGGGAGATTTGAAAGGCATGTTCATAGGTTCATAGGTGTGTACTAGGCTAATGGCCCTGGAGCTTTTACAAGCCTAGCCCATAGGATTACCCTGGCATCATGCCACCTGACCTTAGTTCCCAGTGCCACTGTCAAAAAGAGCCACTGGAATGATCCCCGGGGTGAATTTTCTATTTCCCATCCACTCATCAAGATTTCTCTTGAAGAGGGCCAGTGAGTTGCTCTGTTTGACATGTATGGGGAGTCTATTCCATAGTATGGGCAGTCTCTGGGTTATGAACCTGTCCTTCCAGCATGTTCTGTTGATTGTGGTAATGAGGTTGAGGTCTCTGGAGCGTGTGGTGTGGAGGGATTTGGATTTCTTTAGATGTAGCATTTCTAACAGAGCTGGATCAGACATGGCTTTGTAAGTCAAGCAGAGACCACTTCTAAGTAGACGATATGAGACAGAGAATAGCTGGAGTTTTTTGAGTCTGTCCATATAGAACAAGTGTTTAAGGCCTAGAATCCTCTTTGTGAGGTACTTTTATGGCCTCTCCAGTTGTTGCAGATGTCTAGAAAGTTGCATGCCAAATGGGGCTTTGTACTCGGTGATTGGCCTAATGAGGGAAGAGTAGAGGGAGACAATGATCTCTTTCTTCCTGGATGCAAAACCCTTAGTAATGAGATGTGTCACACAGAAGGGCTTTCTGACCACAATGGCAATGTGGTAGTCGAAAGAGAGGTTGCTGTCACCCTGTGTTCCCAGATCTCTTAAAATGCCTTCTCTGTCCAGTGGACTACCATCAATGTGGTAATTCATGGGAGCTGGGCGTTTCCCAAAGGGGGTGATGACATATTTTTTTGACACTGAGCTTAAGGCCATGGTTCTGACATCAGTCAATGGTGCCAGTGAGGCCTTTCTGTAGGATGTCAACATCACTTGGAGAGTTAATAATAGCTCCCAACTTGCAGTCGTCTGCAAACTATGTCAGCCAGAGTCCCTTCATGTTGGCCTGGACTTCAGAAAAGTATATAACGAACAGGAGAGGACCCATGACTGAACCATGTGGGACTCCACTCATGACTGGTCGGCAGTCTGATTTGGAGTCAGCTACTTTCACACTGTGGGTTCTATCTGTGAGCCAGTTTGCAACCCACCTAGTGATATAGGGGTTGATGCCTAACTTACTGAGTTTTTCTATGATTTCTGAGTGGGGAATGGTATCAAAGGCCTTGGCCAGATCAAGGTAGGCTGTGTGAACCACCTTGCCTTCATCCACAGCTCTGGTGACTGACTCAAAGAAGTCGACCAAGTTGAGCAGGCATGATCTACCCTTCACAAAACCAAACTGCGTGGGATCCAGAGTTTGGAGAGTCCCTGCAACTTTGTTTATTAGGTCCATGATGACGACGTGTTCCATAGCTTTGCATATCAGACTCATTAGGCTAATGGGGCAATAGTTCCCAGGGTCTGTAGTCAGTCCTCCTTTGTGGAGATAGATGACTGTAGCAGTGCACCATTCGGTAGGGACAAAGCCTATGGTGAGGTTCTGATTGAACAGAGCACACAGGCAAGGTGCCAGTTCACTCTGTAGTTCATGTAGAACACAGCCAGGGATATTGTCAGGTCCCACAGAAGCTGTATTCTTGGCCTTGGACAGTGCTGTTTTAACCTGTGCAGCAGTAATGCTGAGTGCCTGGCAATCTACTGTTAATGTGATAGGTCCTTTGGGAGGGGAGAGAGGGATAAAGTTGACACTGAATCTGTCGGCCAGTATATTAGCAATATTTGTTGGCTTGGTATAGGCAGTACCATTGTGAAGTAGCTCAGAGCAAATCTGGGTATTGCCATGGAGATTCTTTACATAACTATAGAAGGCCTTGTGGTTGTCTTTACTATCTGCTGCAATTCTGTTTTTGTAGCTAGCTTTAGAGGATTTGATGAGGGATCTCACCTATTTGTTGAGGCTGATAAGGGAGATTTTCCATTCTTGGGACTTCACTTTATTCTGCATCAGTTTCCTCCTTCTGTTGTAGGGTTTGTTTATGGCAGGTGAACCACCAGAATGGCTGCCTATTTTTGGAGGAGAATGTCTTGGTTCTATTGGGTATGACGAGATACATACATTTGTGTATGTGTTTGTACAGTGCATTGGTGTATGATTCGACAGTCATGCAACTATTCTCCATTTGCATGGCTGCCGTGAAGTTAGCCACCTCTGTTTTTAGGAGCCCAAAGTTAGCTTTGGAGAAGTTTTTCATAGTGGTTACCTTTGCGGGGGGGGGGATTTCCAAGGTGATTACTTTGTGGTTGGCTCTAACCAGGGAGGAGTTGACTATTGGTGTAAAGCAATGGTTGCCCATGTTAGTAATTACCAGGTCAAGGATGTTGCTACCTCTAGTGGGGGTAAGAGCAAACTGGTCCAGGGCATTGGAATTAATGAATTCCAGGAAATATTGGGCAAGTGTATTGGTACATGAGTAGTTTTCCAGTTAATGGAGGAGTAGTTGAAGTCACCCAGTATGAGAGTGTTAGGCTGAACCTAATATTCTCCAGGGTACTTAGGAACGTGGAGTGAGAGTCTTGGGACATGGTTGGGCACCTATATCAGGCTATGACCTGAATCGCTGTCTTACCCAATGTTAGCTGCACCTGAAGTATCTCTGATGTGTTATGTTGGGCTACCAGTCTGGAGGTGTGTGCATCCTTTATGAATATGGAAACACCACTGCCTTGGAGCTTCAGTCCAAGTTCTGGGGCCGAAAGGTGTGGAATGAGTTATAGCCTGATAGTGCAGGGGTGCTTTCTGCTGCCTTGAGCCAAGTATCTGTTACAGCACAAATGTCGATGTTCTCCATTTTAAGGAGTGCTTCAAAAAAATGCATTTTGAAATTAAGACTTCTAGCATTGAGCAGCATGACCCCCAGATTGCATTTGTTTTTAGCTGTTACTGTGGTAATTTGGTCTTTTGAACACTACCTAAAAAAGGCATTATAGGGGTGGCAAGAGCCTTGGCCAGTATCCGGAAGCCCATGGATAACAGATGCAGGCCTTCTCTGACAAAGCATCAAGGTCTGTCAATTATGTCATCCCAGGCAGACAGATAATGGATCCCCTTAGAATGACACCAGAAACTTAACCAATTGTTGAAATCAACCATTTTCTGCTTGTACTGTGGTATCATTCTGGGTGATGGTAGTGGTAGGATGCTGCTCAAGGCTAGAGTCATACCTGCCTGGGCTACATAATGCGAGAGCTCCTCCATGTCTCTTTTCATGTAGTTCAGGGAGGTATGTCTCAGGTCATTCACACCCACATGTACAATGACAGTCATATTTGCCCCTGTTGTTGAGGGACATGAGTGCATGCATTATGTGATGGATCCTGGCACCTGACAGGCAGCTGACTGTTACTTTCTCCTTATTTAACCTAGTGTGTAGGACATCAGTGTGCCTCACTATTGAGTCACCTGTGACTAGTGTGTTGGGCATGCTATTTTGCCTTAGGGGCTTTGGTTGAGTGGCACACTGTTTAGCAGAGTTATGTGTCTCATAATTAGTGTTGTGTTGTGGTGGTCAAGTGCATTTCTGCCTTGGATGTCTCTGCTGTTTGGATAGATGTTTATTGAGAGCCTCCACAAAGGTGGCTGTCTGGTTTGTGTTTTTATGTGAAGGCACTGCTGGTGTGTGTTCTGGAGGGTTATGTGTCCCATGTGGTGTGGTGCAAGTGTTGACCTTCTCCTCTTGACCAGCTATTCTGGTCTTGGCTGGAGAGTGCATGGCTTCCAATTTGGATATATAAGTGCATCTCTCGCAAGTCTGAGTGTTGGGAGGTAAGAGGAGAGGGTTGTCTCTGTACATGAGGCAGTTGCTACATTGCCTCAGAATGCCTAAGTTCACCAGATTAATAGGAGAAAGCACAGGGAACTGACCTTTAGACATACCTGGAGGGGTGGGCATTAATAATAAGTACTGGAGCTGTTTCATTGTAGAATGTTTAGTGCTGGTAGCACTTTTGTGTACTACAATAATTGCTACAAGAAGTCTGGTAAAGTGCTAGACTAATACGCTAGTAAAAGTGCAGTAGAGGAGAAAACTAGCAGATCTAAAGGAAAAGTTGAAGAGCAGACTTTGGCACCGCTCAGAAGCTTACAAACAGTCCTGGATACAGCAAATCTGTATTTGGACTAGACTAGTTACAGGAAAGGCAGGAAACAAGTGCAAATGCAAGCTTTTAAACCAGAAAGTTGAAAGAGATGGAAAGACTTACCAAACGGCCAATAAACTACAATTTCTGGGCTAGAAACCACTCTTGTGGTAGATAGGCTACCCAGTGCTTACCACTCCCACTGATAAGCTAGAGGGCTTCCCTCTGACACAGAAAAGCTTCAGGGCTCAGAAGCTTACAAACAGTACTGGATACAGCAAATCTGCATTTGGACTAGACTGGTTATAGGAAAGGTGGGAAACAAGCACAAATGTGGGATTTTAAATCAGAAAGTTGAAATAGATGGGAAAAAACTGCCCAAATGGCCAATAAACTACAATTTCTGGGCCAGAAACTGATCCTCTTGTGGTAGATAGGCTACCTAGTGCTTACCACTCTCACTGATAAGTTAGAAGGCTTCCCTCCAAAACAGAAAGGCTTGGGGGACTCAGAAGCTTACAAGCAGTCCTGGATACAGCAAATCTGTATCTGGATTAGACTAGTTACAGGAAAGGTGGGAAACAAGCGGCAACACAGGCTTTTAAACCAGAAAGTAGAAAGAGATGGAAAAACTGTCCAAATGGCCAATAAACTACAATTTCTGGGCCAGAAACCACTCTTGTGGTAGATAGGCTACCTAGTGCTTACCACTCCGACAGATAAGCTAGAAGGCTTCCCTCCAACACAGAAAGGCTTGTGGGGCTCAGAAGCTTGCAACCAGTCCTGGATACAGCAATTCAGTACCTGGACTAGACTAGTTACAGGAAAGGCGAGAAACAAGCACAAACATGGGCTTTTAAACAGAAAGTTGAAAGAGATGGAAAAACTTCCCAAATGGCCAATAAACTACAATTTCTGGGCCAGAACCACTCTTGTGGGAGATAGGCTACCTAGTGCATACCGCTCTCACTGATAAGCTAGAAGGCTTCCCTCCAACACAGAAAGGCTTGGAGGGCTCAGAAGCTTACAAACAGTCCTGGATACAGCAAATCTGTATCTGGACTAGACTAGTTACAGGAAAGGCAGGAAAGACGCTTAGAATTTTTTTTTGTAAAGTGGAAAGGGAGAATAGAGAAACAGAAGATAATTCAAGGTTAAGGACCTACGTGGCTTACCCTTCTTAAATGTTCTCTCTGTATTATGTAGAAAGAGCCAGTGACACTAGCCTGGGATAGAGGTTTGATACAGATGAACAGATGGGAACAGTAGGAGTGTCTGAGGACAAAATATGACCTCACTGTACTCGGTTGAGTGAGCAAATGAGATAGACCCAGGAGAAGTGTTCAAACACAAATTTAACGCAAGGGCAGGCAATTTTAAAACCACCAAGATTAATACCAAAACAAGATTAATACCAAAACAAGAACAGGGACAGAGGGCAGGGAAACTAACTGCAGAAAAAGAGAGAGAGAGACCACAGTTTTCTATGAAACAAATAAATAGAAAAATAAATAACTGTAGACTGACATGGACCACAATATTCAATGAAATAATTAAATAGATAGAAAAATAAAATGCAGTACAATCTTTAACACTGCAAGTTTGCGCTTAACTCAACTAGAAATGCAGTTGATTGTAGCTATATAGCAGAAAGCCAAACAACTCAGATATTGAGCAGTAATAAATTCAAAGATATGGGACTAACACTTATAAATACAGAGAAACCCTCTAGGCTAAGAGTTTAACACTGAATATCCATGAAGTGAAACACAATAACCCCCACTTACTGCAGAGAGAAAAGTAGAGACCACAGTATTCTATGCAACAAATAAACAGAAAAGTAAATAACTGCAAAGAGAGACAGAACACAATATCCAATGAAACAATTACATACATTCAAATAAAATGCAGTACAATCTTTAACGCTGCAAGTTTGTACTTAACTCAGCTAGTAATGCAGTTGATTGCAGGTATATAGCAGAAAGCCAAACAACTCAGATATTGAGCAGTAATAAATTCAAATATATGTGACTAAAGCGTATAAATACAGAGAAACTGTCTAGGCTAAGAATTTTATTGCAAAGCTTTCGGGTCTACACCCTTCATCAGTACAAATCAATTAAATGTATTCAGTATTTAAATAGGAGATACAAATAAATCACATGCTTCAGCCTACCTATCATCCTAATTAACAATCAAAATTTAAGGGAACATTTTAAATAAAATAAAATGTAATACTTTCCTTAGATATATTTAAAAGGAATATCACATAAAAAAATGCATTTATATCAAAACATACTTAAATACATATGATATTCACAATGTATACATATAGACTGCAAATGATACACATAAAATCACGCACATATATATATATATATATATATATATATATATAAGGAAAGGTGATATGAATAATTTGTTGGAGTTAAAAGAATATGAATGGATCATCAGACTGCAGGCTGATGCGAGTCCTGGCTTGAATAATATGGTTAGTTTAAAACCAGTGTTAATGAAAAGGCGGAGGGAGAGGATATAGTTTATAATATGGTAGGTGAGGATCTGAAAGAGAGTGTGTGTGTATGTATGTGTGTATGTGTGTGTGTGTGTGTGTGTGTGTGTGTGTGTGTGTGTGTGTGTGTGTGTGTGTGTGTGTGTGTGTGTGTGTGTGTGTGTGTGTGTGTATATATATATATATATATATGTGTGTGTGTGTGTGTGTGTGTGTGTATGGATGTGTATATATGTATGTATATATATATATATCATTTGCAGTCTATATGTATACATTGTGAATATCATATGTATTTAAGTATGTTTTGATATAAATGCATTTTTTATGTGATATTCCTTTTAAATATATCTAAAATGTTCCCTTAAATTTTGATTGTTAATTAGGATGATAGGTAGGCTGAAGCATGTGATTTATTTGTATCTCCTATTTAAATACTGAATACATTTAATTGATTTATACTGATGAAGGGTGTAGACCCGAAAGCTTTGCAATAAAGTGTTTGGTGTATTTTAGAGTTGTCGTTGGATATACTGAGCAGTGGCACCATTGTTCTTTAGTTTTTAGGCTAAGAATTTAACACTGAATATCAATGAAGTGAAGCACAATAACCACCACTTACTGCAGAGAGAGAGACAGAGACCACAGTATTCTATGAAACAAATAGAAAAATAAATAACTGCAGCGAGATAAAGACCAAAATATTCAATGACACAATTAAAAAGGAAGAAAAATGAAATGCAGTACAATCTTTAACACAGCCAGTTTGCACTTAACTCAGCTAGTAATGCAGTTGATTGTAGGTATATAGCAGAAAGCCAAACAACTCAGATATTGAGCAGTAATAAATTCAAAGATACGGGAATACCACTTATAAATACAGAGAAACCCTCTAAGCAAAGAGTTTAACACTGAATATCAATGAAGGGAAACACAATCACCCCCTCTTACTGCAGAGAGAGAGAGGGAGAGACCACAGTATTCTATTAAACAAATAAATAGAAAAATAAAAAAACTGCAGAGAGACACAGACCACAATATTCAATGAAACAATTAAATAGACAGAGAAATAAAATGCAGTAGAATCTTTAACACTGCAAGTGTGTACTTAGCTCAGCTAGTAATGCAGTTGATTATAGGTATATAGCAGAAACCCGGATGGCTGCGGGAGTGCAGGGATTAGCATTGTCACCTCACAGCACGAGGCTCTCCGGTTCGATCTTCTGCTGGGGTATCTTCTGTGTGGAGTCTGCATGTCATCTCTGTGGTCATGTGGGTTTCCTCCAGGTGCTCTGGTTTCTTCCCACATCTCCAAAGACATGCTGCAAGTTGGACATGCTAAAACTGGTCCTAGGTGTGAGTGCATGCATGTGTGTGCCTTCTGTGGAAGGTTGGGCGCCGGGCTGCCAAGTCGACACCATAAACCTCAACTGCCAATCATGAGCAGACAAGGTAATCTGCTGTTGGAACCCCGAACTGGGAAAAGCCAAAAGAAAGAGACAGCAGAAACCCAAATATCTCAGATATTGAGCAGTAATAAGTTCAAAAATATGTGACTAACACTTATAAATACAGAGAAACCGTCTAGGCTAAGAGTTTAACAATGAATATCAATGAAGTGAAACAAAATAAACCCCAATAAATGCAGAGAATGAAAGAGAGAGAGAGAGAAAGAGAGAGAGAGAGAGACCACATTATTCTAGTAATACAGTTGATTGTACGTATATAGCAGAAAGCCAAATAACTCAGATACTGAGCAGAAAAAAAAATAAAAGATATGTGACCAAAATTTATAAATACAGAGAAACCCTCTAGGCTAAGAGTTTAACACTGAATATCAATGAAGTGAAACACAATAACCCCCACTTACAGAAGAGAGAGACACAGAGAGAGAGAGAGAGAGAGAGAGAGAGAGAGAGAGAGAGACCTCAGTATTCTATGAAACAAATAAATAGAAAAATAAATAACTACAGAAATATACAGACCATAATATTCAATTAAACAATTACATAGAAAAATAGAATGCAGTACAATCTTTAACACTGCAAGTTTGTACTTAACTCGGCTAGTAATGCAGTTGATTGTAGATATATAGCAGAAAGCAAAACAACTCAGATATCGATCAGTAATAAATTCAAAGATATGTGACTAACACTTATAAATACAGAGAAACCCACTAGGCTAGGAGTTTAACACTGAATATCAATTAAGTAAAACACAATAACCCCCACTTACTGCAGAGAGAGACAGAGAGAGAACACAGTATTCTATGAAACAAGTAAATAGAAAAATAAATAGCTGCAGAAAGGCACAGACCATAATATTCAATTAAACAATTATATAGACAGAAAAAGAGAATGCAGTACAATCGTTAACACTGCAAGTTTGTACTTAACTCATCTAGTAATGCAGTTGATTGTAGGTATATAGGAGTCAGCCAAACAACTCAAATATAGAGCAGTAATAAATTCAAATATATGTGACTAACACTAATAAATACAGAGAAACCTTCTAGGCTAAGAGTTTAACACTGAATATCAATGAAATGAAACACAATAACCCCCACTTACTGCAGAGAGAGAGAAAGACCACAGTATTCTAAGAAACAAATAAATAGAAAAATAAACTGCAGAGAGACACGGACCACATTATTCAATGAAACAATTAAATAGACAGAAAAATAAAATGCAGTAAATCTTTAACACTGCAACATTGCACTTAACTCAGCTACTAATGCAGCTGATTGTAGGTATATAGCAGAAAGCCAAATAACTTAGATATTGAGCAGTAGTAAATTCAAAGATATGTGATTAAATCTTATAAATACAGACAAACCCTCTATGCTATGAGTTTTAAACTGAATATCAATGAAGTGAAAAAATAATCCCCACTGACTGCAGAGAGAGAGATGGAGACCACAGTATTCTATGAAACATATAAATAGAAAAATAAATAACTGCAGGGAGACACAGACCACAATACTCAATGAAACAATTAAATAGACAGAAAAATAAATTGCAGTACAAACTTTAACACTGCAAGTTTGGACTTAACTCAGCTAGTAATGCAGTTGATTGTAGATGTATAGCAAAAAACCAAACAACTAAAATATTGAGCAGGAACAAATTCAAAGATATATGACTAACACTTATAAATACAGAGAAACCATCTAGGCTAAGAGTTTAACACTGAATATCAATTAAGTGAAACACAATAACCCCACTTACCACAGGGAGAGAGAGAGAGAGAGAGAGAGAGAGAGAGACCACAGTATTCTATGAAACAATTAAATAAACAATAAATAACTGCAGATAGACACAGGCCACAATATTCAATTAAACAATTAAATAGACAGAACAAATGCAGTACAATCTTTAGCACTGCAAGTTTGTACTTAACTCAGCAAGTAATGCAGTTGATTTTAGGTATAAAGCAGAAAGCCAAACAAGTCAGATATTGCACATTAATAAATTAAAAGATATGTGACTAACACTTATAAATACAGAGAAACCAACCCACTAGGCTAAGAGTTTAACACTGAATACTAGTGAAAAACAATAATCCCCACTTTCTGCAGAGAGAGAGAGACAGACCACAGTATTCTATGAAATAAATAAATAGAAAAATAAATAACTGCAGAAAGAGAGAGAACACAATATTCAATGAAACAGTTAAATAGAAAAATAAAATGCAGTTCAATCTTTAACACTGCAAGATTGTACTTAGCTCAGCTAGTAATGCAGTTGATTGTAGGTATATAGCAGAAAGCCAAACAACTATGATATTGAGCAGTAATAAATTCAAAGATATGTGACTAAGACTTATAAATTCAGAGAAACCCTCTAGGCTAAGCGATTAGCACTAAATATCAATGAAGTGAAACACAATAACCCTACTTACTGGAAAGAAAGAGAGACCACAGTATTCTATGAAACAAATAAACAGAAAAATAAATAACTGCAGAGAGAGACAGAACACAATATTCAATGAAACAGTTAAATAGAAAAATAAAATGCAGTTCAATCTTTAACTCTGCAAGTTTTTACTTAACTCAGCTACTAATGCAGTCTATCATAGGTAAATAGCAGAGAGCCAACCAACTCAGATACTGAGCAGTAATAAATTAAATATGTGACTAACACTTATAAATACAGAGAAACCCTCTAGGCTAGGAGTTTAACACTGAATATCAATGAAGTGAAACACAATAACCCCCACTTACTGCAGAGAGAGAAAGAGAAAGACCACTGTATTCTATGAAATAAATAAATAAAAAAACTGCAGAGAGACAAAGACCACAATATTCAATGAAACAATTGAATAGACAGAAAAATAAAATGCAGTACAATCTTTAACACTGCAAGTTTGTACTTAACTCAGCTAGCAATGCAGCTGATTGTAGGTATATAGCAGAAAGCCAAACAACTCAGATATTGAGCAGTACTAAATTAAATGATATGTGACTAACACTTATAAATACAGGGAACCCATCTAGGCTAAGTTTAACACTGAATATCAATGAAGTGAAACACAATAACCCCCACTTACTGCAGAGAGAGAAAGAGAGAGAAAGACCACAGTATTCTATGAAACAAATAAATAGAAAAATAAATAACTGCAGAAAGAGGCAGAGCAAAATATTCAATAAAACAATTAAATAGACAGAAAAAATGCAGTACAATCTTTAACACTGCAAATTTGTACTTGACTCAGCTAGTAATACAGCTGATTGTAGATATATAGCAGAAAGCCAAACAACTTGGATTTTGAGCAGTAATATATTAAAAGATATGTGACTAACACTTATAAATACAGAGAAATCTTCCAGGCTAAGAATTTAACACTGAATATCAATGAAGTGAAACACAATAATCCACACTTTCTGCAGAGAGAGAGAGAGAGACCACAGTATTCTATGAAACAAACAAATAGAAAAATAAATAACTGCAGAGAGGCACAGACCATAATATTCAATTAAACAATTACATAGACAGAAAAATAAAATGCAGTACAATTGTTAACACTGCAAGTTCGTACTTAACTCAGCTAGTAATGCAGTTGATTGTAGGTTAATAGGAGAAAGCCAAACAACTCAGATATTGAGCAGTAATAAATTCAAAGATATGTGACTAACACTTATAAATACAGAGAAACCCTCTAGGCAAGGAGGTTAACACTGAATATCAATGAAGTAAACACAATAATCCCCACTTACTGCAGAGGGAGAGACAGGAAGGGACTACAGTGTTCTATGAAGCAAATAAATAGAAAAAGAAGCAGACCACATTATCCAATGAAATAATTAAATAGATAGAAAAATAAAATGCAGTAAATCTTTAACACTGCAAGTTTGTAATTAACTCAGCTAGTAATGCAGTTGATTGTAGGTATATAGCAGAAAGCAAAACAACTCAGATATTGAGCAGTAATAAATTCAAAGATATGTGACTAAGTCTTATAAATACAGAGAAAACCTCTATGGTAAGAATTTTACACTGAATATCAATAATGTGAAACTAAAAGACCCCCACTTACTGCAGAGAAAGAGAGTTAGACCACAGTATTCTATGAAACAAATAAATAGAAAAATAAATAACTGCATTAAGACACAGACCACAATACTCAATTAAACAATTAAATAGATAATGCAGTACAAACTTTAACACTGCAAGTTTGGACTTAAGTCAGCTAGTAATGCAGTTGATTGTAGATATATAGAAAAAGCCAAACAACTCAGATATTGAACAGGAAAATTTTCAAAGATATGTGACTAACACTTATAAATACAGAGAAACCCTCTAAGCTAAGAGTTTAACACTGAATATCAATGAAGTGAAACACAATAACCCCACTTACTGCAGAGAGAGAGAGACAGAGAGAAAGGGAGAGAGAGAGAGAGAGAGAGAGAGAGAGAGGGAGAGACCACAGTAGTCTATGAAACAAATAAATAAAACATAAATAACTGCAGGGAGACACAGGCCACAATATTCAATTAAAAATTAAATAGACAAAAAAATGCAGAACAATCTTTAGCACTGCAAGTTTGTACTTAACTCAGCAAGTAATGCAGTTGATTTTAGTTATAGAACAGAATGCCAAACAATTCAGATATTCAGCAGTAATAAATTAAAAGATATTTGACTAACACTTATAAATACAGAGAAACCCTCTAGGCTAAGAGTTTAACACTGAATATCAATGAAGTGAAACAAAATAACCCCCACTTACTGCAGAGAGAGAGTGAGAGAGAGAGTGAGACCACAGTATTCTATGAAACATTTAAATAAAAAATAAATAACTGCAAAGAGAGACACAGGCCACAATATTCAATTAAACAATTAAATAAACAGAAAAAATGCAGTCCAAACTTTAGCACTGCAAGTTTGTACTTAACTCAGCTAGTAATGCAGTTGATTTTAGCTATAGAGCAGAAAGCCAATCAACTCAGATATTGAGCAGTAACAGATTAAATAATATGTGACTAACACTTATAAATACAGAGAAACCCTCTAGGTTAAGAGTTTAACACTGAATACTAGTGAAGTGAGACACAATAATTCCCACTTACTGCAGAGAGAGAGAGAGAAAGAGACCACAGTATTCTATTAAACAAATAAATAGAAAAATAAATAACTGCAGAGAGGCACAGACCATAATATTCAAATAAATATATAGACTGAAAAATAGAATGCAGTACATTCTTTAACACTGCAAATTTGTACTTACCTCAGCTAGTACTGCAGTTGATTGTGAGTATACAGGAGAAAGCCAAATAACTCAGATACAGAGCAGTAAGAAATTCAAAAATATGTGACTAGCACTTATAAATACAGAGAAATCCACTAGGCTAAGAGATTAACACTGAATATCAATAAAGTGAAATCCAATATCCCCCACTTACTGAAGACAGAGAGAGAGAGAGACCAGAGTATTCTATGAAACAAATAAATAGAAAAATAAACTGCAGAGAGACACAGACCACAATATCCAATGAAAATTAAATAGACAGAAAAATAAAATGCAGTAAATCTTTAACACTGCAAGTTTGTACTTAACTCAGTTAGTAATGCAGTTGATTGTAGATATATAGCAGAAAGCCAGACAACTCAGAAATTGAGCAGTAATAAATTCAAAGATATGTGACTAAATCTTATAAATACAGATAAACCCTCTATGCTATTAATTTAACACTAAATATCAATGAAGTGAAACACAATAACCCCCATTGAATGCAGAGAGAGAGAGAGAGAGACCACAGTATTCTATGAAATAAATAAATAGAAAAATTACTGCAGAGAGAGATAGAACACAATATTCAATGAAACAATTAGACAGAAAAATAAAATGCAGTGCAATCTTTAACACTGCAAGTTTTTACTTAACTCGGCTAGTAATGCAGTTGGTTGTAGGTATATAGCAGAAAGCCAAACAACTCAGATATTGAGCAGTAATAAATTAAATGATATGTGACTAACATTTATAAATACAGAGAAACCCTCTAGGCTAGGTGTTTAACACTGAATATCAATGAAGTGAAACACAATAGCCCCCACTTATTGCAGTGAGAGAGAGAGAGAGAGACCACTGTATTCTTCGAAAGAAAGAAATAAAAAAAACTGCAGACAGAAACAGACAACAATATTCAATGAAACAATTGTATAGACAGAAAAAATAAAATCTTTAACACTGCAAGTCTGTACTTAACTCAGCTAGCAATGCAGCTGATTGGAGGCATATAGCAGAAAGCCAAACAACTCAGATATCGAGCAGTAATAAATTAAATGATATGTGACTAACAGTTATAAATACAGGGAACCCCTCTAGGCAAAGAGTTTAGCCCTGAATATCAATGAGGTGAAACACAACCCCCAATTACTGCAGAAAGAGAAAGTGAGAGAAAGAGACCACAGTATTCTATGAAACAAATAGAAAAATAAATAACTGCAGCGAGAGACAACACAATATTCAATGAAACAATTAAATAGACAGAAAAAAATGCTGTGCAATCTTTAACACTGCAAGTTTGTACTGACCTCAGCTAGTAATGCAGTTGATTGCAGGTACATAGCAGAAAGCCAAACAACTCAGATATTGAGCAGTAATAATTAAAAGATATGTGACTAACACTTATAAATACAGAGAAACCCTCTAGGCAAGGAGTTTAACACTGAATATATATGAAGTGAAATACAATAACCTCCATTTACTGCAGAGAGAGAGACAGGGAGAGACCACACTGTTCTATGAAACAAATTATTAGAAAAATAAACTGCAGAGAGACACAGACCACAATATCCAATGAAACAATTAAGTAGACAGAAAAATAAAATGCAGTAAATCTTTAACACTGCAAGTTTGTACTTAACTCAGCAAGTAATGCAGTTGATAGTAGGTATATAGCAGAAAGCCAAACAACTTAGATATTGAACAGTAATAAACTCAATGATATGTGACTAAATCTTATAAATACAGAGAAACCTTCTATGCTAAAAGTTTTACACTGAATATCAATGAAGTGAAACAAAATAACCCCCACTTACTGCAGAAAGAGAGAGAGGGAGACCACATTATTCTACGAAACAAATAAATAGAAAAATAAATAACTGCAGGGAGACACAGACCACAATACTCAATGAAACAGATAAATATACAGAAAAATAAAATGCAGTACAAACTTTAACATTGCAAGTATGGACTTAACTCAGCTAGTAATGCAGCTGATTGCAGATATATAGCAAAAAGCCAAACAACTCAGATATTGAGCAGGAAAAAAATTCAAAGATATGTGACTAACATTTATAAATAGAAAGAAACCCTCTAGGCTAGGAGTTTAACACTGAATATCAATGAAATGAAACAAAATAACCCCACTTACTGCAGAGAGAGAGACAGGGAGAGACCACAGTGTTCTATGAAACAAATAACTGGAAAAATAAACTACAGAGAGACACAGACTACAATATCCAATGAAACAATTAAATAGATGGAAAAATAAAATGCAGTAAATCTTTAACACTGCAAGTTTATACTTAACTCAGATAGTAATGCAGTTGATTGCAGGTATATAGAAGAAAGCCAAACAACTCAGATATTGAGCAGTAATAAATTCAAAGTTATGAGACTAAATCTTATAAATACAGAGAAACCCTCAATGCTAAGAGTTTTACACTGAATATCAATGAAGTGAAATAAAATAACCCCACTTACTGCAGATAGAGAGGTAGACCACGGTATTCTATGAAACAAATAAATAGAAAAATAAATAACTGCAGGGAGACACAGACCACAATACTCAATGAAACAATTAAATAGACAGAAAAGTAAAATGTAGTACAAACTTTAACACTGTAAGTTTGAACTTAACTCAGCTAGTAATGCAGTTGATTGTAGATATATAGCAAAAAGCCAAACAACTCAGATATTGAACAGGAACAAATTCAACGATATGTGACAAACACTTATAAATACAGAGAAATCCTCTAGGCTAAGAGTTTAACACTGAATATCAATGAAGTGAAACACTGTAACCCCCACTTACTGCAGAGAGAGTGAGAGGCCACAGTATTCTATGAAGCAAATAAATAAATAATAAATAACTGTAGAGAGACACAGGCCACAATATTCAATTAAACTATTAGACAAAACAAAATCCAGTACAATCTTTAGCACTGCAAGTTTGTACTTAATTCACCTAGCAATGCAGTTGATTTTGGTATAGAGCGGATAGCCAAATATTTTGCATATTGAGCAGTAATAAATTAAAAGATATGCGACTAACACTTATCAATACAAAGAAACCCTCTAGGCTAAGACTTTAACATTGAATACTACTGAAGTAAAACACAACAATCCGCACTTACTGCAGAGAGAGAGATAGAAAGAGAGAGAGAGACCACACTATTCCATGTAACAAATATATAGAAAAATAAATAACTGCAGAGAGGCACAAACCATAATAGTCAAATAATTATATAGACAGAAAAATAAAATGCAGTAAATTATTTAACACTGCAAGGTTGTACTTACCTCAGCTAGTAATGCAGTTGATTGTAGGTATATAGCAGAAAGCCAAACAATTCAGATACTGAGCAGTAATAAATTCAAAAATATGTGACTAACACTTCTAAATACAGAGAAACCCTCTAGGCTAAGAGTTTAACACTGAATATCAATGAAGTGAAACACAATAACCCCCACTTACTGCAGAGAGAGTGAGTGAGAGAGAGAGACTACAGTATTCTATGAAACAAATAAACAGAAAAATAAACTGCAGAGAGACCCAGATCACAATATCCAATGAAACAATGACAGAAAAATAAAATGCAGTAAATCATTAGCACTGCAAGTTTGTACTTAACTCAGCTAGTAATGCAGTTGATTGTAGGTATATAGCAAAAAGCCAAATACCTCTGATATTGAGCAGTAATAAATTCAAAGACGTGACTAAATTTTATAAATAAAAAAACACTCTAAGCTAAGCGTTTAACACTGAATATCCATGAAATGAAACACAATAACCCCCACTTACTGCAGAGAGAGAGAGAGAGACCACAGTATACTATGAAACAAATAAATAGACAAATAAATAACTGCAGAGAGAGACAGAACACAATATTCAATGAAACAGTTAGACAGAAAAATAAAATGCAGTACAATCTTTACACTCCAACTTTTTACTTAGCTCAGTTTGTAATGAGGTTGATTGTAGATATATAGCAGAAAGCCAAACAAGTCAGATATTGAGCAGTAATACATTCAAAGATATGTGACTAAATCTAATAAATACAGAGAAACCCTCTATGCTAAGAGTTTTACACTGAATATCAATGAAGTGAAACAAAATAACCCCCACTTACTGCAGAGAGAGAGAGAGAGAGAAACCACAGTATTCTATCAAACAAATAAATAGAAAAATAAATAACTGCAGGGAGATACAGGCCACAATACTCAATGAAACAATTAAATAGGCAACAAAATAAAATGCAGTACAAACTTTAAAACTACATGTTTGGACTTAACTCAGCTAGTAATGCAGTTGATTGTAGATATATAGCAAAAAGCCAAACAACTCAGATATTGAGCAGGAACAAATTCAAAGATATGTGACTAACACTTATAAATACAGAGAAACCCTCTAGGCTAAGAGTTTAACACTGAATATCAATGAAGTTAAAGAAAATAACCCACACTTACTTCAGAGAGAGAGACCACAGTATTCTAAACAAATAAATAAAAAAATAACTGCAGAGAGACACAGACCACAATATTCAATTAAACAATTAAATAGACCGAAAAAATGCAGTACAATCTTTAGCACGGCAAGTTTGTACTTAACTCAGCTAATAATGCAGTTGATTTTAGGTATAGATAGGTATAGAGCAGAAAGCCAAACAACTCAGATATTGAGCAGTAATAAATTAAAAGATATGTGAATAACACTTATAAATACAGAGTAACCCTCTAGACTAAGAGTTTAACACTGAATACTAGTGAAGTGAAACACAATAATCCCCACTTACTACAGAGAGAGAGGGAGAGACCACAGTTTTCTATGAAACAAAGAAATCAAAAAATAAGCTGCAGAGAGACACAGACCACAATATCAAATGAAACAATTAAATAGACAGAAAAATAAAATGCGATATATCTTTAACACTGCAAGTTTGGACTTAACTCAGCTAGTAATGCAGTTGATTGTAGATATATAGCAAAAAGCCAAACAACTCAGATCCTGAACAGGAACAAATTCAAATATATGTGACTAACACCTATAAATACATAGAAACCCTCTAGGCTAAGAGTTTAACAATGAATATCAATGAAGTGAAACCCAATAACCCCCACTTACTGCAGAGAGAGAGAGAGAGAGAGAGACCACAGTATTCATGAAACAAATAAATAAAAAATAAATAACTGCAGAGAGACACAGGCCACAATATTCAATTAAACAATTAACTAGACAAAAAAAAATGCAGTACAATTTTAAGCACTGCAAGTTTGCACTTAACTCAGCTAGTAATGCAGTTGATTTTAGGTATAGAGCAGAAAGCCAAACAACTCAGATATTGAGCAGTAATAAATTAAAAGATATGTTACTAACACTTATAAATATAGAAAAACCCTCTGGGCTAAGAGTTTAACACTGAAAACAACTGAAGTGAAACACAATAATCCGCACTTACTGCAGAGAGAGAGAGAGAGAGAGAGAGACCACATTATTCTATGAAACAAATAAATAGAAAAATAAATAACTGCAGAGAGGCACAGACCATAATAGCCAAGTAACAATTATATAGACAGAAAAATAGAATGCAGTACATTCTTTAACACTGCAAAGTTGCACTTACCTCAGCTAGTAATGCAGTTGATTGTAGGTATATAGGAGAAAACCAAACAACTCAGATACTGAGCAGTAATAAATTCAAAGATATGTGACTAACATTTAAAAATACGGGAAACCCTCTAGCCTAAGAGTTTAACACTGAATATCAATGAAGTGAAACACTATAACCCCCACTAATTGCAGAGAGAGAGAAAGAGAGAGAGAGAGACCACAATATTCTATGAAACAAATAAATAGAAAAATAACTGCAAAGAGAGACATAACATAATATTCAATGAAACAATTAAATATACAGAAAAATAAAATGCAGTGCAATCTTTAACACTGCAAGTGTTTACTTAACTCTGCTAGTAATGCAGTTGGTTGTAGATATATAGCAAAAAGCCAAACAACTCAGATATTGAGCAGGAACAAATTCAGAGATATGTGACTAACACTTATAAATACAGAGAAACCATCTAGGCTAAGAGTTTAACAATGAATATCAATGACGTTAAAGAAAATAACCCACACTTACTTCAGAGAGAGAGAGAGAGAGAGACCACAGTATTCTATGAAACAAATAAATAAAAAAAATAACTGCAGAGACACAGACCACAATTAAATAGACAGAAAAAATGCAGTACAATCTTTAGCACGGCAAGTTTGTACTTAACTCAGCTAGTAATGCAGTTGATTTTAGGTATAGAGCAGAAAGCCAAACAACTCAGATATTGAGCAGTAATAAATTAAAAGATATGCGAATAACACTTATAAATACAGAGTAACCCTCTAGACTAAGAGTTTAACACTGAATACTAGTGAAGTGAAACACAATAATCCCCACTTACTACAGAGAGAGAGGGAGAGACCACAGTATTCTATGAAACAAATAAATAGAAAAATAAAAAACTGCAGAGAGACACAGACCATAATAGTGGTGCTGCGGTAGCATTGTCGCCTCACAGTAAAACGTTCGATTCTCAGCTAGAGCGTCTTCTGCGTGGAGACATGCGTGAATGGGCGTACCTTCGTTGAAGGTTGTGCGTCAGGCCTGGCAAGCCGGTACGTAAACTAAACTGCCAATCATTAGCGGACCAGAGTTCCACTGTGGCGACCCCTAACCGGGAAAAGCCAAAAGACACAAACAAACTTAGACAGAAAAACAGAATGCAGTACAATCTTTAACACTGCAATTTTGTACTTACCTCAGCTAGTAATGCAGTTGACTGTAGGTATATAGGAGAAAGCCAAACAACTCAGATATTGAGCAGTAGCATATTCAAGGATATGTGAGTAACACTTCTAAATACAGAGAAACCCTCTAGGCTAAGAGTTTAACACTGATAATCAATGAAGTGAAACACAATGTCCCCACTTACTGCAGAGAGAGAGAGAGACTACAGTATTCTATGAAACAAATAAATAAAAAAATAACTGCAGAGAGAGACAGAACACAATATTCAATAAAACAATTAAATAGACAGAAAAATAAAATGCAGTGTAATCTTTAACACTGCATGCTTTTACTTAACTCAGCTAGTAATGCAGTTGGTTGTATGTATATAGCAGAAAGCCAAACAACTCAGATATTGAGCAGTAATAAATTAAATGATATGTGACTAACACTTATAAATACAGAGAAACCCTCTAGGCTAAGATTTTAACACTGAATATCAATGAAGTCAAACACAATAAACCCCACTTACTGAAGAGAGAGTAAGAGAGACCACAGTATTCTATGAAACAAATAAATAGAAAAATAGAATGCAGAGAGACACAGACCACAAAATCCAATGAAACAATTAAATAGAAAAATAAAATGCAGTAAATTTTTAACATTGCGAGTTTGTACTTAACTCAGCTAGTAATGCAGTTGATTGTTGGTATATAGCAGGATGCCAAACACCTCAGATATTGAACAGTAATAAAGTCAAAGATATGTGACTAAATCTTACAAATACAGAGAAACCCTCTGTGCTATTAGTTTAACACTGAATACCAATGAAGTGAAACACAATAACCCCCACTTACTGCAGACAGAGAGAGAGAGAGAAACCACTGTATTCTATGAAAGAAAGAAATAAAAAAAACTGCAGAGAGAAACAGACCACAATATTCAATGAAATAATTGAATAGACAGAAAAATAAAATGCAGTGCAATCCTTAACACTGCAAGTTTGTACTTAACTCAGCTAACAATGTAGCTGATTGTAGGTATATAGCAGAAAGACAAACAACTCAGATATTGAGCAGTAATAAATTAAAAGATATGTGACTAACACTTATAAATACAGAGAACCCCTCAAGGCTAAGAGTTTAACACTGAATATCAATGAGGTGAAAGACAATAACCCCCACATACTGCAGAGAGAGAAAGAAAGAGACAGAGACCACAGTATTCTATGAAACAAATAAACAAAAAAATAAATAACTGTAGAGAGAGACAGAACACAATATTCAATGCAACAATTAAATAGAAAAATAAAATACAGTACAATCTTTAACACTGCAAGTTTGTACTTAATTCAGTTAGTAATGCAGTTGATTGTAGGTATATAGCAGAAAGCCAAACAACTCAGATATTGAGCAGTAATAAATTAAAAGATATGTGACTGACACTTATAAATACTTAGAAACCCTCTAGGCTATGACTTTAAAACTGAATATCAATGAAGTGAAACACAATAACTCCACTTACTGCAGAGAGAAAGAGAGACAGGGAGAGACCACAGTTTTCTATGAAACAAAGAAATCAAAAAATAAGCTGCAGAGAGACACAGACCACAGTATCAAATGAAACAATTAAATAGACAGAAAAATAAAATGCGATATATCTTTAACACTGCAAGTTTGGACTTAATTCAGCTAGTAATGCAGTTGATTGTAGATATATAGCAAAAAGCCAAACAACTCAGATCCTGAACAGGAACAAATTCAAATATATGTGACTAACACCTATAAATACATAGAAACCCTCTAGGCTAAGAGTTTAACAATGAATATCAATGAAGTGAAACCCAATAACCCCCACGTACTGCAGAGAGAGAGAGAGAGAGGGAGAGAGAGACCACAGTATTCTATGAAACAAATAAATAAAAAATAAATAACTGCAGAGAGACACAGGCCACAATATTCAATTAAACAATTAGCTAGACAAAAAATGCAGTACAATTTTAAGCACTGCAAGTTTGCACTTAACTCAGCTAGTAATGCAGTTGATTTTAGGTATAGAGCAGAAAGCCAAACAACTCAGATATTGAGCAGTAATAAATTAAAAGATATGTTACTAACACTTATAAATACAGAAAAACCCTCTGGGCTAAGAGTTTAACACTGAAAACAACTGAAGTGAAACACAATAATCCGCACTTACTGCAGAGAGAGAGAGAGAGAGAGAAAGAGACCACATTCTTCTATGAAACAAATAAATAGAAAAATAAATAACTGCAGAGAGGCACAGACCATAATAGTCAAGTAACAATTATATAGACAGAAAAATAGAATGCAGTACATTCTTTAACACTGCAAAGTTGCACTTTCCTCAGCTAGTAATGCAGTTGATTGTAGGTATATAGGAGAAAGCCAAACAACTCAGATACTGAGCAGTAATAAATTCAAAGATATGTGACTAACATTTAAAAATACGGGAAACCCTCTAGCCTAAGAGTTTAACACTGAATATCAATGAAGTGAAACACTATAACCCCCACTAATTGCAGAGAGAGAGAAAGAGAGAGAGAGAGAGAGACCACAATATTCTATGAAACAAATAAATAGAAAAATAACTGCAAAGAGAGACAGAACATAATATTCAATGAAACAATTAAATATACAGAAAAATAAAATGCAGTGCAATCTTTAACACTGCAAGTGTTTACTTAACTCTGCTAGTAATGCAGTTGGTTGTAGGTATATTGCAGAAAGCCAAACAACTCAGATATTGACCAGTAATAAATTAGATAATATGTGACTAACACTTATAACTACAGAGAAACCCTGTAAGCTATGAGTTTAACACTGAATATCAATGAAGTATAACACAATAACACTCACTTACTGCAGAGAGAGAGAGAGAGACCACTGTATTCTATGAAATAAAGAAATAAAAAAACTGCAGAGAAAAACAGACCACAATAGTCAATGAAACAATTGAATAGACAGAAAAATAAAATGCAGTACAATCTTTAACACTGCAAGTTTGTACTTAACTCAGCTAGCAATGCAGCTTATTGTAGATATATAACAAAAAGCCAAACAACTCAGATATTGAGCAGTAATAAATTAAAAAATATGTGACTAACACTTATAAATAGAGACCCTCTGTAGGCTAAGAGTTTAACACTGAATGTCAATGAGGTGAAACACAATAACCCCCACTTACTGCAGAGAGAGAGAAAGCGAGAGACAGAGACCACAGTATTCTATTAAACAAACAAAGAGAAAAAATAACTGCAGAAAGAGACAGAACACAATATTCAATGAAATAATTAAATAGACAGAAAAATAAAATGCAGTACGATCTTTAACACTGCAAGTTTTTACTTAACTCAGCTAGTAATGCAGTTGATTGTAGGTATATAGCAGAAAGCTAAACAACTCAGATATTGAGCAGTAGATGTGGGTATTTGTTCTGAAAATATTGGAGGGTAGAAGGGGTGAATTTAGAACTGAATTATTGTGCTACTAGATTTGCTATGTCCCCCAGGTCCAAGTATGCAATATAATTTACTATTCACTCTGCCCATCGTTGGGTATTATTTGAGATTTCTAACCCAGTTAAATAAGGATTTCTGGCCTTCTTTTACCAGAGTGGCTATTTTTACCTTATATCTAGTTTTGGTTGATTTGATCAGGATTTGGAGTTCTTAGAATATATATTTTTTGCATGTAATGAGTCTTTTTTTTTCATTATAGCACCTGTTCATGTTAGGGTTACACTTTTGTTTCTGAAGGGGAGAGATGCATCTATGTAACTTTTTATATATGCATAGAACTTCACAGTAAAGGATTATGTTTAAGCAGAGGGGTCATAAAGGAAGAAGGAGCTTTTGAATTTATACAGTTTGCCACTCAGTCTTAGTAGATTAGCCTTTGCATAGTCCCTGAATACTGATGTATTGGAGGATGCTTCAAGCTTCAGTGTTAAGGTGAATGTGATTGACTTGCTGTCTAATTTGTCCAGAAATGAGGTCACAACTGGTGAGGAGCAAAGCTGCATTATGTTGGTAAGGACCAAGTCCAGGATTTTATTGCCCTTAGCTAGGGTGTGGACTAACTGGTCCAAAGAGTTTGTATTGATGAGTCCTGAAATTTCTGGGCATACAAGTTTGGGGAAGTATAAGTCTCCCAGTTTATAGAGGGATAGTTGACACTGGTTATGCTGGAGAGTGACCTAGAGTGGGTCCTGTAGTTAGCTGTGATGTGAAAAGAGGTTTTGTTTATGGCAAGTTTAATGTGGAGGAGTTGCTAGTCATTATTTTGTCTAACAATTCTGGTGGTAACATTTTTTTTTAAATATAGACACTTCCACCTTAATGTCTTCTTCTAACATGGTGGACCTGTACAAGTGATAGGCATTGAAACTTTGCACTGATAGACTGTTTTCAATTTTCTTGAACTAGGTTCTGTATGACAAAGCATATCATCAGTGTTATCCAGAGTAAGTTGCGCTTGTAGGGTGTGAAGATTTATGTTAAGGCTCCTAGTGTTTAGCAGACATACCTTAATATTTTACAAATTCTGTTTAGTTATGTTGGAAGTTTTACAATTGCCTAAAAAAGCCACTGTGAAGGTGGACAAGGTTTTAGACAATATATGGATCTCTTGGGGGAGTGGTGTAGCCCATTCCTGGCAAAGCAGTTATGACCATCTACTATCTCTGTCTAGGCTGATATATATATTGCACCCTTTGAATAACACCACTAGCTAAGCCAGTTGTTGAAGTCAATTACCTTTTGTTCATATTGCAGCATCATTCTAGGTGATGGTACAATACTGACCAAGGCTAGGTTCATACCTGCCTCAGACACATATTCCATTGTCATATCACTCTTCATATAGCCCAGGGAAATGCATATCAAGTCATTCACACACACATGTACAGTGACTATGTCATATATAGATATATATATATATATATATATATATATATATATATATATATATATATAAAATATGATTCAAGGACTTGAGTTCTACTGTTTGATGGACAACTGACCGTGACGCTCTCCTTGAGCAGCATGTTGAGTGGCACATCACTGTGTCTTACTATGGAGTTACCTATAACTAGGATACTGGATTGTGCAGTGGTTTGCCTTATGGTCTTTTGAACTGAGGCAATGTGACTCTTGGATGCATGCTTCATGGTGGCTGCTGCCTGCTGTATGTGTTTGTGAGGTAGCTAAGGGTACCTATTTCTTAGGTTACATCTAGGAGGCCTTTGTAGTTTAGGTGGGTTACTTTTAAGACCCACTACATATGTAGGTCTATCTGTTTGGTCTGAGCTGTGTGAGGTTGGTTTATTGCAGTGGTATGTAGTACTGACAACCTGCTTGCCATCTGTAGTGGCAACATGTCAGAGCATTGCTTCCATTAACATGTTCGTAATGATCATGTCAAAAGTATTTGATACTTTCCTACTGTAGAGTACAATCCAGTGCAGTGAATTAGCATTAATAAAGTCGAGGCAGCATGGAGCATATTAGTTTGTAGTAGTGTATTCCAGTAAATAGATGGGTAATTGAAATCCACAAGTATAATAGTTTTTGCTTCAGTCACAACGGACTCCAGCTAATTTAGGTGTGCCTTGTGGGTTATGGGTGACAGAGGAGTTATTGTAGTTGTCCACAAGGTATTGGAGGGCTATATAAAGATCCTATGATATGAAGTGGTATATGGTAATTGTATACTTGTATAAGTCTAGAGGTGAAGGAGTTGCAGAGGTATATAGTACTCTGTCACCACTTATAGAGCTACCATCTTGTAGAGTGTTTGAACATGTAATGAACATTGAAACCAGGTAGGAAAAGTATGTTATAGCAGCACTGTCACCATATTCAGTAATGATGTAGATGTCTACATTTTGTATTTATAGGAAGGTTTCTAAGGGTGGTAGTGTCTTATTTAGTTTTTCAGCATTGAGCACAGCACCCTTTTACTGTCCTATTTTCACTCCACAAGGTTGGTAAATGAAGCAAGATGATGTTGTCTAAAAATTACTATAGTTGTAGAGGTCCTGATTTGCAAGCACCCTGGGTGAGAGGTGCAGGCCAACCATCCAATGCAAACATTACGTTTGGTGGAGAGGGGGAAATGTAATATATAGCATAGTATAGTATATTACAGTATAGTGTGATATAGTTTAGTATAGTATAGTGTGTGTTCAGTATCCCATACATCTAGTGTATGTGGGGTGTCACATGCCTGTGTCTTGCCTCAGCAGAAGCTGTCATCTTACCAGCTCCTGTGTATGTGTCTAGCTACATAGGCAGTCAGTTTCACTCATGATGAGATAGACATGAAATAAGCAATGTCTCACCTTCTACTAACACCAGCATGTATATGCATGTATGCATAAAACTATATCAAGAAAGGAAAGGCATACATTTGCTAGTGGGATTTCAGGCCAGCTGAATGAAAAAGAAAAACATTGTTTTAGTTAAGAAGTATAGTCTTTAATAAACTTTCCAGGAATGCTTTCATAATTTTATTCATTGCAGTAAAACTCATCATAGGTACAACTTTAAACTCATCTCTCTGGTCAAAAAGGAAGAAAGAAAGGATTTTCATGAAATTTAAGAAGCAACCTATAACGGAACATGTCTCAACTGTGTAATAAACATCATTCCTGGGGGAGGGGTAAAACATGCAGTAAAGCTACCCTAAGGGTAATGCTATTATACAACAGCATACATCACTGAGTACTTTATGCTACTACACAATGTTGTTTCTGATAAAGTGTTAGCTTTTTTGTCTACCTGATCTGATCTCATAGATGCTAATAGTGTTACATTATAACTCAACAGTACATAATATAATCGCTGTCTTTATCTAATTTCATTGATCAGTTTTTGTCTACTGAATTCTACCTATTCCATTAAAAATAATTTTGTGCAAAAATGGGAAAAAGGGTTGTAGGTGGTTGGATGGATGGATGGATGGATGGATGGATGGATGGATGGATGGATGGATGCAAAATTTTAGGAAGCTGTTTCCTTAGGAAGTGCCACATCCAGACTGCCATGCTGAGCGAAAGGTCAGTGAGAACAATGCAGCAGATGGTCAGTATATTATTGCATCTCAGCTGTGGGTGAGCTGAGGAGATAGTTCTTATCAGTTTCATGCCCATCTTGAGAATGAGGTGAGCATTCCGCATTTCATCTAAAGGCTGGGGTTAATATATCAGCATGCAGGTCTCTCAGGAAAATATCTCACCTGAGAGGGAACTATAAATAGGTAGGACATGGCCAAAGTAATCCTATGAATGATTATCTCCTGAAGTGACAATAAATAATCTGTTATTTGAATTTGCTGGCACTGCAAAGTACCTGGGCTATCTATGTTCTCCACCTCTTTCTCTTTTCTGTAGGTGAGTTAAGGATACACAGCATGTGGTCCTGCTAGTGTTATGTTTAGCATTTGCATGAAATGGGAACATGCTATCTGTGGTTAAATACTATGATTCCCACACGGGTAAGATATATTTATGCAGTATAGTCCTTATTACATTTTCCCTTAGTGTGAGCTGTAGAAAGGGAGAACAGAACTCTGCAATACCTTTATATCACATGACTGCCAGCTAAGCATCAATAAAGTACAGTCAAGCACTGGGTTGTAAATGAATCCTAACCTGTTTGGTTCAGCTATACAATGCAATTTTAGTATCTGAAAGTGAGATGATGACAGACCCTGTGCATCACTGCCAGCACGGTATCTTACTGGAGGCTAAGAAGACTGCCAACGTGTGTGTGTGTGTGTGTGTGTGTGTGTGTGTGTGTGTGTGTGTGTGTGTGTGTGTGTGTGTGTGTGTGTGTGTGTGTGTGTGTGTCGGGGTGATATTCCAGAATGGTGTCTCATTATTTTGCAATGCTTTTAGCTAGATTCTAGCATTCTTTCTCTGCAGTGGGTAAATAGAGGACTTGCAAAGTGCATTAATTCCTAGATATAGTACTGTAAGATCATACCCGTTAGAGCAAATTATTTCACTTTTTAGTATCCCATTTGAAATTTCTTAGGCTATTCAGTGTTCCACTAGACATTCCACGTACAAGATGTTAAAAACATAGCCATGTTCAGTTCAGGAGAAAATCACAGCCTACCACAATGCAATACTTTATTTCTTTCTTGTGAAACAAATGAAACATTTGTTTTTTCCCATAAATCAAACTCAACATTTTTATAAAGCATTCCTAGAGATGCCTTATAGAAAATGGCAGTGTGCCTAGTTTTTATGATGGCCTGTGCAATTAGATCAGATTTAGTGATTCTTATTTACAGAATGTATACTTAATGGTGTACTTAAACAGCTCTATACAGCTCAGTTCTGGCAGGCATGTGTATGTTTTGATGGCTTTCCATCAGCCTTTGTAAAAACCTAGTTTATGAATAATTTCTAATAAGTTATTTAAACAAATCTCAGCTCATGTTGATGGGGATTTGTAACAGCACTTTGG
This sequence comes from Protopterus annectens, assembly GCF_019279795.1. Classification (NCBI taxonomy): domain Eukaryota; kingdom Metazoa; phylum Chordata; order Ceratodontiformes; family Protopteridae; genus Protopterus; species Protopterus annectens. The sequence goes on along the minus strand of NC_056744.1, from coordinate 211,085,456 downwards.
CTAACCTCAGAGATACATGCCATTATATCTGAAGGTTTAGCTACTGAGATCTATATTTTGTGTGCTTCCTTCTCTCTGTCACTACCTTAGACTGAAATTATGCATTTTTTTCTGTTTTCCATCTAAGCCACAGATAAGCTAGTTATAATTCTTGTTAGTCAGATGATTCAGAGTTTATGCAAAACATTTTATAGTTTACTTACCATGGTCATTCATATCTGGCCTTCATGTGGTTTAGACATCAGCACTCATTTTGATTTGTTCTGATCTTTTTTATCCTGTTTTAGAATACCCACTTAATATGGCCCCCTAATATTGATTTTGTTATGTCTCCTACCTGAACGTATGTGATATGTCACCCTTCTAAAAATGTAGCACATCTTTTATGCCAGCCTACACTCCCATATCATATCCAATAGGCCCACAATTTCCCTGCTACGTTTTTATTCTTCAGTGTGTTGTGAATTACGTGGAGGGACTCCTGGGATATCACCCCCCTGGAAAATTTTGTAATTTTGCATTATAAAATGTGTGTTTTAGAGCAGTTTTCTGACAGTTTTCTAGCATACAAAACTGTCACATAACTTCTGTAAAATATGTATTTCTATCAAATTATTTACGATTGTTTGTTTATTGGATTGGATATCAGATATACCAGAAACAACAAACAATAAGCCTACAGTAAAATCCACCACAGCCATTGAATGGAGCCAGGAAAGAATGGCCTAACAGCAACTTGAGACAGATAATTAATCACTTAATACTTTAATTTTAACTAGTCTAGTATTATAGTAGTATGTATAATTCAAACAACAGTACTAGCAGCAAACTTCAAACAACAATTCCTCATATTGCACCCAGTGACTAATGGGACTGGTTTGCTACAGTGAAGAGTTAAAAAATAATAATAATGGCTGGAAGTATGAAAACAGCTAACAACAACTATACATGCAGGGAACCACAAACAGAACTACAGGTGAAAAAATAACACAAGGCCTAATAGCGTTAGGTAAGACTCAGTCTATTTCTTTGCATGGTTTCACTAAAAGTCATCAGGCACTTTCTCCAATATTTCTCACTGCTATCTGATAATAACAGCAGCTCGTCATCATGCAAAACAAATTTGTAAAACTCACTGTAGGTCGTGCTGTAATTCAGAAAAACCTGCAGTTCAGTTTTTACCAAAGCAACGGTGGCTCTGTTTCATTCCAAGCTCCACTTGGAATTCATCAACGAGAAAACTCTTTCCAGAAAGGCATTTCTCCTGGGCAATGACAATGCAACCAACACAACATTAAACAAGTTAACTGGAAATGCTTCAGCGGTATGGGCCACACTGAAAACCTTCTGCTACTTGTCACATGGTGATGGCAGAGTCAAATCAGCAACAATGAGTGTAAAGCTTTCTTTAGCCATGCAGAATTCATCGTACAATGTATCCAAGTCAACGTCCTGCAATAAGCCTATAGCAGCTCATGCAGGTTTTACATGTTTAAATTCTGGTGGTTTGTTGAGTGACAAGTGACTTAGTGCAAAAGTGATACCATCTTCTGACTCTGAGAAATTAAACCACTTGTTCAGGTACATCAAACCCTTTTCGAGAAGAGCTCAACATTTTTCCACGATAGACACCTGGAATAGCTGCATATCTTCATTTTCAAGAATAGCATATATTTTGGATTCAAAAAAACATATCTGTTATGCATGATTCAGTTTTTGTTTTTATGTTCTGCATTACTGGAAACAGATCAACGAACATAAAATCTTCCCTCTCCACTTTGTGAAAAGATAATTCAAAAACACTGCAGATATTTTGCACAAAGCACAAGTAAGATTTCTTGATGTTAGTATTCGCAATCATGTGTGTCTTCTTTGATGCCCAGATTTGCACACTCTTAGGGCTTTCACTGCCTAGAGCAATGAAATACAAAATGATCCCTGGCCAAGATTCTAGTAACCTATTGACAGTGGGACCCAGAGACAGCTATCTGGTTGATACATCTCTCAACAGTTCATGGTACTCCATGTTCATGAATTCAAAAAAAATTTTGCAGGTCCATTCTGCACTTTGCTGTTAAACTGACGTGACTAAGAATGGACGTCACCGCTGTTTCAGCATCACAGCCCAGTTCATCAATTCCCTTCTTCAGAGTGTTGTGAATCATGTGTCCATTGCAGTTAGTTTTGATGATCTTGTCATTTCTTTTCAGTAACTCTGTGAAGACTGACTGTTTGTGCCCATAACTGACACTGGCATTATCGGCTGAATGGGACGATATATACACAATGTGAAGACTGTTGTCAGCCAGGACCTGAAATATCATGTTCGCTACAGAAGTAGAATGTTCATCACTGAGCTCAACAAAGTCAAGAATTTTTTTGTGAAAGCCAGTTTCTGCATTAAAATACTAGCCACATACAGGAAGCATCTTGCGATTCTTCAAATCTGATGTATCTGTCGACACAGAAAATCTCAATGTGTTGTTAGTCAAGTCATTAGCAATTGACTCAACTGACTTCAGAGCAAGGACACCAGTCACCAATGTCTCTGCCTTAGTGCAGCCACAGGTCATCTTTTTGCAAATGGCCGAGTCCGGATACAGCTAGTGATCAAGCTTAGCGCCAGTCTGCATTGTTGTAAGTAATGTGATGGTGCACAGCATGATAGATCCTGACCAACTCTGCTGCCATTGCCTGTTTATAACTCCAGTTAATGATGCTGCTCTCTTGAAAAACTGTCATGGCAGCTGATTTAATGGAACGGTGTGCTTTTATGTGAGTCTGCAAATGGCTGTCAGCAAGTCGCTTTTTCCACTGTATGCAACTGATATGCTCTTTTTTTTACAAACCATGTGGTGAGCAGAGAACACATTGTCCTAGACTGCTTCACACCATGCAAAATCAGTTTGCCATTCATGACGAAACGGTGACATTCTCTTTATAGCTTTCTCACCCTTTGCCTTCTTGGGTGGCGTGACCACGCAATCCTGGTCTGAATCACTGTCCACACTTGCAATTCCTTCACTTGTATCCCTTAAGAATACAACACTCAATGAAATACACTCAGTATCATGAAAATAAATGAATAAGACTAAAACAGTAAACAGCAGAAATGGAATCAGAATCTTTAATGTTGTTATTCGACAAAAACAAAAAATGTGTAACTTTTAGGTACAACCAATTAAAAAATTAATTACCGGTACTTGCAGCATGTTTTGAATGGGTAGCATGGGTTTCACCCTCTTAAGAGGCCAGCGTGGAATATAGACCCTAGCAATGTGTGACAAATAGTCAAAATGTCAAACACCCTATTTTCGCACTGTGCGAAAATTTACCATTTCTGTGTGGCATGGCTGAAATGGCCTTTCTACCAGAATTGAACACTTCACAGGTTTTGCATCGATTCACGCTCCATAAATAAGCAGAAACCTCTCTACTTGGACATCACTGAGACTGCAGTACAATTACTGACTGCACTGTAATTCATTACAAAAGTCACTAGAACATATTTTTTATCAACCTACATTTGCTGCACAATAAGTATGACACTAGAATGGCATTGCTGATTATTCTTATTAGTCTTGCATCGACTTAAATTTGCTGAGCAGTTATCAGCATAAAAATAATTTCTGTTCTACAATAAGCAGCCAGTTCACACATAGTCAGATTACCCGGTCTGTCTGACTTTTTTGTTAATCAAATGTCAATAAATAACCTAAATTACATCTGCAGAAACAATTCATACATTGCAATCTCTATCATTTAAATACTCCTACTTAGCAGAAAATAATTAAATGACATTAATTAACTATTTAAACAAACAAAAAAAAGTACCAGTTTTCCAACCCCTCCACATCCTCTGCTTTATCAGCTAAACCTGTAAAGTTTTCCGTTACACAAATGACTGGTCTGGAGAGAACCTACACAGTCAGACATTCCCAGCAATCAAATGTAAATAAATAAGCAAAATAATAAACAAATATGTAAATACTAAATGACTTTCCTAATTCAATAACAAAGGACCCCTACTCCTGTCTTGGCAGTAGGAGCCATAAAATGTATCTCTGCCTAATTAAGTGAACTAGGAAACTTGCAGGATGGCTGAAATGCATTACTTTATACTTATAAAAAGTCATTCATACCTCTCAGCTGTCCCCAATTTTGCCTCAAATCTTAGCTCTGTCACTCTTAATCCCTCCTTAAACTGATTAACTTTTGGAGAAAAGGTGCTGAGCTACATTTAATAAATAATGGCAATAATTAGAATTATAGGCTTCTTTTGCTTTAGAAAATATATAATAATTCACATATTCTTATTCAGTTAATGTCTCATGTTAATAGTACTAATATTTTAAAAGTGCCCCTAATTATTTCTGGATTTACCCCTGACTCTGGTGGGATTTGTCCCTGATTAGCTGAGAGCTATGATTTTGATGGAATTGATACGATTCAGGATTATTTATCATGGATATGTAAAAAAAAAAAATTAACTCTAACGTAACACTAATTATGTTATAGATCCTATCAATGTGGAACAAAATCAAAGTGATACAAACAACATCAGAAAATTAAACATTCAATTATTTTGGGCATTTTCAGCAAGTGTTAACATTAAATAGCTTACCTTTTTTATTCACTAGTTTGTAGTTATCTTGCTATAAAAGTGCTAGTCGTTGTCACTCATCACTTCAGCTCCACAAGTCCACAACCCCCTGTGCTGTAAAGAAGGCAGGCAGGATCATGAATAAACCAAATTCCAAATGCACCAACAAAGCCACAAGATTATCCAGCAAATGGTTTCCCATAATACCCTTTTCAAAGGTATTGCAATGGAACAAAAACTGTAGCAGCATGCCATTGGATGACTTCTGTGTGTGCCCTCATTGGCTCACTTTGCATTAGAAGTTATCAGATTTGCTCATATATAATAATGGCAATTGGCTGTAATTCTGGTATATGAGCCAATGAAAAAATGTAAAGCAGAACCATTGCTGTTCAATGCGGAACAGCAGAGAAGTGACTCTCAGCTATGTAAATACAGAGCATTCCACACAATCCAGAGCCCTTGACTGGTAAGATGGACAGTGCAGCAAGTAAACTACATCTGGTACTGATAATAAAATTTAAAATCCAGTCGATTCTCTGCCAATCCTCAAAAACAGGACTTTTTACATCATAAACTGGCACTGTCCAGGACACAGGACATAAAACTGAAAAATAGGACTGCTCTGGAAAATCCAGGACAATTGGCAATCCTACCCTAAAAACTCTTACCCTTTCCCTAAACTTAAACTCCTGATCAGTCCATAAAGCTAAAATCTCCTTCCCTCCCTAACCATAAATCTCTGATCCCCTCTGTTCACTACCTTAAGCTAAACTCCCCCTTCTCTCCCTAACCTTAGTCTCCTGATAGCTCCCTAAACCTAAAAATATCCCTCCCTAACCTTCCTCTACCCCTCATTCACTCTCTAAACTAAAAATCCCCTCCCCTCCCTAGCCCTAATCCCCTGATCTCCTCCATTAACCTAAAATCCCACTCCACTCCCTAAACCTGAATCCCCCTCCCCACGTACCTGTTCTACTGTGAGCACTTGATTGCATTCAACCATTGCGACAGCTGAATCTCTGACCTCATATTTGAATCTGACCATTTGTTTAGACAGCTGGGCAGTCAGAATTACAGCCGTTCGAGACTCTGGCTGGAGTCGGTGGAATTCAAGCAGCTGGTGCTCGAGTGGCTGTAATATTCCCCTACTGGACTCAGGTAAAAGCACGTTCCCTCCGAACATTGACTGCATCAGAAATAAATTAATGGACAAATTCAAAACAGATTTTTCATTATTAAAATCATATCTGCCTTTACTCTGGCTAAAAAATTGAACTTTTCCTAAAATTAAAATAGAACCAAATAATAAATAAATAAATAACATTAGCAAGCATTACATTAACAATATTTAATACTTTCAATGTCAGGTAAAACAGGGGAAGATGAACTAAAAAATTGCAATAATAGTTAACTCTGTGGTCCAGAAGGACCTAGCCCTGATGGTATCCAGATGACCTTGGTTAGATTATGGGTCTGAGTGCTAGGGTAGCAGATGGCAGGGTACAAAAGAATGATGAGAAAATGCTTGTTGAGGGACATGTTGTGTGCACATGACAGGAAGCGGTTGTTTCGGTGTAAGATGGAGAAGCAAATGAGGGACACATCATCAAGTAAGGCAAGGCATTTACCTCTCAGCACTGACCTCATGATGTAAACTCAGTACATCAGAGGGAGATAGGGCTTAAGTGCAAATCTTACTGTGAGTCACAGTAAGGCAGATTTGCTGTCTGGCCTTGTCCTACTCAATAAAGCATAATGGCTTACCCCATCCCCCCAGAACTTTTATTTAAGGTTTCCCCTGGAAGACAACACTTCCAGCATGGGGGACACATATAGCCATCACATGTGTGTGGTTCACTGAGGATGGAAATAACGGTGGCAGCTGGCAAAAATTGCAATAATCCTTTATAATATACCTATAAAAAGTGTGGTATGGGAGACACATCAAATACTGTTTAGTTAGCGTTCAGGTACTTGCAAAAGCTTGCACATTTTAATCCTGTTTGAATGGCTTAGCTGGCGTGTTACCACTTTAAGAAGGCAACTTAGAAAGGTTAGAGATTTGAAAATACTTCCATTCAGACCTTATTCCTAAACAAATCTGAAACATAAAGTAACTAACTATATCCATAATGTTGCTTTCAGGGTGTTTTTACCTCTAAAATGCATTTTTATGCATAGTTTAAGTATGCCAGCTTGCTTCAATTCTAAGCCAAAACAGAAAGTGTACTTAACCAGTAAATGAGTAATCATTGCAGAGCTGTTAGTTTCATTGTGATTAAATCAGTCCCTTTCACTAAGTTGTCTCAAGATTGTGAATGGCTCCTTTTTGGTCCTGCCTTCAGTAAGTATGTTTGCTGTAGTTAGGTGGAGTGCTCCAAGATGTGCTATCTTTTCATATAGCAAGTATTAGTAAGTCTCAGGCTGCGACAATGCTGTGGTTGTTGATCACCTATATTTTAGATTCACATGTGTCTTATTTAGCCATGATTATTCTCTTTGTATCTGTCATGGTTATATTAAGCAGTCATGTAGCTAGTTATTTAAATTGGCTATTGTCTTGTTTAAACCTTTTAATGAATACCATATTCTTTTTCAGTGTTTATTATTTGTATATATTCAGATTTGATTTTGTTCATTTGAAATATTTCACTTGTACTCATTATCCAGTACTTTGTAAGTACATATTTTTTCTATATTTCTGAAACTTGAAATTTCGTGCATTTTGAATATTTTACATGTATTTGCCTTTCTTTTTCGCTTCTGACTTTGGCCTGAGTCAAGTCTAAAAGGTGTTATGGATCTACCCACTAACCTCTGTAATATTTATTAATTAGGCAGTTAATTGTCTACCCTAATTAATTAAAAGTCCTAAGTTGATTTTTATGGAAGTTTAGTACAAAATTATCGCTAACTACCAGAAACTAGTCTTCATTTGTTTTACTCATTTTAAACCAACCTAGATTCAAAAGACATAACTGCCTCTTTACACGGGCAATTTGGAAGCATTGTCTGATAACTTTACTTACTCTGTGTCTCCCAGTATGCAAGTGTAGACTGAGAGAATTAAACTGATGACTGTAAGAAGAGGTCTTAGCGCCTCATAGCCTTTACCATTTTTGTCATGCTTTCAGGTTTGCCATAAATTTAGTAAATTTTACTTTGCAACTTTACTAATTTTAAATGTCTGTGGAAATTATTTTTCACATAACACTCATGGGACCCCAGCTTATAAAGTGTTATACTGTCCTTTGACCATTCCATCGCAAAAGATGATTTCACACACCAAATGGAAAATCTCTTCACTAAATCACAAAATGGCTTTTATGTGGTCATATGCTGCAATATTATTATCTTAGTTTATCAGACTTATTCTAAAATGAGAAAACTGCACATTTTTGGACAAAGTTACAAGTGCAAAACCTACATAGCTAAATTTACTTTCTAGAACATATGACTCATGATTAGCAATTTCTCATGTTTTGATGTCAGGCCTACAAAATACCATGTTCCTTAGTCAACACCATGAATGTAGCACAAGACAGAAATGTGTTTCTTCTACCTCAAAACCATGTGTAACATCTTCAGTCAAAGATCTGTTTTGCATCAAAGGTTTATTTATTTATTGACATTTGAGTACCAGGAAAGTCCAACTGAGTAGTAGCCCATTTTCAGCAGAGGCCAGTGAGTAAAGCTCCATAGCTTTACAAACCATTTTAAGAAAATAATTTTACAGCCTTTATAAATAATACAAAAAACAACAACAGTTTAAATAATTATACCAAATTAGATATACTCTGAAAACATTGGTTAAGAATAGATGCAAGTTATACGATAAAGATTTAGAAATGACTTAGAGAAAATTTAGTGAGTTTGTAGAGAAATTAAAGGTAAGTTAGTATAATATAAACAGGAATTGCAATGCAAAGTGAGAGAAAAGCAGGTAAATAGTACATTTACAGACAAAGCCAGGGGAGAGAAATTGAAGAAGGGAGAGTAAGGAGATGTAAGGTATGAAGAGGTATTTGTTCATATTTAGGGATATAGTTTATCCTGGTGTTGAGCAAGAACAAAGCAAACTATTGTAAAATGGCTGCAGTGCTTGTGGAGATCAATATATGGGGACCAGGAAAAAAGATAATCTGCTAGTGAGAGTGATGGTTTTGTTAACATTTTACCAGCAAAATACATGTGCTTGGCTAGGAAGTCTTTCAGAATGATTTTGAAGGATGGGAGAGAGGGTATTAACCTGACAGATACAGATAAGGAGTTCCAGACCTTAGCAACATGGTCAATTACATACAATACCCAGCAAATCTGATAGGTTTGTGGACAGACAGGAGTTTCTGGTCATTGGATCATAATGACCAACTGGAAACAATGTTATGTAGGATGTTGAAGAAGGGAGAGTAAGGAGATGTAAGGTATGAAGAGGTATTTGTTCATATTTAGGGATATAGTTTATCCTGGTGTCTTCCTGCATATTTACATATCCCCCTCCTTTTCCTTTTTTACCTCGTTCATTTTTTGTATACTATGTAACTGTGTTTATATCTATGTGGAGCTTTTCTCCCCGGGCCTCTACTGAAAATGGAAATATATCCAGTTAGACTAGCCCGGTTAACAAATGTAAAATAAAATAAAATAAAATAAATAAATGTTATTTAGTGCTGGACAAGCAGATGGATTCTGGCCAATTTTATAGGTGGAAAGAAGCTGTGTATATGTTAGTTGATAGGGTAGTTCTAACCAATTTAGAAATGACTGAGGGAACCCGCAAACTAAAAAACAAAAGAAAGGATGCCCAAGTGGAATCGTTGCACCAGCCAACACAGAAGAAAAATATGTGATAACAATCTAAAAAACAAAAGTTTAATGTTTAACCAATTTAGGCTTTTTAGTGCTGCTATACAGTGGTGGGTCCTGAATGGATTATTTGCTGCGAATTTAGCAACATTGCTATAGCATTATTCACATTTTGTTTTTTGTGATACCTGAGGGTCAGTAAGGATGGGAATGCCACAAAGAAGTGTGGAGAGGAGATAACTAGTGGCAAGTGTAGCGTTAGTTCCATCGGTGAGAAAGTTTTTGGCTCTGTAAAGCATCTCTAGTGTTTAATGAGTTTTTCTTATATAATTTTGAATATACAGGTCAAATTTAAGATTATCATCCACTATCATCCTTAAGAATTTGCTACAGGAAGTGACTTCAAGAGAGAGAACTTTAAATTTTGCTTTTTATGGGTGAGGGGTTTGGGGGAAAAAGTAGTAGTTTATTGTTTTTAGGATTAAGCATGAGTTGTGAGTTACAAAGCTATGTTTCAGTTCCTGTTAAAGCTTCCTGAGTAATTTTTTGGAGGTGTTCCATTTTGTCAGATGTGCAAATCACTGTGGAGTCATCTGTGTACTCTATTATGGAGGCCTGTTGTGTGGATGTGTGGGGTGTGCTGGTGAGAATGTTAAAGAGGAGAGGACCAAGGACAGAGCCTTGTGATACACTGGTGGTGATTGAGAAGTGTGGAGAGAGGGAGGAGTGCCATTTTACTGACTGATACCTATTGGATAGGTAGCTTTTGAACCATACAAGGGTGGGCTGAGAGAGACCTAATGAGAACATTTGAAGTAGAAGTTTGCTGTGGCAAACTGTGAAGAAGGTTCCAGACAAGCCTAGAAATAAGGAAAAGACTAGCCTGCAATTATCTCTAATGTTACTGTCAACAGAACTAGCTTGACATAATCTCAAGCTTTATTGACAATATCTATACAGGTTAAAGATAAACTGTTAGCACTATGGGAAAGACAGAAGCCATGTTGTGTGGGGGATAAGAGTTCTTCCTGCAGGAGATAGCTTAGCAAATATTTAGCAGAATACAAGATCAAATAAATTATTTTGTTGCCTAAACTAATTAGTTTAATTTTAATGTATGTAAAATATAGATGCCCATTCTACAATAAATCACCTGGGGGTGTATGATATAGACATGTTTAGAGACCAGAAGCTGTAAGGTACTCTTCCTTCAAGTTCATACGTGACATCACAAAAGGCTTCAATAATATCTGTACCATGAATTCTCTCTCATAACTTATTGCATAGTAAGGCAGCTGCCCTATAAGATGCTCCTAAAACTTTTTTCAAACCAGCCTTACATTGTATAAAAGACATACTGGGAATTATTATTACTACTATGCTGGGGTGCATTGGCTGGGTGGGCTGTGTGAGCTGCATTCTTTTCCTACACAGTTACTGCACCTTCATCACAATTGTAAAAATGGCTGCAAAGCTTGTTGAGGTTGATATATGAGGCCAGTAAGAAGGCAATATGCTAGCAAGAGTGATGATTTTGCCAAGATTTACCAGCAAAATACAATCTCATCTGTCAGTAATTCCAAAGTTAGCCATTAGAGTTTTGGGAAAGTCAGTATTATATGCTACCATAGAAAGGGAACCATTATGTACAAGTGACAGGAATGCAGGTTAGCAACTAATGCTGCCAAGACTATATACCTTCAAATGAAATAGATGTTAATAGGTATCTATGCCAGACTGTTGTGGAAGTCTGCTAAAGAGCTATATGAGAAGCCATCAAAGTACCTCACATAGGATCACTAGAGTCTTGGCTCCATTATTGTTACCTTATTGAAAGCTCACATCTTGACTAATGTTCCTTAGGCTAGAATCACTGCTACTGACCCGAGCCAGCCTTAGCCCCTGTATCAGGCTACTTCCTATAAACTAAGCCATCTAGTTCTACTTAGGGAAAGTCTTGCTAATGTGGATTGCAAGGTCTTATTACAACACAGAAATTTGTTGCAGCTGAATACTACTTTTCACCCTGCCTTTCTTAATGTAGCTGGCCCCATATATTGATTTATGTATTTATTTATTAAGCTAGTTAGTTAATTATTATTTGATAACTGGGTAGGTGGGCTGGTCGAATGACCCTTTTCATCCATGACCATAGCATAGAAATTCAAGCATACAAAGAATAAAATGATATTAGTACAGAGAATATTTACAAAATTATGGAAGCACCATGCATATTTATAACAATACAATAATTATTGCACTTTAAGACAACATAAGAATTATTAGATTAGAGTAAAACATAAGATGTTATTTGGGTAAACATAATATCCTAAAGTATAAAAGAGGAGCTGACAAGCTGTTATGGGCTAGAAAACATTTCCTTCTAGCGTCAGTCATTATCATTAAAACATATGCATTCATCATTATCATAAAGCTGTTCAGATATAGCTTTTTTAAATCCTGGAGGAACTCTGTAGACCTTATTTCAACAGGGAAGTTGTTCCATCATGTAGGGCCTTGTCTGGAGATTGCCTGTTCAGCATCAGAAGTTTTAAAGGGATGAGGGCTAGTAAGACTAATGATCTCTTACTGGGAGTTTCAAAGTGAGTATGATTATTCTCTAAAAGGGAGTAACCTTTCAAAAGATGGGGGTGGGGGAGTGTGCCTCATATAGTAGCTTGGGTAATAAAGTACCTGCTACTTAATTTGATCTTTCTGTAATGAATAAATACGTACATTTGTGTAGAAGGAAGCAATGGTATGTGTGAGAGTGAGCGAGAAGTGCAAATCTTATTTTTGATCGTTAGTAATCTGTGTGTATTACAGGAGGAGTAAGACGTAAGCATGGGTAGGTAGTATTTCAGCTTGGGAAGTAATGCACTTTTGTTTAAGGATATTCTAGCTATTGTGGAGAGCAGGTGTGAGATCTTGTAGCAGAGTTTTAGCTGGAATAGTACTTTGTTAATGATGTATGCAGTATGATTAGAGAACGTGAGAGGGGTGAGATCTAAGGACTTTCATTCAGTGACAAAGAGGATGATATTATTTTTATTGTCTGAAATAGTCAAATATGGAAGTAGGTGAGATTTGTGTGGTGAAGATAAGAGCATCACATTGGTTTTGATGTTGCTGGTCAGCAGTTTATTACTCTCTGCCCAGTGGCAAAGGGTGTTGAAGGAGTGTTGCAGTTGAGTCTGTCGGGCAGAGGGGCATTTATTTGCTTGTAGTAGAAGAATGTCATCTACATATAGTATGATGTTTAATGAAAGAGAATATTGAAAAGAGACAGGACCTTGGGATTGATCCTTGAGGTGCTCCTCTACGAAATGTGCCATGAGTAGATGGACGGTTGTTAGAGGAAACCTGAATGTTCTGTTATGGTGATAGTTTCAAGCCATTCCATAGTGTTTTAGTCAAAGGTGAAATTCACCAGTTTAATGAGAAGCAGGTTGTGGGCAACAATCTGAAATGCCCTGGTCATGTCTACAAAAATTCTTGCAGTGGTAAGTCCCTCATTAATATTGCTACATACTGAGTTTGTGGCTGAAAGTAATGCAGCAGTAATGTGATGAAGGAGTTTCTAAAACTGCCTTCCTTATCTAATAGTAGTCAAATTTTCTCAAACATTTTTACAAGAGGGCTTAGGGTGGAGATAGGCCAGAGGTACTTAGGGGATTTTTGGGAGCGTATTTTAGGAAGTGGGATGATGATGATGATGGAGTGCTTTAAATCTGGGGGAAAATTCCAGTAGTGAATGAGTGACAGGTTATATATGAAGTTAAGGAGTCTGATAATATTATCAGCTGCTATCCTATGAAATGTAGGCTGTAGTGTTTAGTGTTCATAACCTAGAAGAGGAGTGTTTTAAGTTTTTGAGTTGTGTTTATTTTATAATAATTTCTGTAAAATGGAAATGACAGCTCATTTAGCCAAGTATAGTTATGGTTGTTGTCTACATTTGTGTATAATTTCATCATCTCCTTATTTTCAGGTGCTCTTCTTCTTCCATTCATGCTTACCACTATTATTCATTATGTCCCTGCATTCCCCTCCCTTGTTGAGACAATAGCTCTGCTCAACAGCCAGTCTCAGTCTTGTCACTAAGTTATATGAAAGGATCATTTATAACCAAGCTCTAGAACATGTCAGTAATTATGGTCTGCTTGTAGACACAAAACATTGATTCTGCAATGGGGTCAACCTAAAAACAGCAGCCTACAGTATTACTGATCTAATATAAGAGGGTGCAGCCAGGGGGATTCTTAATGGCCAGACAAAATATGACATGAACATATGACTCGGTACTCCATCTTTTACTTATAAACAATCTAGTAGAACTGAGTTTTGGTGACAATGATAAGAAGTGGATTCATAACTATGATTCTGATGGAATTTTTCAGATTATTTTAGAACCCACCTATTTAAAGTTATGCTGGCTCTAAATTCAATATTGCACATCCCTATTCTATTATGCAAGATATATTAGCCTAAATGCCCAACTAGATCCTTTGTTATCAGGAATGTGCCACCTTGAAGTTGGAGTATAAATGTAGGGGGTATGGGTGGCAGAGCCACCAAATAAGGGTACATAGAGCTTTCCCCATGCAAATGCATCATTTATTTTAATTTGCTGTGCTATGTTCATGCTTTCTATTCATGTTAATGTATAAATTATATGTAGTGGATGGAGTGCTGCTATTATACTCCACTATTGGGGAACAAGGCAAGCTTGTTAACGAACTTTCTTTGTTTTATTTTATTTTATTTATATTAGTTTACCAGAGTAGTGCACTGATACTGATCCATTTCAGGCTCAGCCTGGACATCTTTCTGATATCAGAAAGGTGCTTAACAAGCTTTTGTTAAGCACTGCAAGCACTGTTAAAATCAAGTCTGAAGCTAGGGATGGACAGGGGACACTGTTAAGTTGAAAGCCCCACCTTGCTGACACAAAGCACAGCAATAATGACTTTTCTGAGTAAGGGAATTTTCCTAGTGTCCTGGCCAAATTTTCCTTAGCCTGAATATTACCTTCAGTCACTTCTGAAAATAAACTATGCCTACGGGAAATAACCCAGACAACAAAAGCAAGTAAACAAATAAAATAAACATTTTTAGAGATAATAAAACATCTACACTTATATCTAGTTTTATCTAACATAAAGCCTCCACATTAATATCTGCATTAGTATTTCTGAATCTAATATTTCTGCAACTACTCTAAAAGCCATGACTGCCTGAATCCATAACTGTGAATAGATCCTGTTCTCTGCTTTAAATCAACATTATCACTGTAATTTCAGTACAAGTAAAACAATGCCAACAATTTTACTTTTGTCTGTGGCCCAAATTATATTTGAAAATTGTTCTACTTAGCAGATTTGCAAATAATAAATAAACTTTGCTTCAAATAGAAGTGTATCACCCGACGTTGTAAAAATCAAGCAGAGCTTTCCTCTCAGAATTTCTGCTGGCAGCAGAATAGAGGCCCAGCATAGCTAACGTCTTAACAACTTTATTTATCAATCCTACAATATTGTTTAGTATAATCTATGATTCATGTCCATGCTTTTACATCTGAAGGATTATATGGCAACATGTTTAGTAAACAAACTAATAAAGGTTTTATAAGCTGGCATGAGCACATTAGGCTCTCTGTTTTTATATGAAGTATAAATTATAATAATAAGATCTTACCATTTTATGGATGCTTGTGAAACATTCAGAATGAAGCTTAGACTCTCTGCAATGATGAAGCCAAGTGCTCTGGTTCGTTGTAATTATGAAATAACAAAACAGTCCAACCTAAATGTTATGTCTGAAAGATTTTTTATAAAAGGTTAACAACGTGTATCTTTGAAATATGTGTCTTGATTCTGTTATACAGCAGATATTAAATGCAACATCAAAATATGTTTATGTGTAGCTAGTGGACTCATGTCTATATTATCTTAGATGTTTTGTAGGCATCTGCAGATTTTTCTAGCCACAAACATTTGTAAGTCCCTAGCAAAGAAAATAATATTGTATCTAGGAGTAAAAAGTCTCAACACAAAGCAATAAAGAATACTGATAGCACTGTGTTTTATTAGTATATTTGTTAACTATCTGCTCCGACCTATTTCTTTGCCAGTTTAAGATAATAATATAGAGGTTGCTATATCGTGTACTCATACACCAAAATTATATTAATACTCAGCAGTGGTGTAATTAAAGTTATCCAGTGTATGCTTTCTTAATATTGGCTTTACTGTGAGAACAACATGGAGAAAATATGTGTGTTCCCAATTCAAAAGATATAATGACTGATAACATCCTAGGACAGATACCTGACAGCATACTGATACAAACTGTATATTCAGACTTAACATTTCAATCAGAGATTGGTGCACAACAAAGTGATGTGCAAGCAAGATGTAAATTTTGTAGATGTTGAATCATTTGGCATGTTTTGCTCATAGTAATTAATGTTTAAAATGTATCTGTCATTTGATAAATATTCAGGAATTCCTTGTTATGTACATTGAAAATGATATCTAATATATACATCTTTAACACCATATTGACTTCCGGCCCAGCCAATGGCTGCCAAAAGATCTTGCCCCCATCCACTCAATAAACAAAAAAAATGTAAATATATAAATAAATAAATGCATACATACATTTAGCTAAGCAGTGAGATAACAGTGTTTCTAATACAAATATGGACAGGATATCAGAAATGGTGTCATGCTTGATCCTGTGAAAACCATGGTAATTTTCAGTGTGAACATCTGGCATTAGCCATATCTCCATTACACTATTCACTTGATATGTGAAATATAATAAGATAATGAGGTTTCTTCAATGTTTTGTACTATACTGTGACAACTAGTTGTGTCCTTCTCCCTCACCCTTCTGTTATGTACATAAACTACCCCCCCAAGTCCAACTCAAGAAAGAAAGACAAATGCAAAGAAGTGTTGATGTAAATACTTGTCCCACTGCACATTATTTATAACTTGTTCTGTATCTTATAGCATACCAGCCTGGCTTTCTGTGAAATGATGTATTACTTCCTTAAGGCATTTGTCATAGCATGGTTATATATCACTAAGGAGCTTTTTGCTTAAGGAATTCATTGATTAAGAGAATGGTAGTCACAGATAAGGCATTAGCAGGCTTTAATAAAACAAACTAATTCAGCAATTAAATCCAGCTACAACAAAAGATGCGGGAAAGTCTGCTAAGGAGCTTGCGATTATGTGCAGACTTCCCAGGAATAGTGCCAGGTCAAACTGTAAATGTAAGCTGTCAGTAGCAAATGACCAACTCTGTCCTAGGCCCCATATTCTGTGTGTTGGGAAGCATACCTGAAATTATAATTTTTGTGGATGAAAAAAGTGACTAAATTAGTTGCCATTCAACAATTTCTCATAAGTTTGCCTCCTAAATGTTCACCTACAAAGTGGGAAATATCAACTGAAAAAGATAAAGTAACATAAATTAAATAAGTTCTTATTCTAAATATTCAGTGAAAAAAAATGGAGATCACCATACTTTCTCTATATGTTAAATGCATTTTAGGAAAAAGAACCTTGAATATAAAAAATACATGAGTGTGGAATTTCTAGTCAGGCAATTTTAGGGATTAAAAAGATTAGAAAAAGTGATACCAGCCACATCAGGAGTGGGCATCTCTTAACTTCAATGTGTTTAAAATATAGATGGTAAAGAACTTCAATCTTCTATCTCTCTAAGCTATGATATTGCATGCCAGTATAAATTATTTATCTTATAGCTGCAGAATTCTGCAGTTATTTTAAAAGTTCTGTTACCTATTACTACGATCCATAAATTAACTGTAGCACAATTTATCTAAAAGATATAGGAATAAAAGTAAATAATTTACTTCTATAGGAGTAAGAACTAGTCCATATCCATCCATCCCCAACACCTTTTCCCCTTTTTTGCACCTGGAGTCAGGGTATCACTTTAGCAGTGATAACCATCTAGATCCAAGGTTTACGCTGCAAGGTAGCTAGCCCTGCCACAGTAGTTCTTCCACAACATACAAGCACATTCACACCTATGACCAATTTAGACAGTCCAACTGCATGTCTTTGGAATGTGGGAGGAAATTATATCCCTTGGAGGAAATCCACATGAACACAGGGAGAACATGCAGACTCCATTAAGAAGGCACCACAGGCAAGAATCAAACTGGCGAATCTCTTGCTATGAGGGGACAATGCTATCCACTGCACCACTGTGCCACTCTAGGCTTATTTAACAGCATCTGATCCAGTCATCATAGTTCATTTGTGTTATCTAGTCAATTTAATAAAGTATAAGTTATGATATTAAAGTATTGCAATACATTTAAAAAAAGTTCTTTTTTAGGGTGCGAGAAAGCAACCCAGACTAAAAACTTGTTGAAAACAGTAACATTCCCAGCAAAAAAATAAGGAAACATTGCCCAAGTGAGACAAAGACAAACACCACCACGTATCTCTGCAGCTGAACAGGCAGATGCGAAGGCAAAAATGCAAAGCCCAAGGTCTGTCACATAATTCAAGACTGGCAACTGGCAACAAAAGAAAAAAAAAATCATAGCTGTAAAATCCAGTATACAGTATTTTTAAGAAAATGAGATACATCTAGTCTGTCAAATGTTTTCTCCAAACCAAAATATGGAATTTTTGACAGGAACAGTTCTGCTTTGAAACTGTGGTCCAAGTCCAGAAATAAGTGACAGAGTACAATGATTGCCAATTCAGCTACTGGCAAATAAAATATTTTTATAAACAACATCCAGAGAGCCAAAGGTTTGCATAATGTAAGTGCTCACTCCAGGAAGCAGTCAAAACTCAAGAAGAGAACAAATTTCTTGACCTTTCTGAAAGACACTTATCCAGCAGGTAGCAACACAGCGAAAGCAAGAAAGAGGTGTATGATCATAAACTAAAGAGGAAAAAGTTAAGTCAGCAAAATTGATCACCCATAATAACAAATATATCTGACTGATTTAGGTCTGAAATATAAAAGCAAAACAGCAAAATTAAAATAAAGCATAAAAAATGAAAGCTAGAATCAAAATATCAGAATATAAGAAGTCAAATGCTAAGGCCTGACAATTTGTTGTTGCCATATTGTCAGGGATATTGAATAATGACTGCTGCAAAAGGGAATGGACACCTTTTGTGTGTACATCATTTGTAGAAACAGAATGTTTTTTTTACTGTACTTGCAATAACTTCATATTCAGTTCATTGTCTGTGAATGACACAAAAATTCCCAGATCTGTTATTCTGCAACTCTAAGCCTTATATCTTATAAGGGTTTGTCATTTCACAAATATTATTTAGATGTTTGTATCCTTATGTAGATGTTTGCCACAAAAGGTTTTTGGGACAAGTGGGATTAATCTGGTCTAAAAAATGAATCTGACTAATGAAATAAAAACTACATTTTCATTCTTCATCAGACATTTGTAAGGGTCCAATATTTAACATGTTAACACCAGGGAAATAAAACAGTGAATGTCTGGTTGTATGAGGCATGCTGGCATGTATATTACAACTTTGTACTTACATTGGTATAGTTTGGAACATAAAATCCAATATGATATGACATGGCTGTCTTAACTAGGATGCAACTAATTTGACTTTGGTCTGTTTGGCTACTGTTTTCTGATGCAGAATCTTGAAAGTAAAAGGCCAGGGTGGTAATCTTCATACTATGGCTGAAACGTGTGGCCAGTCAGGAAAAAGTTATGCACCAACCATATTCAAAAGTTATACATGATGTCAAAACTGCACCTTACACAAGTCCTGCTTAACAATTTCTAACAAGAGAGCACAATAAAACCTAAACTAACAAAAAAGCACAACATACTACAAAGAAATATGTCACCAGGCATTTTTGCAAGAAGGGAAATGACCCTGCATGCATCAAAGTTATACATACTGACACACAGGTACGCACCTATAACAAAAGATTGAACAGTGACATATAGGATAACTCAAAAGGAACCAATAGTAGTCAGACAGTTATATATTCACTTATACTTTAACACCCAACATGTAATACTGAATCACAAGATAGTCTGAACTTGCAAAATAACATTCACACTCCAACTTTCAACAGCCATATATTTTAAATGCTAGGAAATGTGATTGCAATCAATCGCATGTGTCACCTTTAGTGAACTACCATTCAAAACATTATGTGTTTATGGTAGATTTTAGATTAAGGAAATGGATGTCACTTTTCAGATGGAGCTTACGAACAGACATCCAGTAGAAAAGAGCCCATAATAGCATTTATTGCAGGAATTAAAATAATGGAAACAAAAAGCAATGGAATACAATAAGTGGGAAATTTAGAATCAGTTCCTAAACTCATTACTTAATGAGAAAACACTACCACAAATAAGCTAAAATACAAACAGAGCCGGACATCTTTATCCAGGTTCATCCCATTGTAACATGATGCATAAAACCAGATCCTCTGTATAACCAGATATTAATAGGACAATGGGATCAGTACAGTCATTTCCTTGACATGATACTAACCTATAATACTCAGTGCTGAATGCATAAGAACCCTGCTTAAATATGTCTGTTTTAAAACTTGGAGGCATGTAGTTTATTGCAATACTGCAAACTTGTATATATATGTAGGAATGGATACATATTATGGCCTAGCATTCGGTAAGTCAGCAGTTCTGTAAAGTGAGGACCCAGGATCACTTTTAACACAAGTATGTAAATAATGTGAGAAGAACGTATTGCCAGCTGCTTCTTAAATGAACATGGGCATTTGAGACTGTAATCTGTACTCAGCAAATCAAAAACATCAGTCACACACCTCACTGCAGTCTGGGAACTACTAATATTTATAATGAATTTCTTAACCAAATGAGTACTAGATTTATTCACACTCTCAGTTATCAAAAAAGCTTTTATTTTTTTTTTTACCCATGCGGTACTGCTGAGTAACACTTTCCATTTCTCAAGCAGATCAATTCTGCATCAGTTCATTAGCTATCAAAAACAGGCCCCTAGAAAGAGGTGTTATTAATTTTTACTTTTCAATGGATAAATTGTGTCACACTTAAAACTCAAAACAGCAAACAGTTTGACCCTCTTTCTATAGCAAGTCCCTGTTGTTAGAGAGTTTAGACTAATGGAATAAAGGTTCTTTGTCTGTTTCCTATTACTAAACATCTGACATTATTAAAAGTGATTCCAGTCCCCCAGAAAGATCTGATTACTGCATCTATTAAATCTGTGCTGGGTCCTGAATGCATTTCAGCATCCAAAGCCATTATTAGATTGCACTAGAGACACTTTGTCTGCAAAGAACCAGGTACAGAACGCCATATCCAGGACAATATTTGTGCATCACCTGTGTGCTTGGTGAGGACTGCACAAACCAGAGCACTGTCAGAAACATTAAAGGTGCACCCCCTGCCCCCATTAATGGCTGAAATGAGACATGCTTGTCTGAACAATACTGTCAGAAGACTTAATAGTGACCTAAAAATAGTCCTATGGTGTTCTTTTTTTCCAGAAAACTCAGTGACATGCCAGAATACTGAGGCAATGCAGATCCTAGTTTAATAACAGCATTAAATGTATGTTTAGAATCAGGACACTCATTAAAACTGAAAAACACTAATCAAGCCTGAAAAATACAGAGTAGTCCTTGCTCAAGCAGTGCAAACATGAATATCTTCTCTGGCTGCTGTGGAATGTGTGTGCATTTAGCATTTACCACATTAATCAGTGTAGCATCCTTGAACGTAGCCTTACCTTCTAATTAAAGGAAGACAGCTTTGATGCTGCAACCGCACTCCTACCCCTCTGCATGCAAATACTCATTTTCTGAAAGTCTGGTTTCATCAAAGATACTAGTGGTTGCCAAGACAGCATCAGAAAAAAATGACCTTCAACCACTGCTTTGGAATTTTAGTTCATATAGTGCATTCCATTAGATATGGCATTCTGGAATATCACAAAAGATTAACTCTTGGAGGAAAACAAGTCAGTTTGACAGATAATGGAGCATAGTTCTCCTCTGTCTCATGTTTGCAGTTCAAGAACATCTGTGATTTGCAACTCATCTACTGTGTAAATCTTCAGTTTACACTCAGGAGTAGTTCACTTATTGTAAAACTAAGCTGTTTTCTCCAAAACTTTACTTCTTCTCAATATATGTTAAATGGTTCATTCGCCTGTTCAGTAAAAAAAGTACCTTCCAGTATTGCATATAAATATTCCCCACCCTCCAGACTCAAACTCTGCTTCCTTGTTCTTGTCCTGATTTGTCTTTCTTTTTTTTTTTTTTTGCATGTTTTGAAACAAATGTTACCAGTGCTCTCATTTTCAGCCTTTCTATATATATTTATAAAATGATTTAACCTGTCAGTGAATCAGTCAATGAATCAAAAAGCTCAGTAAGTCCCCAAGCCCTTATTTTTAGGTGCTTTTCTGAAGCTTAGGTTACCTTTAACAACGTTACAAGCATAAAGTAGATCATGAGCGAGTTTTGATCATAACCTACATACTGTATCTTCAAGACATGGATGTCAAGAAATACACCTCAACAACAAAGTTTGAGAGGTGAATCCTAGCATCTATGTTAAGAACACATAATGATGGGTTATGATCGGAGACAATCATAATTCTTTCTAGTGCATGGAGCTTTATCTACTCCATGTACTACTGGTTACAGAAAAAAAAGCTAAGTGTTTTGCCAGCTTTCAAAGGCATGAAGCACTTATTGAGTTCCATAAGAAAGACAAGGTAACACAGTCTCTTCTGTTTACTCTCACTTTGTCATGCTTCTCAAATGTCCAAATTTTCACAGACTGTCCAGATTTTTGCCTTATATGTTTAGTCTGTTCCTCATAAAGATCTGTGGTTTTCTGTCAAATCAGTGAAGACTAAAGTCACTAAATATTGACATACGTTTGCATTTCTGACTTTGGATCCTTCAGATAATGCAGAGTAACACAAACTGTTATTCTAGCAACTTCCGAAGTTTATAAGAGCAAGTCAGGGGCATGTTACCGGCAAAGATAGCAGGAAGAAACAAATCTGTTTTTTATTCTGTGCTGTTATTTCCTAGTCAGTAGTGACAGATTTGACTGCCTAGTGTGAGACCCCACCTTAACAAGTTAAACAGGAGTGCTTAACATTTCTAAGATTGGGTTTACTATTGCAGTAGCATTTAACTGATTTGCCTTTTCCTGGATAACTAAATAACCTCAGTACAAAACATGCGGATTCCTCATCTAAAGACTATTGCATAAACTGTAAAACCCAAAAACCAATGAGATTTACTTCTGATGAAGTCCCAGATGTAGAAGAAACAAAACGCTTAACCTTTAGGTTGTAAAATAAACTGTTACAGTTATTTTAATGTTTGAAGTCTGGCAACGGTTATTTGGCTAACTTCTGTGGACCATGGACTAGTTGCTGGTTTTTGGGTTTTTCAGGATATGCAAGCATAACCACAATGTTTCATGTACTAAAATTCTATAAGTTAAAACACGGGTGAAATAAAACTCCATAATAAAACAAGATAAAAAAAATAATGAATGACAGTAATAAAACTGCTTAAATTCTCATTTAAAAAAATATATATCTATAATAGATTTGAAGGCTGTCAGGGTAAGACTCTCTGTCAGACATCAAGGTATTAGAATTCCACAAGATATGTGTTTGGCAATAGAATAAGTCATCTGTACATTTATCTCTCTAGCAATCCTTTAATGACAGAATGAAGGTCCTTATGTGAATGGCAAATCTGCACTAAATTCTTCAGCTAAATGGGCCTCACATTACAGAGGGCAGTGCAGAATGAACTGCAAATGGTGTGGGGGCACACAGAGAAGATGTATCATCACTGCTAACTGCCTCTTTAGGAAGCCAAGTGCTGAATTATCCAGTAAACTCAGGTAGCTGCGTGCCCTTCTGGTGACCCTATCTGAAAGGAATTTCAGTAGTCCAGCCTAAATAAAGCAAACAGGTCAATAACTATCTTAAAGTCATAATACTTCTCAAATGGATAAAAGGACTTAAGAGTACTAGATATCATCCTTCTGTAATTTATCCTTTTATATAGTCATTTTCTAAACCACTTCTCCTGGTGTGGGTAACAGCAGTAGCAAGCTGAATGGAATAGGCCAGACTTTACTATTCACAATGTAATCCCTGTTCATCCTATAGAGACTACAGGCATTTCAAGGTGAGGTAAGACATTTAATCTCATCAGCACATTCTGGTTCTTCTGCTGGACTCTGGTCTGTGGACCATGTCTTGTACACCTTCCACTGGAGGTGCCCTGTGACGGCCTTGCTAGAAATCCAAACTGTTTCTCCTCATCTCAGAGAAGCAGCAGTAGTGCTCTGCAATCCTTTCAGATGCTATGTTCTCCATTTTGTTGCAATGAGCCCAGATACTCTGCAGGTGGTATTAATTTCTGCTACTTGCATCCATGATCTCATACTTTTTGTAATTACCCAAACATTGTGACTACAGATAAGAAGGGGACACAGAATGACTGAATGCTTTGTCACTTTGTTCTGTGACCCAGCTTTTTCTTCACCTCTTGCCTCACCACGTAAGGCTGGTATAATACCCACAGTGCTGTTTCCCCTGATCCCATGACAGGATCCATAAATAAGACCCCGCGATACTTTAAGTCCTTTACTTCAGGTAGCTATTCCCTCTCAACTGCAGACAGCACTCTACTCATTCCCAGGGCAGAAACACAACCTATGATTTGAAGGAGCTGATTTTAATCTCATCCACTTCACATGCAGCAGTGAACTGCTCCAGTGTGCACTGAAGATTGAAGTCTCTCCAAAAACCAAGAATTCAACATCAACTGCAGATGAAAAGATAAAACATTCAAGCCACCATAATGAATATTCTTCAAGCAATGGCTGCACCTTGAAATCTCTTCAGGAAAATCGAGAACAGATGAACAGAAGGTCAAGGCAAACTTAAAGAGTTTTACTCCCACCTTGACTCTAACTGACTTAAGACAAAGAATGTAGCTACAACTCTTACTCCATAAATAGACTGAATTCTATGTAGTAGCAGTCCTTTTACTCTGTACTAGTTTGAGACCTTTGCCAGATATTTTGGAGTATGTGGCTACATGCATTTTCCCTATACACAAGAAAACTGTAGATAGTACAGGAAACTTCCACAAACCCCAAGTCAGTTTACTGTTCCATAATCAGGACAAAATCCAAGTTGTCCTTCTTGAATTGCTGCTAAATTCTAGGAGTCTAAACATGAAACTGCACTCATTGCAAACATTCTCAACCCTGGAAAATGCTGACATCTGTGCAGTCACAGAAACCTGGTTCAAAGCTGTGGAGAGCACCCCAACCTTACCTGGTTACTCATCCTATCATACATTCAGACCCCAAACTGTGGACAGTCAAGCCAAAGGAGGTGGAGTTTCAGTATATATTAAAGACATACACACCTCAAGGCTGGTCAAACAGTATGATCCACAGGAGACACTCCAGGTGCAGTTAACCATTGACAAGACCCCTATACAAATCATAGCTAGCTACAGCCCCCAAACCTGACTCAAGATGCCCAATCCACCTATCTGGACCTCTTCAAATCTATCAAGATTCAGCCTTTTACCCTGATCCTGGGTGACTACCCAAACATAGATTGGAAGAAGTACTCATGCCAGAACACAAATGTCCAGAGATGCCTTGATTTTGTCAATGCAAATGTCTTGGAACAGCTAGTGCATACACTCACAAGAGGTGGTAATATCTTGGACTTGGTATTAACCAACATGAGTAACCACTGCATCATCCCTGCAGTATCATCCTCCCTGGTAAGAGTTGACTATAAAATGGTCACTTTCAATGTTACCATCTCCCTGACCCTCCTCTAGATAGGGTCAAACAAAAAAAAAAAACTTCTCCAAAGCTGATTACAGCCTCCTGAGGGATGGTATAAACAGCTTCACAGCCCCCTGCCCCTCTCTAGGAACTGGCACCAATATCCAAAACTACGCCAAAGCACTATACAAGCATTTATATAGATGCGTGGAATCAGGAATACCCAACAGGACTAAATCATCCTCCAACAAGGAAGGGTAAACCTGTCTGGTGGACATCTGCAATAAATAAACTCTATAACAAAAGGAACAAATTGCTGTCCAGGACCAAGAAGGAGTTGGTGCCCAATTGGAAGCAACCTCTCTTTAGCCTGAGCAAGCAAATAAGACCACTAGTGAAATCCTCCAAAGCAAATTTCCAGTCCAAATTGGCCACATCTACTAGAGACAATCAAAAGGGCTTCTCCACATATGTCTGCAGTCTCAAAGAAAGCACCCAGATCTGTTCAAAACTGGGGGTCAAGGACACCACATATACAAATGCTGTAGATATAGTGAACTTGCTGGTGACAGATTCAGCGAGAACTTCACCCCTCTGTCCCCCATCAGTAAATCAGGGCATCCCCAGTACTTGCCCCCTTCCCCTTATATCTAAGGAACAGGTCATCATTTCTCTCTCAAAGGCAAAAAATACAGCCTCCATGGGACCCGATAACATCCCAGGCTGCATCCTACATGAACTCAGGCAGGAACTTGCAGCACCATTAGGCACACTATTCAACCAAAGCTTCAGTACCAGCTTTGTCCCAGTTGAGTGGAGGACAGCCACTGTTATCCCTTTGCACAAAGGTGGAGCGTCCACCGATCTGGGAAATTATAGACCCATCACCCTAACTAGCCTGATCTGCAAGGCCATGGAATAGATTATCATGGACCTCATTAACAAGGACATTAGCAACCTCCAAACACTTGATCCCACACAGTTTGGCTTTATCATTAGGTCATCTTTGTTGAGACAGTCACCACAGCCATGGATGAGTGGAAGAGGGTGCACACCACCTACCTTGACCTGGCCAAAGCCTTTGACACTATTCCCCACTCAGGTATAACAGATAAACTCTCTCAACTAGGCATCAGTCCATATGTTACCAAATGGGTAGCAAACTGGGTAACATATAGAACCCACCTATTCAAAATAGAGGAAGACACCTAAAGCAGTAGACCTGTAACAAGCAGCATACCCCAGGGTTCGGTCTTGGGAATTCTGTTATTTGGGATATACTTTTCTGAGGAACAGACCAAAACCAGTGGGCTATGGCTGACCAAGTTTGCAGATGACAGCAAGCTGGGTGCTGTCATCAATTCCCCTGATGATGTGGACATCCCCCAAGAGGGTCTCTCCCAAACAAATGACTGGTGCCAGAAACATGGCCTCAAGCTGAATACCAAAAAATGTATAATCATCCCCTTTGAGGAGAGTGATGTCCCCACAAATTAGCACATTAAAAACAATGTCCTAAGCATGGAATCAGTAATGAGGGATTTGGGCACCCAGGTTGATAGCAACCTGACTTTTGACCACCATGTTGATTCCACTGTACAGAAATCTTTCTATGTGGCCCACCTCATAAGTAAGAGTATCTCATCCAGGGACAAGGAGGTCATAACATCTCTGTATTCTTCCCTTATAAGGCCCATTATTGAGTACAATGCTCTGTTCAGCATGTACCTTGCAAAGCACATGCAGCAGCTGGAGAGACCACAGAAGTTCCTCACCAGGAGAATCCAGGGTCTCAAAAATCTACCATACACAGATAGGCTAAAATCCCTATCCCTCTACTCAGTTTCATACAGACTCCTCAGAGGTGACCTTTGTCTGGCATACAAGGTGATCTCGGACCCCACCTTAATGGGACTATTGCATATCCGCAAGTCAAGCTCCACTCAAGTAACACACACGCATGGCCTCAGCCTGGTCAATGACATCAATAGGACTTCTTGGCAGGACAGATTTGTGTCCCAGAGACTCCCATCTGTGGAATAGTCTCCCTCTCCATGTCAAGCAGAGTACCTCTTTACCCGTTTTTAAGCACAACCTGGATAACTGGATGGGAAACAGAAAATACACCCCTGAAATTCCACCTGTGTCCCTGCTGGATACGGGCATTGGCTGCTGACTTGAAGAAACATGGACTAAACTCTTGGCAAGGCTTATAATGGCCTCAGGACCAATAGCCTAGTAATGTCCTATGATCCTATGATCCTATAATGTAGTCTCTTTTTCAGCACTATCGTAAAGAAATCCAGAGGGAGTAAATAGGTCATTTTCCTTCCATAACTCAAACACTACCTACACACTTTTAAAAATAAGGATCATCATATCAGTCTGGCTATCCAGAGGTAATGTCCATGTATTTCATGTAGTATATTGAAAAAGTGTGCCAATCATGACACCTGAACAACACTCAATGACTAAAGTATTTCCAGGTGGACAACATCCATTGCCACAAGCTTGCCAAAACGAAATTGCTTAATGACCACAGTGATACCACTCACAAAAGTGGCCCCAGCTCCACCAGTGCTTCTAACACAGCCTTTTCAAATGGGGGGGGGGGCACATCTCTTAAATATAAATGTTAGACAAAAGGCAATATCTATGTGCACCAGAACATTTTGGTTATTTCAGTTGTTTACACAATGAGGTATACTGCATTGGTACAGTGCAGCATATGTTTTTTTAAATAGGTATTGTGACATCCCTCCTGTGGACCAATAATCAAGGAGTCTCAATCCTCACCATGGACACCTGTGAGGGACATTCACTCGGAACAAAAATAGATACACATAGTATTTCCAGATGCAATTCTCTGCAGCAAGCACAATTTCCCTTAAGAGCACACGGGGAACACACTCCTGTCCTGGGGCTGTGTTCCCCCTCTTTCTCTTCAGGCCCTAAATAAGACCTCACACTGACCACAGCTGTAGAGTTGATTCCTCTGTCAGTTGTTCCAAACCAAGTCCTTCACCAACCTGTTTGTAAAACCAGTGCTCTGTGTCCCTGCTCCAAGTAGCTAACACACACACACACACACACACACACACACACACGCACACACACACACACACACACACACACACACACACACACACACACACACACACACACACACACACACACACACACACACACACACACACACACAAACACACACACACACACATACACATACACACACCTGGGAAAGGCTGGCCAAGATTAACTAGCTATGCCCCCTCTGCCTAGACTATAAGGTAGATACTGCTACCAGAAAACTCCAAAGCCAGCTACTCTAAGGCTTTTACAAGGGTACCTAATTATACTAAGTAAAATTAATATTAATACAAATGGTAGTGTTTGACCAATGCAGCAAGGCTTTTAGGAGTGGCCACAGTGTCACCAAATAAATATAAGTGCTCTAAAAGGTAAAATATTCTCTAAAACACCAGCCACAATGAAAAGTTTAAATACATTTAATAATAAATAGTAAACAAACATGAAAATGCTAAATATTTATTTACAATAAACACCAAAGTTTCAAAAACAGGAAATATTAAAAATAACACAGATGGATAGATTCACACAGGTACAGAAAAACAATACTCAACTAATCTCACTATATTTTCCTGACTGATCTAAAGAATTACTGTCCCCTAGTTCACTTACTAGAGCAAGGCAAGATGAAGTGGGTGAGTGATCCTTCTTTGTAAGGTGTCAAAAACAGACTGCCCTGAGACTTCTATCTCATCTAGTATTAAAACATCATTTCAGTTTTGGATTACAGAATAACATCCCTTACATCTGGTCATCTGACTCTGGTTCCCACACTACCCCTTTTACTAGAAACTGAGCCAGAATCTAACACGTGTCAAAATATACACACACATCTTTGCTGAGATGTATTATAACATCTGGAAGCTATAAAACCATTTCAAAAATGTTCACCCTTCTATGGTAGCAATTATTTCAGCCCTAAGGACATTACAGTAAGATTCCTAGTCCTGTTTTTAACAAACATTTCATCTCCGGCTTCAATCAGAACAACAAGATACAATTTTTATGGTTTAAACCAGGTAATTTAATTTCAAACTATTTTTCAAAGTTAGCTGGATTGAGATTAATCTCTTCTCTTCCAGTATCCTCTGTTACAATATATTCATTTCAGAAGTTACAATATAGTCTAACTATAGTCTATTGACCCATATATTGTCTTGAGAACCCATCTGCATTGGCATTGCTGACCACACTACAGTGATGCACTGCCATGTCATATGCCTGCAACCCTAGACTCCACCTTGATAACTTGGCATTTTGCTGGCTACTTCAATGTAGCCATAGATCACCCTCAGACTCCTCCTGCCATCCACTGCAAATACTCAGCACAAGGGCCTTCCTATCATGGCAAGGCTTCATCATGTTAACATGATAAGATTTGTGCCCCTGCCTCTTGCCTAGCAGTTCTACCATGTAGATAACATCACTGAGCTTCCATACCACTTTGAAGGGTCCTTCCCAAGCTGCCTGCAGCTTATTGCATCTGACAGGAATCAGCACCATAACCTGCTGTCCCACAGCATACTCTCAGGCTCAAACATTCCTGTCATACAAAACCCTTTTCTGCTGTTGGGCTCCTGCCAGGCTCTCCTGGGCAAAGCCGATAAACTCCCTACGCCTTGTCCTGTTTAGGATATATGCCACAACAGACTCCTTGTGAGATTCACACTCACACTCCCAATCATTGCAAATCAAATCTAAAGGCCCCTTCACCCTATGCCCATACAACAACTCAAAGGCTGAAAAACCTGTGGATTCCTGCAGTACCTCTCAGTATGAAAACAACACAGGGGCAAATATTTGTCCCACTCTCTCTTAAATAGGTTTTGTAAATGCCCTTAGCATGGTCTTTAGTGTAGAGTTTAACCTCTCCGCAAGACCATTAGTCTGAGGGGGTAAGGAGTGGTCTTTAGGTGCTTCACCCCACAGCACTCCCACAGACAAACCAGCAGATCTGACATGAAATTGGAACTTCTGTCAGTCAGTATTCCTCTCAGGAAACCAACCCTGTTGAAAATTTCTAACAAAGCATTTGCCAACACAGTCCCATCCCTTTTCTGCCTCGATGGAGGACAGAGCCACTACTTCAGGGTATCTAGTAGCATAATCTACTACCACCAGGATATACTTCCTCCCTGTGGAACTTGGGATACTCAGAGGCCCCACAATATCCATAGCTACCCTCTGAAATGACTCCCCAATCACAGGCAAAGGCATCGCAGGAGCTTTGTCCTTCTCTCCTGCCTTGCCTATGTTTTGGTAGTGCTTACATGTCCTGCAGTACCCTGTTACATCCTTTGCAATCCCAGGCCAATAAAAGTTCTGCATAATATGTCTCTTGGTATGCTATCTGTCCATTTGACCTGCAAAAGGAATGTCATAGGCTATGGCTAGAAATGCCAGATATTAGGCTCTAGGCACTCCCAACTATATTATCTCATGCTTTATCCCTCCCTCAAGGGCCCACTCTCTATACAATAACCCTTTGTTCCACTATACAAACTCCCCCTTTCTTTGAGAATCAAGTACCTCCCCAGCTACCACCCTCAAACCTCTTAGTGTAGAGTTTGAGAGCAGAGCCTGTCACAACTCTACCTTTGTTACCCTTCGCAACCCACCTTCCATAGCAAGTCTGGTATCCTCTGACAGTGGTGCCTCACTGTAAGCCTGTGTACTACCAATCACCTCTGACCTTGCAGTCGCTCTGTCCAAGGGAACATCAGTACCAACCAGCAACTGTGGGTCATCTTCAGGCTCACTGCTATAGGGTAGCTCCCTCCCCAAAATAGCCACCTCACCAGCCCTAGCTTCAGGTGTGGGGTCTGTCTGGGTTCCCCCAGGCTACCAGCCCCACATGCCTGTCTCCAAGCCTGACTGCATGCAGCTGCATGCACACAAGATACTGCATTAACAAAATCATTCCCTGTCAAGACATCTGCAGGGATATCCTCAAACACACCTACTTGCTTGCTTCCTTTTTCACCCTCCTAGTCACGGTAACCCTGGCCAAATGTATTTGGAATGGGGTCCTTCCTAAAGCTCTGACAAGAGTGGATTGCCCAAACAAGTACTGCTTCTCTTTAACCACTGCAGGCTTCACAATGGTTATGTCAGAGGCTGTGTCTCTCTTAGCAGTGGCCTGTTTTCTATGCACTAAGATAGAATATAAACTCTGGTGATAGTCTGGTACCCATGTTGACTCCAGACAACTTACCACTGGCATATTGTTATTCCCACTTGCTGGCTCCCCCACCTTTTTTCCTCACCTTGCCTCCATGGACATCTGTATGCTACATGGCCCCACTGGTTACATATAAAAACATTTAATTCTTGCTCCTGGCCGTGTACCTGAACTAGTGGCTTCCCTATTACTGGTAGACTCTCTTGGGCTGATTTAGGCTGCCCACCATGGGTTCCCTTATATCCATGTGCAGCACTGGGTATCCCCTTCTTGTACAGTGATCCTCTGCTTGCTAAGTAGAGCTCCCCTTTTTTCCCCAGCTCATTTGCAGTTACATTCTTAGTTTGCCAACCAGATTCTCATGTCCTCAGGCAAAGTGCTAAGGGCTTGTTCCCTCACCAAAAGGTCTGCCAGCCTTTCAAAAGTGGTGACCTGAAACTCACTCATCCACCTATGAAAATAAGTACTTAACTCAGCAATATAATCACATACACTTTCATCTGCCTACTGTTTATGCTCATGAAACTTTTTTTCCTGTAAGCTTCAGGTGTTAGCTTAAAACATTCCAATAAACATTGTTTTACTTTACCATAGTTTAAACACTCAGTATCAGACAATTTAGAAACAGCAGTTGCAGCTTTACTGTGGAGTAAGGGGGGTTAGGAACCATACCAGACTCCTTGGTCAACATTATACTGTTTATATACTCTTTCAAATATATGAATAAAACTAAAAATTATTACCCTCTGTAAACTGTGGAAGAACTTTTCTGACCTTTATTGTTTCTGGAGTTCAGTTGTTCCCTTCCCCATTACCTCCATGACCCTAATAATGGGTCAACATCTCCCTCTCATGTTACAGCTGTTTCTCATTTTCTTTGGCCTCCAAACACTCCAGTTTATCATTTTCTTCAGCCTCCAAACACTGCAGATTGTCTGCTGATTCTTATTCCAAACATTTGGCCTGTAGTTCAAGTTTCTTAAACTCCAAACAGGTTTTTAAGTCCTCTGAGGAAAAGGTGAACTTTCCTGTTTCTGAGAGCTGCAAATCCCCATCACCAAACTCATTATCCTCCTGGTTACTGGTCTGGGCTACAGCTGTGACTAAGGCTGAAATAATTTCCTCTTTAGTCATACTTGCACCAGTCCTTTGGTTTTGCACAGCCTGGCCAACTGGTTCTTTGTCAGCTTACCATAATCCTCTGCTGACATCTTTGCCTGCTTTTGCTGACTAAACTAAACTACCAAAAATAAATAGAGCTGTTGTGATATTGAAACTCTGTATGTTTACCTTGTGGCTGCTGACAGTACACACACCTTCAGTGACAAATGCCTACAGGCTACAGAAGTTCAATTAATATCCATACCATTGTTCACTGATATGTGATGTCCCTCCTCTGGGCCTGTAATCAAAAAGTCTCAATCCTCACCACAGACACTGGTGAGGGACATTCAATTGTAACAAGAATAGATACACACAGTATTTCCACATGCAGTTCTCTGCACCAAGCATAATTTCCCTTAAGAATACACAGGGAACACAGTCCCATCCTAGGGCTGGGCTTCCCTCTCTTTCACTAGGCCCCAAATAAGACCCCAGCTGTAGAGTGAGTCCTCAGCCAAGTGTTCCAAGCCAAGTCCTCCCCAACCTGTCTGTGAAACCAGTGCTCTGTGTCCCAGCTCCAAGTAGCTGACACATACATTCTCTGAGATTTGATTTTCACACATACACACACACACACACACACACACACACACACACACACACACACACACACACACACACACACACACACACACACACACACACACACACACACACACACACACACACACACACACACACACACATACCTGGGTAAGGCTGGCACATGTTTACCAGCTATGCCCCCTCTGCCCAGACTATAAGGTAGATACCGATGCCAGAACACTCCAAAGCCAGCTACTCTAAGGCTCTTACAAGGGTACCTAATTATACTGAGTAAAATTAATACTAATACAACTGGTAATGTTTGCCAATGCAGCAAGGCTTTCAGGAACGTCTGCAGTATCAGCAAACAACTACAAGTACTCTCAAAGTTTAAAATATTCTCTAAAAGACCAGCCACAATGAAAATTTAAATATATTTAATAATAAATAATAAAAGAACATGATAATACCAAATGTCTATTTACAGGAAGCACTAGAGTTTCAGTCATAGGAAATATTAAAAATAACACAGATGGATCGATTCACATAGGTGCAGAAAAACAGTACTTAACTAATCTCATTATATTTCCCTGACTGATGTAAGGAATTACTGTCCCCTAGTTCACTTACAACAGCAAGGCAAGATGAAGTAGATGAATGATCCTTCTTTGTCAGGTTTCAAAAACAGACTGCCCTGAGATGTCTGTCTCATCTAGTATTAAAACATCATTTCACTGCTAGATTACAGAATGACATCACATACATGTGGTCATCTGATTGTGGTTCTCATACTACCACCTTTACTAGAAACTGAACCAGAATCTAGCACATATGTGTCATGACACATAGAGATTTGCTAAGATATGTTATAGCATATGGAAGCTATAAAACCATTTCAAAAACCTCCACCCTTCCAGGGTAGCAATTAATTCACTTCTAAGGACAATACAGTAGGCTTCCTAGTCCTGATTTTTACAGACATTTTGTCTCTGGCTGCAATCAGAACTGTAAGACACAATCTTTATGACCTAAACCAGGTAATTTAATTTCAGACTATTTTTCAAAGTTAGCTGGACTGAGATTAACCTCTTCTCTTCCAGTATCCTCTGTTACAATATATTCATTTCAGAAGTTACAATATAGTCTATCGTATTTCTTTTCTGTCCAGCAGGACTCACGGACTCACTGTTGATACATTTTTAACACAAGCAGCTTCACAAATACATTTTCAACACAAGCACTTGTACACATCAGTTTGATATACAAACGATATATAATTATTTACAAAACTCTAGCTAGTCATGCTGGCATATGTTACACATCCACTACCCTGCTTCTCCTAGCATAGCTTGCAATAACTCACATCATCACAGGGATACCTAAATCACTTTTCTGATCTATAGGGCTCTCAATGGCTTTTCTGTGATTTCGGAGAGTCTTACCCTGACAACAACTGAAACCTCTTCTCACAGATAAATGCTGCATATCAAAATCCCCCACCATTCCTAAGCCAAAAATTCTTAATTAACAACAAGCATAAAGAGAAAATTAATATTAGGCATGGTTAAAATACTCTGTTTAGTTAGTTAGTTAGTTAGTTAGTTAGTTAGTTAGTTAGTTAGTTAGTTAGTTAGTTAGTTTTAAGTGGGCTATATTCCCTTTTAATCCATTTGAGTCTTTACGATTTATCTATATTCTAAGATTGTCTTGCTTCAAAACTTAACCATGCTGGTCACCCATTCATTTGCTTCTGTTTTCTTAGCGTGTACTCCTATGCACTTAAATTCTTAGTTAGTTCTGATTCTGGCTACAAGGAATTTTTTCTTGTGTGTATAAATGCCATTGAATCAGTTACATTATTAATAAAATACTATGTTGATAGACTTGACCAGTAAACAAATCAAAATAAGTCTGCATTATATTATCAGTAACTTGAAGTTCACAGTCAGTATCTTTAGCACTGTTTTTCTAAACGTTTATTGAAATATTCAAAACAATCCACCTATCATTTCCTTTACTAGCTGCATCAGTACTTTCCACATGTAATTACTTATATGAGTTTTAAATTACATGTATTATCACTGAAAACACTGGGTGTGATATTGCTAGGCTTCCTTAGAAAAGCAGCCATGGCATGCTATTTGCAATAGTGCACCAACCACAAGCTCATCCTCCTGTTCTCATAAACTCAGTCACTTTACTTACAGGCTTATTTTATGGACTTCTCATGTTGCAATTCTTAAGCAATGTGAAGAGAAGAAAATGCAAATTGTTATAACAAAAACATTAAAATGCTTACTAAGCAGTGTGATTTGAGTGTTCTGCAGTCATTTTTATCTAATAGCTGTAATCAGGTCTCCAAGTTGTTGCTAGCTCCACATCTTTCACTACTCTCCTCTATTTTACCCCTATTCAACCCATCCCTGATATAATTTCCTTTATAGCCACAGTAAGAGCACATCTACATTGCCCAACCAATCACAATAGGCACTCTACAGTTAGCTCCTCCCATGACCTCTGCACAAATCTCGAAGTCAATCCCAGTAAGCACTCCCTACTTTACTCTACCCCATAGCTTAGCACACACCTCCAACTTAGTCCCAGTAGGCACTTCTACTTAACACTAGTCCTTACCACACCACAGACCACCAACTCACAACAAGTTAGAGTCTGAACTCACTCCTCCTACTACACAGAAAAATTAAGCTTTTTAAACCTCCACAACTTTTTCGACCCTTTCTACTCAATAATACATCTCCCTGTATAGACTGATACTCATGGAACATTGAAATCTCCAGACATCCATTTCTATTTTGACTTTTACCATCTGCTTGGTACTAATTATTTATGCTGCAGTTGATTTCTCTATTAAGGTAAACCGTATTAGAGTGATATCAGTAAACTTTTATAAACCATCCTTTTACTTCTACAAAATGCATTCCTCATTCTACTCCCTCAAGTATTATTGCCCTTATCCCACTACAAAGAAAAAGGTACATTATCCACTTAAAACTAAGTAATATTCTCTTCCCTGCAACAAAATTCTTACATAAAATCTTCCATCTTAGTTACATACTAAAACAAAAATTGTCAATGCAAAAGTAATCCAAACCCTGGTCCTCTCTCACAAACATATGTTCCACATCAAAATGTCCCACCATTCCTATGCACAACTCAAACTACCTCCCTTATCATGGCCTTTCAACCTGTTTGCATACTTATCATGCCTACTCATTCTTTCTACTTAAGGTTTTTCTTCCATGTCTAACCTACCCACCTTCAAATGCTCCCTAGAAGGATACTTTACAAAATCATAGACCTGTTCCTGTGCCAATCCTGGTTGAACTTACACACTATACTTCATTCACCCCTTCAACCTAAATCACACCTTACAACCCTCTCCAACCTCCTAATCAACTCAATTCTTTAGTTTTTCACACTATCTTACCTTATCCACTTCATCTCTGTAGTCCTTTCCTCTACCGCTCTCTCATTCTTCCCTACTCACCTAAGCTACCTGAAGACACCCTACCCTGTACTCTTCTTATAATCTCCTTTTCTCTCCATCCTTCTTCCTTGTATAATATAACATTAACACTATCTCTCATACTAAGACATTACTCAGTTTCTCCTCACTGTCTCTAATTATGCAATCTTTAATATCTATTTTAAATATCTTATTAGAATTGTCTCAGGTCTCATTTATCACATATTAATCTATGTAACAAATATGACTAATGAGTTTTTCCTCACATACCTTCTCTAGCTCATGTTGTTTTTCATTGCACTCCACTATGAGACATACTGTATGTTATGTTTTCTCATTACATTTTTTCACTCCTATGTTTTGTGATGTAACATGATACTTTGTGATTTAAAATATCTGTAATTGATTTTTGAAAGATTGTGATTGTGGATCTTTTCTCCTTGAGCCTCTGCTGAAATCAGCACTTTCTGGCCCAGTCAGACTTTCCCCAGTAAACAAATGTCAAATAAATAAATAAATGTCAGGGAAAGCCCATTCACCAAAAAGTATCAAGCTATATCATATTAATGCCTAAAGCGTAATGAATAAAGCTGACTGCTTGGACCACTGGTTAATTTCTGAGTACCCATGTATACTAGCTATAAGTAAGATGTAGTTCTAGAAACATATTGTACCCTCTACTCTTATAAATAGCAACTACCATTCATTCCTAGACAAACTGCCTTGCACATTGGTCAGATGAAGGTGTGCTACTTCTAGTAAGAAAACAACATATCCTCTCCACCACCTTGGTATCTAATAACTCTTTCTACTCTGACTTTGAGAGTAATTGCATACTCTCATCAATAACCATTAGCATAAATGTTCATTTGCTTGTAGCAGTTGTTTATCTCCCTCCTCCTTGCTCGCTTAACCTTTTTGAGAATACAGAACACCAAACATACAAGTTGAGATGTCAGATGGAAATTTCTAGCATAAACATAACCAATAGCTGCTCACAATGCCCCAAAAGGAGTCTGTGTGGTTTTATACTCATATTCAAAAATACAGAGCATGAACACCTTCCAAACAACAAAATTATGTATTGCAAATTCAACTGGTTAAAGCGCTTTCATCTTTTGTAAGGATAGGCTTCATCTGCATTTTTGAGTATGAATATAACACCACATGGTCTGGTTTGTGGCATTTTGAGTGGTTATTGGCTTTTTAAGAATACCATTGCAAATATTTTGAAACATTCTATCAGAAACAAGAACTTTGATCCAACCCCTCTTTTGCACATATTTAATACCCAAATCAAGGCTATACTGAAGAAAAACTTCCTAACAATAAGGTGGTGATTTAAGGGAGAAAAATGTCCCTGATCTCACATTAATGTAAAGAAAAAAACAACTTTCAGATAGGAACCACACCTGAAGGCAATGGAATTCCTGTTAGTCTACAGAGGACTACCACTGTTTCCGAAATCACTATCATCAATGCAAGTTCCTAATAAAAACAGTAAAATCCACAGTTTTGTACTCAGAACTTCAAGAAATAGTTTGGACAGCAGAAACACTTATGGAAGGTTATAAAGCATGTATCCTATTTTACCACTACTACATCTAACAACAACAGCAGCATAAGCAATTTATCAACCCTCATTGACTTTAAATACTTAATAATATCTCTGGTTAACTCTGCTCTTCCACTTCAACATAGGCCAGTTCAACCCCCCCCCATAACTCCCCCTTCACCCCTCCTCCTTCTCACCAGCGTGACTCCAGGCTTCTACTTAGATATTTCATTAAAAGTTTTCAGAAAAAATTTGAAAAACATTTCATTAAATACAACCCAAATCTATTAGCATACCCTTAGCATTCCTTTAAATGTGTACTAATTACTTTTTTAAACCGCTTGCCTTTTAGTCGGTCTCTCAGTCATTACAGGTAATAATGTATCAGCCCATTTCAAACATTCTAGCATTATACCCATTCTTATGTATATGGTTACTAAGCTATTTATTTCCACTGCCCAGTCACTAATTTTGTTGAAAAGATCATTTATATCCACAGTTATGAACATCTCAACAAATATGGCCTCTTCATAGACCCGCAGCATGGCTTTCGGAGAGGCCATGCTATCTTAATGACAATTTATACTGTTAAAGACTGAATTGTCTCATCTATGAAAAAAGATATGAAAAACAGGTGCATTTTTGTTCTGTGCAGGACCTTTGAAAGAGTAGATCACTGCATTATTTTTCATGAATTAAGTACACTAGGCTTGGGATATAACAGTGTACTGCTGTTTGGAATGGAGCTTGTCAATAGATTAACACTAATCCC
This sequence comes from Protopterus annectens, assembly GCF_019279795.1. Classification (NCBI taxonomy): domain Eukaryota; kingdom Metazoa; phylum Chordata; order Ceratodontiformes; family Protopteridae; genus Protopterus; species Protopterus annectens. Next base: position 211,046,402 of record NC_056744.1, on the reverse strand, counting down.
AGTGAAGGCAAAAGTTACAATTAAAATTCACCAAAACTACTTCAACAATAGTGGAGATTTCATCCTTCTACACTGTTGGCATCCTCAGAGTTAGTATATATATATATATATATATATATATATATATATATATATATATATATATATATATATATATACATAAATAGATAGGTTCAGGTTGGTTCGGGGCGCTTGCTACTCACATTAGGATTGTTTAGCAGCTACAATAAAAACTTTCATAAAGATTTGCTTAGTTGAGTTTTAGAATTTTTCCAGACATTTTAACATTGGTTGGATGTTGTTGATGTATTGATATGAATCTATCTGGAAATTACCTCACTAACAAGACCTTTATATAGTCTAAGCTGGTGCACAAGTCTGTTGCAGTCCCTTAAGGGTCCATTCCTGAGCTTATCTTGTTCTCTCTCTTTTTATCAAGGACATCTCCACTTCTATCACTTTAAGCAAAATAATACTTTATGTAGATGATATCATCCTGTATAAAGCTGGGCCAACCTGCTCCTCAATCCAGTCTGCCCCTTAAAAGGATTTCACATCCATCATTACTTGCCTTCCCCAAAATAAACTTATTTTTAACATCAATCAAACTGCCCCAATGTTCTTTGGTTTCCAATAGGAACTTAAAACTGCTACCTTCCCTGTTGATCGCTATCATGAGTAAGCTACCAATTAGCATGCTCGAACACTATAAGTACCTTGGACTAATACTTGATAAAATGGATCCCTATCAGATTATCAAATTACCCTAAGAATGAACCTTACAACCAAAAGACAACAGCACTGAAATCACACAACAACGAAACTTTACAATGCCAAAATGCATAACACAAAATAACCACCTATGGATGTTACATTCCACTCCCAAAACTCTACACACTCTTGTGAATACAAACAGAACAATACCTTCATTTTTTTTTTTTATGAAAATAAAAATTAACTGAAAAGTCGTCAGTTTATGCCACATAACTTCCAGTGAATTACACTGTCCTTTAAAGGGACAGGTGTCTATTTACAATAAAACTTCCATTTCCACATATACAAAACTGCTGCTATAGCTTTAAAAAATTCCATTACATCATCTATTCCTATTCATTTCAACCACATGATTTAGAAACAAAAATCTACCTTTGTTAATGTTTTTGCAAGGGGACAAGCTCCCCTGCACCCCCCACACTCCCTGCAAATTATGTATACTAACTCCAAGACTGCACTACAGTGGGGAAAAGGGTAAATTTCCCAATCCTCATTATACCGCAATCTCCATTTAGATGACCGAGCATTGTGTGACATCTGCAGCTGGGTTTTCGTGGTTATGCATTTCGGCATTGTAAATTTTCGTTATTCTGCAATGTTGATCTTCTCGTCCCATTGTTTTAAATTTCAGTCTTATGGTAATTTGATAACCTGATAGGGATCTGATAAAACACCCTCTTTTAGAAACCACATCAACAATGTTATTGTAACAGTTGCTACCTAACTGAAATGCCCCTACTTCATTTCAAACAGTACCAATTACCACCCTATACTCTGCGTGTAACACTTCTAAAATACAAACAGCAATTAATGCCATATGTAGATTCATTTTCCTCTCACCCTCAACTCGGACATTACTGTTTCACCCTGTAAAAGACAAACTATCTTCCTATAGTCATAGCCTATTCAGCACTCCTTCTATCCAAACTTACTTTAAAATACTAAACAGTTCTTTCAGTCCATCCCTGAGATGTAAACCCCAAACAGATCCTCTCCCTACTTTTTCAGAGATCAGAATAACAATATCTTAACTATTGTCCACCTCCCTTTTGTCTCTCTTTTGGCCTTGCTACAGGTGAAAATTTGTTCAATAAAATTTTCTTGCTAATTGCAAATATTTCCCAGCAGAACTCTGGCAACTTACCAAGTACTCACAGTTTGTGAAAGAACTAATATTGTTTTAAAGACACGTTCGCGTGTCTACCTGTTTTATAGACAAAAGATAATCCCACATCCCTGCTGTACTCCTCTATCCTGTTCTTATAGTCAAACATAAGCTGTAACTCCTGATGACTCTTATCACATAATAGAGGGACTTCCAGCTATTATAAATATGTAAATGTAACTTATAATTTTTCTTCCTGTGGTAGTAGTAATATACTAACACCTTCTGCTCCAATCAATTAATACCAGTACCCATTCCACTAATCACTAACTCCTCCTCTGCTTTGCCTGCTTCTTTCACAACTTTCTACTGACTATCCTGACTCTAATGCCCCTCCTGTAGGAACTTTTGCCATACATGTATTACTGCATCTACAAGAATTGTTGGCACTTAAATGTTTTCAATTGTTAAACACTGAATATCTAAGCTTAAGCAAAAGTTGTATAACCAAATTTTATATGTTCTAATGCAATCTTTGAAATATTGTGTTTTAAGTATTTGGCTTATACCTGAGTGCCTTCTGTACTTGACTTGTGACTGAAAAGGATCTAAGAATCAACTCGTGTATCCAGTCAATCAAGAATAAATAAAAATAATAAAATAAATATTTGATTCTTTCACAGCTATTTTGGGGAAAATATGAATATATATTGCCTCTACCTCCACTAAACTATCTGTGACTGAAGAGCTCTCTCTGAATGTTTGCACTGTCTTACTAACTTTTGTGAATATGTGTTCAATTGCAGGTTCTTCACAAATGTGCAGGCTGCCCTTGTAGCTACTTCACATACTTTGATCACTAACCTTTTTAATGCTATTAGGTTTACCGTACTGAATATTGACTTTATTCATCTTGTTAGTGCATTGTTCACTAAGTATTTTTTTAAATGCAAACAATCATATTAAATGACTTACCAGCACTGCAACCCAGTATTTTTGCTTACCTTAAATGCTTTTCAAGGACATTACCTGAAAATCAGCTTATATTTTTTACTTGTACTCATAGTCAAGTGAAACCTGACCGACAGGCTTCAGTTTATGTCTAGAATATGACAAAAGTGATCATGTGATCCAGAGATACTACTGGAAGCAATTTGGTAAGGTTAACATAAACTAAATATAGCTTCAGCTATGAATGCGGTTTCAGTTTCCACAACATGGGTAGATCTGAAATTGAAGCTAATTTATGAGCCTTCAGAAAATGGAAAACTCTTTTATTTTCCAGCATGGGCAATTCCTTTAATGTGAATTGATGGTTATTAATAGTGATAATTGAGTTATGTGCTATAGATTGGTGGATATCAAACTCATGGCAGAGATAAATTTTGGACAAAGTTTTGAGTATCTAAGATCAAATGTCTAATTACAGAGGATAATCTAGTGATGACCTAAATTATTTCAGGAAATGGCTCTCTAAAGAATTAATATTCATCTTGAGTACATGATCTCATGGCCATGATGGTCCATATACATAGCAGATTTGTCTTCCTGCTGACATTACCAGGCCTGACCCACAGACAAAGCTGCTGTGCCAGAAAAGCATAGCTGGCCCATAAAATCCTCATATACATCTTGGCTGTGGTCAAAACAGGTAACTAGATTCAAAAAAGAATATTATAGAACATCAGTACCACTTTCTGGCATAGCGGAACAGTCTTCAATTCAATACCTTGAGGTGCTGAACTACGTATTGTTTTCCCCTTATGACTATCATCAAAAAGTGTCACCAGATAACACAAAAATTATGAAAAGTGTTTGTAAATCATACTGTATAGTGCATTCATATTCACAGTTCACAACTCAACTGTGCTAATATGACAACTTACATTTATGGTTTATTCTGTTCACTTCCATCTAATGCAAAAATATCTTGTTGTCAAACATTACTTTGACTTGTACATGTCTTATCAAAATCCTTGTGACTTCCACATAACTTACAGATATAATTAATAGGTATGTCACTTGCTTTCTTATGTGCATAGAAACCTGGTTGTACCGGCTATAGCAACTGACTACTTCATTACCAAGCACTACCTTGGATAGCAGAATAATATTCTTGTATCATTTTATTTTTCTGTCTTTTAGTCAAAATTCATTTTGTTCCCATTTTCTGTCACAACTGTTATTTTGTATACATTTAGTACTTCAGTAATGCTTTTCAGCTGAATGCTTGACACTTACTTAACTATGAATACATATATTAGTTTATGAAACATCAAGTCAGCGTCTCCTAATAGTCCGCCCCTGTTTAATAATTTCTGATTCTGCACATAGTTCTGTCCTTATGAGCAAATCGTGGAAGTCACCAGACTCAATCTCTTGCCATATGTTTTAATACAGTTATCTAAACATCTGCTAATAATAGAACCCCTTGCTTAAACAGAGGCAGATAATTAAGAGAAGCTGACCTTCTGAAGCTGATTCACAGAGACTGCCAGTTCTTCCTAAATATGTTTTGATACTGCCACACCCATGTACAACATTAGCCCAGTCTTTTTACCAAGGTTTTATGTAAAAATAAATTATTGCAGTTCTATTTTCCCATTACTAATGTTACATAGTGGTTGCTGTTAACCTCAAGTGCGGGGGTGCTGCAAAAAGCAACTGAATGGGGGAGGCTATAATAAGGTAGGTTAATGGCCATTATCTGTGATCAAAAAACAGATGGAGTCATTCACTTACATCCACAGACTGCCTCAGTACCCACTCTTTATGGCCACTTTACTAAAATATATACACCTCAGACATCTGGCTGCACTCAACAAGGCCTGCCTTGTGTGAAATAAAATCCTATACAAAGGACTCCATTGGCTCCCTTAATGCACACTAGTCTCCTCTGTACCTCCACACTGCCTCTCCCCTCTTTTCCCCTCATCCTGGTCCTACACTGTCAAGATAAATTACTTCTCGTATTTTCATACGACATTTTACTTTTGACCTTTGCCCCTCCTTCCTTTCCAACACACTAAATAATTACTAATAGTGAACTTTCTGACTTTAATAGCATTGTTCTAAAGGGAGGGGTGCTACCCAGAATCCAGTACCACAAGCCACCCTTTTGCAACAGTATTCTTCCATATCAAATTATTTTAGCTATAAATAAATCAAAGTGATGGACATAATCAAATAGCGTAACAAACATGTTTCAGAATTTTTAACACAGGAGCATAACTCTCAACATCTTTACTCAAGAATTCTAGACAAAGCAAAACCTGAATATGAAATAACAACGTGGAAACCCTATAAGAAAACAAACATGAGTAAACTGGAAAGAGAGCAGTAGAAATATACCAAGGGCATCCATGGATGTGAAAATGTCAGTTATGAAAGACTAAACTATCTGAACTTGTACAGTGTCTCTTAAAGATATGTAAGTGGAGATCTTATTCAGGTATATAGGGCATTTATAGGCAACTATCTCTGGGAATGTTTGGGGTTATAAAAAGTACTAAAGAGTCATCAGACAACCTATGTATAAGATTCTATAGGAATGAGAAGTGCTCTAATTGGTTCTCCAAGAGAGTAGCCGATGCATGGAACAGGCTACCAAATTACATTAAAGCAGGTACTAGTTAAGATATTTTTAAGAACAGCCTGGACACTTATTATGGGAACAAGTGTTTTGGTATATTGGCAGGCTAGAAGGGTATTAACACCCTTGCTTTAAATATTTATATGTATGTATGTAAAGCCAAAAATAATGAGGGGGTGGTATGACATAAAATCTGTAACTTTTTAAAATATTATTCTAATATACTTTTAAAAAGTTAATAGAATAACAGTTTTCGTATCAACGTGCATTTTCAGAACAACATGACATATGAAACTAATGACTCGCTTTACTGACAGACTGTAATGCTCAATGGTTTATTAGAAAATCAAATATTTTATGAGGGACAGGGCAAAAATAAGACAAAATCAAGAAACGTTCTGTCAAATCACAGACAGGTGAGAGGACTGAGAAAAGTGCACTGCTGCTTCTAGTGTTATTTTTATACATGTGATTGGGCTTGAAAGGTGATACATCTGACTAAGAAGACATGGACAAAAAATGAATAGCTAAAAAACAGTTGCTATCCTTGCAAAAAAGGTTTTTCTTTATTACTAGATTTCAACTTTAGTGAGTAGGTGGCAGATGGTGTTTTATCAAAAGTATACATAATCAGCATGCATTTACCCTTTCCTCTCCAACTGAATGTCTCCCAGAAATGGTCTTATGTAGGAACCCTTTCTAAAATTAGTGACTTACCTACAGGGGGGGTAACAACCTAAGTAAGGACACCTTAATAGCCAGTTTGAAAGATAACCTGAAGCAATTTCTAATAGTGTTACAAGATTATAGTTTCAGAGTAGCTATTGGTATGTAGATGTAACGTATTTCCACCTCCAACAACATATTTTGAACATTTCTGTAAGTTAACCAACCCACAACAGAAAACTGAGGCATACACTCTGCCTCACTATACTCAGGTCAGCAGTCACATGGGTCCTGGGCCCCAAACATGGATTTCCCAGGATAGTGGTATTAATGTTGGCACCTCTAAACTGACTGCATACACATTGTGTGTCAGAAGCGTGTAGAGTGCTTTCAATGGGTACATATACAGACATAGTATAGTTACCAAGTGACTTTATTTCTGCATATTATTGAGTGCTGATATATCCAGATTAACAGAGAATCGAGATGTAGTGTATGTGAAATCATGGTATCCTTCAAATGAGCACAGGGACCTTACATTAAATAACAAAGAACCAAAGTGCATATCAGAATGTGATGGTAAAAGTTAAATGAGCCAGAAAGCATTGGCAGGAAGTGTTTCCCAGAAGTTCACATTGAACAAGCAAACATAATACATAAAATACATAACAGTTTTGTAAAATACACAGCAACTTATAATTTGGTGCAATATTTTGCAGAAATCTGTCTAAACTGTGAAAAGTATACACATAATAGTGAAATTGCTTAGATTTGCAATGAAAACATTTACCATTTTACCATAAAATTATTCACATTAAGATTAGGAGGCAGGATAAGTGACTAGCAATGTCTGTGGTATAGCCACAAAAAAGGATGGTCAGAAGCACTACAGTACATAGAATTAAAATTCAGACTGTTTGTCATAACCTGAAAATGGTATAAGTACATTATGATACCATATAAAACAACCTTTTGTAGTAGATCCTATTGCTGGCCACCTCATATAATTTATTTCATCATTACATAGAATGAATCATTAACTGTAAAAGTAGTACTGTATACATCTGTTATAACAAATAAATGTATAAATTATATCATGAATATAGTTATATAATGTACAATTACATTATAAATGTATAAACTACATTGACCAACTCAAAACCTTGTCACTATACTCGGTATCCTACAGACTGTTAAGAAGTGACCTGTGTCTGGCATAAAAGACATCCTCTGACCCATTACTGATGGATTTATTGCACATCAGCAAATCAAAAAGCATCAGAAATACTTGGTCTAGTGATTTAAACCTCTTTTGCTACATCACCACAATGGTTTGGAGGGATAAATATAGCTCACAAAATATACTGCTGCTCTGGAACAGACTCACTGTCTACATAAAACAAATGTTATCCCTATCCATTTTCATGTGCAACTTACATCTATGGATGCAAAACAGAAAATCTACACCAAGACTGCCCCTTGTACTACTAATGGACAGAGGCTGCTCCTAAATGCTTTATCCAATGCATGGGTCCCCTCAAATTATCTATGGTATGATCCCAGTTATTCTCATTAAGGGTAATATATAATTATCTATATAATTATCGATCAATGGATGGGCAAGACCAATCTATAACTAAACGGGATAGGTTATTTAAATTACAGAAAGAAAAATAAGCTAGGCTTAAATAGCCCACAAAGGCAGCTAGCCTAGTACTTACCTATGAGCCTATGACCCTACGAATTATGAAACTATTCTTTCTGGTTTAAAGTTTAAGGACTATCTCATCAAAAAGAGAACAACCTAATTTAATCAATGGATAAAATAAGTCAAATGTCAAGTGATACATAACGACCAGTAGGCCACCAGTTATAATAAAATAATATTGATTGACTTATTAAAGAAGTGATCAGAAATGGAGATATAGGTATTAAATTAACAAATTAACTTAATATACCATAAATACAAGTAAGCTATACAATCACTGGGGAGGTATCAGTTGTCCCTCCTGGGTAATCTTCTGAATGTGTACAGTATGTGGATAAAGAATAATTTTGTTAACTATCAGTTACTGTCAGAATGACTACACTAGGCTCAGAAAGAGGCAGTCAGTTCCTTGGTAGTCAGTGATTACAACCATGTTCTGTAGTTAGCAGTGTAAAGCTCATTTGTTTGTAAAAAGTGTCAGTGATAGTTCAAGGCTCTAGTGCACATTCTGCCACATGGTCTTAAGGTCAATAACACCTTGCATACATGTTTTGGGTGACAGTGCTGCAATTTAGGCTATGTAATGTCTGTTTCATCATCCCAGTGTTAACAGAGATGCAGACTTTAAACCTGTGACCTTATTTAGTTGCAGCAGTTGGATTCAAACTACCGCTATTCATTATGCCAACTCCTACACTAAAATTACTTCCATTACAGGTGATATTCAAAATTACCTTTAGAACCTATTTGTAGCTTTAAAATATTTAAAGTAATAAGTAAATAAGTACAGTTAATTAAACTGTGAACTCAACCTAGATAAAACAATTCTATTTTGCCAGGCATTGAGAATGATAAAATAAACTACCTAGCTTCATCCCAGATAAACATCTCCTTGAAAAATAATTTAGGAGTTAAGTATAAATCTGATTTAAAGATCAAGTGCTAATCTTTTTATCTCTTTTTTTGCATTATTATACTATTGTCAAATAAAGTGAGCTTTCTGATCCCAAAGTATGTATTTATTTTTTTGTTACAGTAATGGACCTATATTTATTAACTTTAAAAAATTTGGGCTTTTATGTACTCTTTGCTGAGCAGCTATTCTTTTCCTGATTCTGTGTCATCTGGTGGCACCCTCTGATGATGTCATAAGGGGAAAACAATTTGTTGTTCAGTACCTGAAGGTACTGAATTGAAGTGTTTCCCTCTATTCCAGAAACAGGTACTGATGTTCTATAACATTCATTATTGAATTTCATTACCTGTTCAGAGAGCAGCTTAGATGTAATCCAGGGATTTGATAAAGTAGCTGTGTTTTCTGGCACAGCAGTTCCATTAGGGTTGCCATCTTTCTTTGTGGTGAAAACTGGACCAAAACTGCACCCTTTGTATCACCCACAGGCCCACCTCTCTCCGCCAATTTCCACACCTACTTCATTAGGTCAATGAGTATGGTATTCTGAGGTGAAATGCCTTTGTTTGCCTTTGTTAGTAAATATTGATTTTCAGTGTAATGGATAAGCAATGCTTTTCATTTAAAAAGCTAATCTGAGGCTGCATTTTTACAAATTATACCATTCTGTTTATGCAAATAATCAGAATACTGCAGTTTGTACTCAGTTTTCTGGACTGCTGAACTAACATTCATTTTTCTGGATAGTCTAGAAAAATACTGGCTAGGTGATATCTCTAATCTCCATCTGTATGTCAGACCTGGTAATGCCAATAGGGAGCCAGGTCTGGCATGTACATGGAGCATCACTGAAGGTTTTTGAGTACGAAAGTTCAAAACATAAGTTAGCATGGTCATCATACCTGCATTTACCCATCCAGGATGAAGGACCAGCTTGCAGGTAATTATATCTATTTTTGAAATCAGATCACTGTATGCCCTGTCAGTTCAATTGATATTTTTCATTCCATGACTATTCCAGTCGATGTGTAATTCAAACATATTCTACTGTTGGCTTTCATTGTGATGATTCATATACCCTACTTTTCTTCCAAAGAGTGATTATCCCAAGGTCAACAACTAGTTTAATTAGTTTAGTTTACTTATTACTAGTTTAACTAGATTAATGTATGATGTATGTAGTATAGTATGTCTTTTTGTCTTCCTAGAATTTATAGCTAATTCCTTTTTGTCTATTTTAAACCTTTTGGTGTGGTGGTGGTATGTTTTACAATTGGAGCTTTTCTCCTCGGGCCTCTGCTGAAAATGGAAATATATCCAGCTGGACTAGCCCGGTTAACAAATGTTAAATAAATAAAATAAATAGTTATCAAAGTCTTATATCTGTGGTAGTACACTACACACCAAGTATTATACACTTTACTAGAAACCTTATCATGTTTCATTCTTCTTTTGTTACTTTTATTTGAATATAAATGCATTCCTTTACTTATTGATTTATTGTCTGATTGCCTGAGTGACTGTGCTGCAGGTTGTCACTTTGTGCTGACATTTGCTGCACACTACAGAAAATGTGCATATCCATTACAAGCTATTTACCACCACCCCCACCTTGTATCATCAAGATGCGGGACCATAAGACTCAGAATCAGGCAGAACTTGGCAGTTGTTCAACATACAGGAAAAGCAAAAACAAGTGTATAAAGCTTAATAAACATAGTTTCGGTGAAGTAATTGAAGTAAACAGTACACATTTTAAAAATCAGAAAGCCCACTTTATGTGATAAGTGCATAATTACTGCAAAAAGAATTTGCAAATTAATGCCTTTTCACTTGACCTTTAAGTTCTATTGTCTCCTCTAATTTTACAGCTGTGTGACACTGAGTAAGGTAAAGTTTCATTTACTGTCTAGAGCCATCATTATAAAAATGAGCATTTTTCTGGAAATATTTATTTCTACAACAATAGTATTATACACATCCATTCAGCTTAATTTAGGAAATTTAGTCAGTAACCCCTCCCACTTACAGATTAACTTGAACAAGTTGATGGATCCTAAGTCTAAAGATGACCTGAAGATTCCAAATATACACTCATAGAATGCCGTTTATGGGAAGATTAAGCTTCTGATGATTTGGGAGAATACATGCCATTCATCCTACAACCTTCTGCACAGGCGACAGTGTTTGGATCAGTTGTACTTGAGCTAAGTATTAATTCTTTAGATATTCCTTTCCTGCAATAATTCGGCCTATCACTAGGTTATCCTCTGTAATTAGACATCTGATCTCAGATAATCAACACTTTGTCCAAAATGTAGCTCTTTGCCCAGGGGATTGATATCCACCAACCTATAGCTGATAACCCAACTATTACTATTAATAACCACCCTTTCACCTTAAAAGAATTTTCAAGTTTTTGATGCTTTACAGCATGGTATTATGCCACAGAAGAATGTTCTGTTGTTTTTATAATGTATTTTGCACTTTTCATACTTTATAAATTTGCCACAACCATTTTAAGACAAGAAGTTTTCTTAAGTGGGTGTTTTAAATGGATTTTCTTTTTCCATAAACTGGTATTCTACATGACACTTCTTTTATGTAGGTATTTCCAAATGTTTTAATGGTTAGAAATCTTTTTTAGCCCCTTGTATTATTTCTTTAAGTTAGAGGGAATCTTGACCCTGTCATTGTATAATTTTCACTGAACCCTTTTTTCTACACCATGCCTGCTACTCAGCCTGTCATACTACCCTAATTCCAGTGTTTATCTTCTCCGTCAAGTTATTCCCTTTTGGCTTGAGATACCTACTGATATTCCACTGGATAGATCTGTGGGGGGAAAGGGTCCCCTGATACCTTCATTCATTGGAGGATCAAAGTGACATCTGTTCACTGAGACATAAGGAAACCATGTATTCAGGAACTTATATCATGTCCCACCTCTATAAGAAACTGTACACTTAGCAAACTTTCTTGGTCTCAACCCTTTCCAGAGTTTCAACCCTTGCAGTTTGCATTCCCAATTGTCACATAGACATCTATCCCTAAACTATTCATTTCTCTCTCTCCATGTTGCCTAGATATTTTCTGCCAGTCGTTCTCTTTTAGGGTGTGCTCCCCAGCGTAGATCATCAACATTGCAGAACACAATGGTTTTTGCATCAGCACACCACCATGTATATAGTTTATAAAACCTTGAGAAAGAACTTTTTATAAGGCCTGCAGTCTCAAGATAAAACCGTTTACTGTGGTCACTTGTAAGAAATAACCTTCCACAGGTCATTTCATTGAAAGAATATGTTGCAGTGACTTAAAGTAGCTATTTACTCAAAATCAAGGTTTGCAATTTTTCAGCCCTTATTTGCCTACTAAATTTGGAGCAAATCTCCTAACTTTTATTTCTATATTACCACTGAAAGAGACTATGTGTCTGCTGTGTCTGTCAGTTAATATACCTACATCCTGATGACCCATCCAAAATATAAATATCTATGCTTAGCACTATTGAATTCAGCAATCAAAGCACATATGTTATTCACATGACGAATTTAATTTAACATCATAAAGCGAAGTGCCTTTTTTTATTATGCCAGCACAAATAGATTTAGGTATAGCCAAGCTAAGCTATATCAGTTTCAGTCAACAATGCTGTATATATTTAGACTGTATTTCCAATCACTGTCCTTTGACATCCTGTCACACAGCCATTTAGCAGGATACAACATGAGACAAAGTGACCTGCCAATTGAGCAATTATTAATCTCAGCAGTCTATTTCTGTACACATTATACAAGCCCCATGTGAAAGCAAGTAATAAGTAAACTGTGCATTTATATGATGGGCAGCAAATTTTCCAGGAAGCAATCTGACAGAGTTACAGGAGAGCATTTTAATCAAAAGTGTGAACTTACACAGCTTTCCCTGTTCTTCTGAATGTATAGCAGTCAATGCTCCACTGAATGTAAATATTAACAACACTGCGTGGGAGTAGCAAGTCTTTACTCATTGGAAAAGTTTGGCCATCTGATGCCCTATTAGTCTTCTGTGCAACATTCAGACAGCAGTTCTCCCCATGTGTTAGGATTCATCTGCCATGCATGTATTTCACAACTATGTATGTAAACTCATTGTCCTTAAATACTTCACAATAAAGCTACCAGTTCTAAAGCAATGGCAGCCTTTCCATTCACATTCCTTGTAATGCTAATCAGACTTTGTGTGTTTAGACTCTCAGCATCTGAATTAAATGTTACTCAAATCTATGTTTTTCTTTCCTTCTTTTATTTTTTTTATGTTTTTATACATTTGTAAAACCTCTGCTTACAAAAATTTAGAAATAAAGAGAATCACTACCTAAAAAGAAACTTTCTGCCACTGCTTTAAAGTTAACATCAGTCACTTAACCTGAGTTCTGAAGGTCCCATGAGCCATTTCTCTTTACATCACTAAATCTTTACTTGAAGATAAATCTGCATCTTCTTTCTTTATTCCCCCTTATGTGAACTATGCCCTACCCTAAGCCCCCCCTCAATTCTTACAAGTAATACAGCATAAATGGAAAACACTTCAATGAATCAATCAATAGTAATCTCCTTTTATCTTACAGGAAAACTAATGTCTACCATATTGATCATATGTAAATACAAAATAAACATACAGTATACTGTAATATTTGTCAACCTTTTCTTATTACTCAGTATTACATTTGTATATCAGAGCCTTCTTATGTTCACTTTGTAACTACTTGTATGATTTTAGTTGTACTTCTCAGGTTGTGTTTGAAATGGATCCTTTGAGGATAAATACACTACCCTAGTTAACAAACATAAATAAATAAATTAATGACTAAATATTTTGTGGAGGGCTTCCCTATTTCCCTTGACTGGAAATTACTTCTAATTTCTTATGATTCAGACAATAAGCGAGCAATAATGCACAGCAGAGTGGGAATTGCAGGGAAGTAACAGGCCACACAGGGGTGTCATGTGGCCTGACACCACAAACATAGGGCCTCATCACCCCATAAAGTTCCATTATTTTACTGCCCTTAGATAATGGGCTATATGTTAAAGATTTTGTACTTTTTTAGTATACAAATTTTCTTTAAATATTTTTGATGGAAAATACTTCCTCCTCTCAGTATTTTAAAGTTGCTGTAACATAGAGAATTGTTGATGGAAAAAGCAGTTTACATCCAAAATATAAGTTATATATGTATTTAATAGTACAAAATATACATATATACAGACACACACACACACACACACGCAGACTTGCCCAGCAAATACAGCCACTTGACTGTGTATACTTCAAATGTCATAATCATGATCATATTAATGAATACATAATGACAGTACTACATTATAAAGCTTTAGAAGCACCCACAAGCACACACATACACACACAGTCTTAATGCGCACATACACACACGCACGCACACACACACACACACACACACACACACACACACACACACACACACACATGCCATTAATTATAGGCACTTTCATGAATGTCTTATACCACAGATGCTGCAATGCAATCAAATGAAGGAATATGCAAATAACAGTAAAACACACTGTATCTCATTCACAGACACACACACACACACACACACACACACACATGCACACACACACACACACACATGTGCACACACACACACACACACACACACACACACACACACACACACACACACACACACACACACACACACACACACGCACACGCATGTGCACATACACACACACACACACATGTGCACATACACACGTGTGCATGCGCACACACAGGTCATTGTAACTCCTGCTAGTGTTGTTATTTTCATTGTTCACTTTTCACCATGCATGCTCAGTGCAGCTTTTTGACAGCCACATTTAGTGATGGGAAAAGGAAATGGCAGGTCCTTCGAACTGCTACTACAATGACACTTATTACTCTAGCTTTATTATTATTATTATTATTATTATTATTAATATTTTTCATACTTGCTAAAAACAGTGTTTCAGCTGTCTTTAGTAAGTAAAGGGAAGATGGAAGTAATTTCTTCTTTGTCCATACTGAACATGCTTTGCTATGTTGCCATGAAGTGGTAGACTTATTTTTACTTTATTCTCCCACAATGTATTGTTGTACTCTTTGCTCATTACCTAATGTCATTTAGTTTTGACATTACCTAGCCTACAACTCACTCTTCAAGGTGACCCATTCTATCCCATTTCAGGTTTATCCCTCTCTCTCTCTCTCTCTCTCTCTCTGTGTCTACTGAAAAAAGGTTAAGAAAAAACAAGCTGCAAAACTGATATAACACAAAAACTTGGTAGAGAAAACCACTTTATAAAGCAAAGCTTTTGGGCAGAACCCTTCTTCAATACTAAAACATAGCATCAAACATTTCACACTTTAAATACAGGTCATCAGTCATATGATCAGCAGCCAAAAGAAATCATGTGACCACAAAAACAAAAAAAAATACAGAGTATAAAACAGAATGTAAACATATTATGAAACTTTAGAGCATAAGAGTCTATCCTATATAACATACATAATTCATGAACAATTACTTGACAATTTGGTATTTTGTAGTTTAACTAATATCGGTTTAAGGCTAACCATACTGTTCAAACCTGGTGGTGAATCAGCAGCAAGTCTCAATATCCATTCATATTCCTTAGTCTCTAAATGGTTATTGATATCATTATTACATTATTACATTATTACTACATTAAGGGGTGGTGATATCAATAACCATTTAGAGACTAAGGAATATGAATGGATATTGAGACTTGCTGCTGATTCACCACCAGGTTTGAACAGTATGGTTAGCCTTAAACCGATATTAGTTAAACTACAAAATACCAAATTGTGATGTAATTGTTCATGAATTATGTATGTTATATAGGATAGACTCTTATGCTCTAAAGTTTCATAATATGTTTACATTCTGTGTTTTATACTCTGTATTTTATTTTGTTTTTGTGGTCACATGATTTCTTTTGGCTGCTGATCATATGACTGATGACCTGTATTTAAAGTGTGAAATGTTTGATGCTATGTTTTAGTATTGAAGAAGGGTTCTGCCCAAAAGCTTTGCTTTATAAAGTGGTTTTCTACCAAGTTTTTGTGTTATATCAGTTTTGCAGCTTGTTTTTTCTTGTCTGATATAGTTGCTGCCTTTGGGAATTCCTATAAGGGTCTATCTCGCAGCCTTGCTAGCTCTGATCTGGCAACTTTAATGAAAATGAACTCTGTTAAGTCTCTTATTAACATTGAGATTAATCCGTTACTACAGTTTGCTGAAACAGTATGTCCTGCTACTGGGAGTGTTATTTCACCTGCCTCTGAGAACATTGCTGAGTTTAATAAGGCTCTGCAGTTGCTTGAAAGGAAAGTGAGTGCATTCAAGCGTTTACAATGGCAACACTTTAGTTTCCTGGCTTATGTGGAGAGAGGAATTGTCCCACGAGGGCTGAGAATTCTAAAAATACCCTCTTATGGCAACACCAGAACTGTTGAAAAAATGGCAGCAGCTTAATATTAAGCTGAGCTTGGACTACATGTGTTTGATGAATGACTTTTTTCTCACTATAGAGGAGGACTACAGAAAAGAAATCCTTGCCTTAGAAAACAATATAGTGGAAATGCCTGTTTTTCCTACTATGGTTGATAGTTATCAACAAATGCTTGATAGATTGCAGGCATTTGATTGTCGTATGGAAGCGACCAAGAAACGGAAGCTAACATGCGACATCAGTGATTTTCAAAGAGGTAATATCTTTTCTTGGCCGAAAACAGACCATATTCCTTATGCTAACCATAAAAAAGTTTTCCAAAGAGAGGCTTTGGATACTTTAGATGATTTTCATGAGATAACACCAGCTTTGAAAGCTCCATTAAAGCTGGTTATGGAAGTGGCGCCTCACGATATTACAGGATGAACCTGTCCAAGTGACATCATCTCCTCTTGCAGCATGCGCTAGCACGCATTCTGAAGTGAAACAGAAACAAGATGGCAATGACAATGCCATAGCTGCTATTGGGAAGAAGTCTCAACAGCTTACTATTAATATAGCGCATAAGCGCTTTCACCTAGAACATCCTGAGTCCGTTATGGAGAGGTCTCCGAAACAGAGAGGATTGCCAATGGGGCAGGCGATAAACTCAAGTAAACGAAAGAGTGAGAGCCCTTTAGGGCTGAACAAAATAAGCCGCAAATAACAAATGGTACGTTGAATCTCTCTAAGTTTATTCTACAGGAAGCCCATTATTCTTTTCTGTGTAAAGGGCTTAACTATATACCTACTAGCAGTGACAGTTTAGTGTCTGCGCTTACAGACTTGAAATTATTTTCTAGAAATGTTAATCTGAGACTTTTGTTTGGTGATTCTGCTACTGTCGTAGGGCAGTGTAAACGACGTAGTACTTTTGTACCAGTTAGTGTACCTATCGTGAAGGCATTTCATGACATTTGTGAATCCCAAATTAGAACTTTATATTCTAATAATGTGAAGAAAAGGACTTATAATTTGACTATCAATGAATATAAAGCGCTAAAGAGTTTACAATTATGTAATGATGTTATTATTAAGCAAGCAGACAAGGGTGGTGTGGTTGTTTTGATGGACCGAAATGATTATATGTCAGCAGTGTCTGTATTACTTGAAGACAGCACAGCATTTAAGACTATTACAACCTTAGAGGTCAGAAAGTGTATTACCTATGTGAATATGGTTATTTATGAATTACAGCTGAATGGTGACATTAGTCTAGATCTGTTTCATTATTTCACTGTTCCATGCCCTGTCATTCCACATCTATATGGTATCCCTAAAATTCATAAATCTATGGTGAATCCACCGATGAGACCTATTGTGTCAGGTGGCGGTTGGATAACCGAACCAATTTCTTTATATTTACAAAGACAGTTACAACCTTACTTGCCTCATTGTGATACTATTTTACAGGATACATCAGATTTATTGTGTAAGCTGCAGTTATGGCACAATAGTATTAATGATGCATTAGATAAGTGTAAATATTATTTTGTAACACTAGATATTACCTCCCTCTTTACTGTCATTCCAAATGACATTGGGCTTGAATTGTTGAGAGAATTTTTAGTCTCACAACCTAGTCCAAATATCAGACACATAGAAAATATTTGCTGTCTTATGGATGTAATATTGAAAAATAGTATATTTTTGTTTAATGACACTCTGTTCCTTCAGCTTACTGGGGTAGCTATGGGTACCTCGGTAGCCAACACATATGCCAACTTGGTCCTTTACCAATGGGAAAAGAATCATATATATAATGAAAGTAATCCTTTTGTTGATAAAATTTGCTTTTTCCAACGTTTTGTGGATGATTGCTTTATGATATGGGGTGGTACATTGGATGAGTTAAATGAATTTTTGACTTTTTTGAATTCAACTAAGAGTTTTTTAAAATTTAAAATGGAAACATCTGATAACACTATAGTTTTTTTAGATGTTAGGTTACAGATGCATGAAGGCGTTCTACATACTAGTTTACATAGGAAAGATGTTTATTCTGGTAGATACACCCATTTTGGTAGCATGCATGCACCGCATATATTTCAAGGCATTGTTAAGTCTCAGTTTAGTAGAGTAAGCAGGTTAAACACTGATGACACTGTTTTTTCCTGGCAATTGGAGGATATGATAAAAGATTTTATATCTAGTGGATATGATGAGCATCTTCTATCTGGTTTGAAACATAATGTGATGATAGATAGAGAGACTTGCTTGAAACTGACATTTTTAGAAGGTTTGGTTGGTACAAGTAATGACTATGTAAGGAATAAATCTGAGACAGCCATTAGATATGTTACTTCATTTAATGTAAAGTCAGGTTTTATCAAACAAATTATATTTAATAATTGGGCCATCCTTATGGCCTCTGATGAGTTGAAGGCTATCTTGGGTGATAAACCACGCTTTGCATATAGAAATATGAAGACACTTAAGAGCATGTTATGTTACAAGGATTTTAGTAGATCCATGCATGTACCCTTTTCAGTGAACTATGGCACTTTTAAGTGTTTTAATTGTATGTGTTGTGCTGATATTATTAGTAATGATAGTGACACTTTTATACATCCCACTCATGGTAATGTTTTTAAGTTTAAAGTATCAGCCACTTGTATTACATCTTCTGTGGTCTATTTGGCTACATGTGTCTCCGGTCCTTCGTTTTACGTGGGTAAGACTACCCGTAAATTGAAGGAGCATATTACCGAACATAAATCGGAGATTAGGAGATGCTACGATAAGAATGCCTTGTATAAACATATATCTATTTTTGGTAATGAACATAAATTTAAGTTTATGGTGATTGATATTGTATATCCTACATTAAGGGGTGGTGATATCAATAACCATTTAGAGACTAAGGAATATGAATGGATATTGAGACTTGCTGCTGATTCACCACCAGGTTTGAACAGTATGGTTAGCCTTAAACCAATATTAGTTAAACTACAAAATACCAAATTGTGATGTAATTGTTCATGAATTATGTATGTTATATAGGATAGACTCTTATGCTCTAAAGTTTCATACTATGTTTACATTCTGTGTTTTATACTCTGTATTTTATTTTGTTTTTGTGGTCACATGATTTCTTTTGGCTGCTGATCATATGACTGATGACCTGTATTTAAAGTGTGAAATGTTTGATGCTATGTTTTAGTATTGAAGAAGGATTCTGCCCGAAAGCTTTGCTTTATAAAGTGGTTTTCTCTACCAAGTTTTTGTGTACTGAAAAAAGGTTGCCATTTCTCCATTTCTACCCAGAACCCAAGGTATAACATGGAAGGCTGCAATCCTAGATCATGCTGTCAAACCCACATTTAATGTAAGTTTCATGGCTATAGGTCTGTTTTCAGTATTGTCCTTCAATGATTCTTTGCAGAGAGCTTACATATCTACTGGTTTCAAACATGTGCTTGTGCTCAGCAGTTGTAAGGCATTACCTAAGGCAAGCCATCACTCAGCCGGTGTAGTTGCTGTTCCTATGGTGTCTCTAAGCAATCACTCATATGATGAGCTCAGCAGCCCCCTCCCCCAGCCATACTCAAAAAGGAGAGTTATATCTGGAATTCCTGATCTTTTCATTCCTGGAAGACCTGATACAATTCCAGGCTTAGTCCTTAAACAGATTTTATCTGCTGCATGGAATGAAATTGGAACTCTTCTTAAACAGGCTAGGCACAATTAAAATGTCACCCTCAATGAGAAAAAAAATACACTCATTGTGTTAGGGTAAGCCACCTTATGACTGCAAGTGGTACATAGCAATTCTCTTTATCCCATTTTACAAGAAAAGCTTTCAGCAATATAGAAGATATCAGTGCTGGAGTTAACATTTTGGAGCACATGGCAAGCTTCGGCTTGGCTCACACTACCAAAACTGTCGCTAGGTTACCATACTAAAACTCCCAACACTGCATTCTCTCTCAGCACTTCCCTTCCACCCCATCAGTAATTCCTGTTCACCAGTGCCTCCCTAATGATTCATTTCCTCCCATTCCCCCAGTGCCTGTATATCTTCTTACTTAAGATGACTATCACATAAAACGTATCTGTGTCAAACAGCACACAAAGAGATTAACTATGGAGAGCATTTTCACTAACTTTTGTACCACACCTGGGTAGGTATCGCAAAGAATATCTTTCACACTATCAGTCTCACTCATATGTGTTACTATCACCCCCATCTGGTAACTAGTAAGTGAATCATTCCACGTAGACCCATTTTGGCCACAACTCAGACCAAAAGGCAAGGGTAGCTACAAATATATACAGACAGTTTATATAAACAACATCAACATGCAGGAACTTTGGCAGATGGTAAAACTGGCATAAATAGAGAAAACCCAAAAGGACAAGGGCAGAGCATCCAAACTGCTCAAAAACAGCAGAATGGCATGGTTGAACTGTGACAATGAAGCTGTAAGACAGAAAATATATCCATTGAGCCAATATACCTGCAGTACAGCACCCTTACATGGGTTATTCACACCATTACTCATACAACTACTTAACCCCTTCATCCTGTGGTTTAGTTTAATCAACCCATCATAGCCGGCAATCTTCATATAGTCATGTACTTACTAAGTAAACAAGGACTTAACAAACTAGCACATGATATGATGCTTCCATACTTACTTACAGTTTGTGTAAGCAAATTTAATACTATACACACTGCACTGATATTTATAATTCACAGCTTCACAACATGGAGACAACATAGTACATGCTAGCAACAATGTAAGTAGAGAAGTATTCATCAAACTTGCATGCAATTCATAGGTTCATAGGTAGGTACTAGGCTATTGGCCCTAGGGCCTATACAAGCCTAGCCATAATGATTCCCTGGCTATTGCTTCCCACAAATATTTACTTTCCTGGACCCCTGTCTAGCATGCCTACTGATGTGTTCCTCGGGGTGAATTTCCTATCTCCCATCCAATTGTCAAGGTTCCTCTTGAAGAGGGCCATTGAGGTGCTCTGCCTGACATGCATGGGCAGCCTATCCCAGAGTATAGGGAGTCTCTGGGTCAGGAACATATTCCTCCCTCTATTCATCATGATGACAAGGTTAAGATTCCTGGAGCATGTGGCTCAGAGGGATTGGGATTTCTTTAAGTGTAGCATGTCTAACAAGTCTGGGTTTGACATGGCCTTGTATTTTAGGCAGAGATTGCCTCTGAGTAGGCGATATGCGACAGAGTATAGCTGGAGTTTCTTTAGACAGTCAGCATAAGGCATCTGCTTTAGGCCTGTGATTCTTTTTGTGAGGTATTTCTGTGGCCTTTCTAGTTGTTACAGATGTCTTGTGAGGTACATACCAAATGGGGCATTGTATTCTATAATGGGTCTAATGAGGGATGAGTACAGAGGCACAATGACCTTCTTTTTTTCTGGATGAAAAGCCCTTAGTGATGAGGTGTGCCATGTAGAAGGATTTTCTAACTGTTGTGGCTATGCGGTTATCAAGGTGAGACCACTGTCCACCTGTGTCCCTAGGTCTCTTATCGCACTTTTTCTGCGTTTAGTATACTGTCACCTATGTGGTAATTCACAGGTACGTGTTTTTTTTCCCAAAGGAGACAGCTATACATTTTTTGGCATTTAACTTGAGCCCATGGCTCTGGCACCAGGCATCTGTTTTGGTAAGGCCCTTTTGTAGTATATCCACATCATTTGGGAACTCAATAATGACTCCCAGCTTGCAGTCATCTGCGAATTTTGTAAGCCAGAGTTCCTTAGTGTTGGCCTGTACTTCAGAGAAGTAGATGCCAAACAAGAGTGGTCCCAGGACAGAACCCTGCAGTACACAACTTGTCACTTGTCTGGAGCTGGATTTGGAGTTGGCTACTTTTACAGTGTGTGTTCTGTTAGTAAGCCAGTTTGCAACCCATTGAGTGATGTAGGAAGTAATGCCCAGCTTAGTAAGTTTATCTATGATTCCAGAGTGGGGGATAGTGTTGAAAGCCTTGGCGAGGTCCAAGTCGGCTGTGTGAACCACCTTACCCTTGTCCATGGCTCTGGAGACTGATTTCAAAGAAGTTGATGAGGTTCAGGAGGCAAGATCGGCCCTTCATGAACCCAAACTGGGTGGGGTCCAGTGTTTGAAGGTTGCCAATGTCTTTGTTTATAAGTTCCATGATAATACATTCCATGGCTTTGCAGATCAGGCTCATCAGACTGATGGGATGGTAGTTCCTGGGATCCAAAGTGGATCTCCCCCTTGTGGAGTGGGATGACTGTAGCTGTACACCACTCTGTGGGCACAAAGCCTGAGGTGAGGTTATGATTAAACATGCCACATAGGTGAGGTGCCAATTCATTTTTTGGTTCATTCAATACACAGCCCAGGATGTCATCTGATCCCATGGATGCTATATTCTTGGCTTTGGAGAGTGCAGTTTTTACTTGAGTGCCAGTGATTACCGGAATTTGGCATTCTTTCAGTATTGAGATAGGCCCTTTAGGGGGTGAGAGGGTGGTGAAGTTGGCACTGAATCTATCTGCCAGGATATTGGCAATATCCTTGGGATCAGTATATCTAGTGTCATTCTTCTGTAGCTCAGAGCAGATCTGAGTATTGCCATTTAGATTCTTGACATAGCTATAGAATGCCTTGTGGTTGTTTTTGAAATCTTTGGCAATTTTGTTTTCGTATTTAGCTTTGGAAAGTTTTATGAGGGATCTCAGCTTTCTACTGAGGCTGGTGAGGGAGTTTTTTTATTCCTGGGTTCTTCCTCTTTTCTGCAACAGTTTCTTCCTTCTGTTGTACAGCTTGTTTATGACAGGGGACCTCTAGATTGGCTTCCTTTTTTTAGAGGACAGCATCTTGGTTCAATATGAATGTGCTCGTACAGCACCTTAGTGTAGGATTCAGCAGTTGAACTTCCAGTTCCCATCTACACGGGTGTCATGAAGTTTGTAACTTCTGACTTGAGAAGCATGAAGTTGGCTTTGGAGAAGTTTTTTTATGGATGTTTCCTTAAAGGGGGGTGGGGGTGGGATGTGGATATCAAGGGTGATTAGATTATGGTCTGATCTAGCCAATGAGGGGGTGACAACTGGTGTGGAGTATTGATCTCTCATGTTGATAATGACCAGGTCTAGAATACTGGTATCCCTGGTGGGATTATGAATTAGTTGCTCTAGGGCGTTATAATTTATGAATTTCAAGAGCCGTTGAAAAAAGGTGTTGGTACAGGAGTAGTTTTCCCAGTTAATGGCAGGGTAGTACATCATGTATGAGCAAAATAGGAATCGCTAATTAACTACCATGTTTAACCAAAAAATATCACTATTTCAGTGACAACATGGAACTGTATGAGTAAAGATGTTTTCCTTACTCTCATGATTGCTTAGTCTGAGAGATGGTATTTATGCATTTGCACTGCTACATTCCTTTAATGGCTTTAGTATGAGAATGTAATGTTGCGTTGAGCTTCACAACAATATATTGTATTGTGTGAGCCGACCATGTACTTTTCAGGGTTTTTCCCCTTTTCTTCACTGTGGTGTGACTGTAAAGTTGGTATATATAATTTGGGGGTGGAGATGCCCCCCCTGCAAAAAAAGATTTTTTTATTGTTTTTTGGCTTATCATTTTCAGCATGTTATTTATGATGCATGGTGAGCAGAAAAACTGATTCACATTCACATAGAGAAACCCTGACAGATAATATATCTATGGATGTGAGAGTATGTGAGTGCAAGGAGTATTGTTCCACCCTACAATTTTTTTGTAATACTCTTAACGTTTATGACGTGTTGTCAACTTAACAGTCTTGAAGATTCCAGTGAGATGTTTGCTGATGCAATGTTCAGTTAGAGATCACATTAAAACCAGTACTGAGCCAAGAACTGCTTCATACTCTTTAGTCAGATTATAATTTATGAAGATGGTTTACCAGACATTTCTCGTCCTGCAAACATTCTAGAAAAACATTCTCTACAGATTCTTCTATATATATGTGCTCATGACATTCTCACAGACAGGCTTTACGCCTAACTATAGCATTGTTATCACTTTATATTCTCTCAAAAATCTACAATTATATGGGCAATAATAAAAAAATTGCAGGTACTATTTTGCTTGACTTAATAAAGGCTTTTGATACTGTGGATCACAATTTGTTGTTACAAAAAACACACAATTACAGCTTTTCCCAAGAAGTCTTCTTTGAGATTGTCACCAAGGTCCTGGACAAGGGAAAGTCAGTACATACAGCTTACCTTGACTTGGCCAAGCTATTTAACACAATCCCCCTCTCGGGCATCATCGAAAAGCATAAACTTGGAGCAAATGCCTATCTCATTAGGTGGGTGGCCAACTGGCTCACCGATAAGATCAAAATAGGCAATTCCACCTCTGACAGCAGACCTGTCACTAGTGGTGTTCTCCAGGGATCTGTCCTGGGACCCCTAATGTTTGCCATCTACTTCTCAGAGGTCCAGGCAAAGACAAAAGGCCTGTGGCTGATCAAGTTTTCAGATGACTGCAAGCTGGGTGTTGTCATTGACTCCCCAAATGATGTTAACTTACTACAAGATGGTTTAACAGCAACAAATGACTGATGCCAAAGTCATGGCCTTAACTTAAATGCAAAAAAAAAAAAATGTATTATCATACCATTCGGCAAAAAACATGGCCCCTACTGATTACCACATCAACAACAACCCCCTGAGCACACAACCTGTGGTGATAAACCTGGGTACTTAGGTTTATAACAATCTCACATTCAACCATCAAGTAGCGGCAGTGGTCAGAAAAGCCTTTTATCATCTCATAAATAAAGGTATTGCAACCAGAAAAAAGGAGGTTATTACATCTCTGTATTCTTCCCTCATTAGGCCAATAATCGAGTATAATGCCCCATGTGGTATGTACATCTCCAAACACCTGCACCAACTGGAAAGGCCACAGAAATACCTCACATAGAGAATTCATGGCCTCCACCTGTCCTATGTGGACAGGCTCAAATCACTATCATTCTACTCAGTATCATACAGATTGCTCAGAGGTGATCTGTGTCTTGTCTACAAGGCAATATCGTACCCTGCCCTACTAGAGATTCTCCATATCCATAAGTCTAACTCCTCACTCATTACCCACTCAAAATGCCTAAATCTAATATGCAACACCAACAAAACCTGCTGAAGAGACAGGTTTGTCTCCCAGAGGCTGCCCCTTCTCTGGAATAGACTTCCCATACATTTCAAACAGAGTACCTCGCTGACCCTCTTCAAGCACAACCTTGATGAGCTGATGGGAAGCCACAAATTTGTCCCAGGGGTTCCACCTATGTCCCTCATTAATAGTGGTGACAGATGCTAACTGAGGTTTCTGTTTTGGAGATAAACTCTTGGCTAGGCCCCAGGGACATTAGCCTAGTAACCTCCCATGATCCTATGATCCAATGCAGTCACTCAATGGTTTCAATTGTATTTCTCCAGCTTAACTTGATTCATGCTATTGACCCCTCTTGTAGAATAGTTTCTGGTAAAAGAAAGAGGGATGCCACCTTTCCTGGAGAGATTCTGATTCTGAATCTGAACGGGAAGATGCAGGGATGGATTCAGGGTTTTGTCTTTGGATTTTGATTCAGCCTCAGAGGAAAGCTCTCTTTCAGATTCTCCTTGTGTGGGGTTCTCTTTCTCTGAGACTATTGCTAGAATGTCTCAGTTTTTTCACTGGGAGAACACTGAGGTTTCTCAGGCCCTCAAAAATGTTATGACTTGTTACAGAGGGGGTTTCCAGAACCTAACCCCATTCCTCCTGTCCTGTCTGCTTTACGGGATGTGTGTGCAATTTCCTTTTTTTTTTCAAAAACATTTTTATTTTGTTTTCATTATAAACATACGCAAATGTACATATAAGAAATACAATAAAACAATAACAAAACTATTTACAATATTTACATTCATCCATGATAAATAATCATTTTTTCCATGAGAAGTTATCAGTATTTGTTCAAAATGTTTTCCAATTTTTGCCATGCTGTTTTTTTATGAGTAATGTTATGGTTTGCAGTTCTTTTTTACAAACAACTTTTGATAAATTAATAAAATCTTTAAACATCAAATCTTGTTTACTTTTCCAGTTCAAAGTAATAACCTTTTTGGCAATTGCAAGAATTGACCAGAGCAACTGAATCTGAGATTTAGGTATTACATTAGGTATAGGAGCATTGAATAAGATTAGTGAGTTAGAAATATGACAGTTATCAGACCATAAAGCATTTGCAAAATATCTGACGTTTTTCCAGTATTGAACAACATTTCTACATTCAATGAACATGTGAGCCCAGTTGGCTTTCAGTAATTCATCACATTTTCAAAATTTACTTTCACTGTTTTTGAGTTTAAGATTTATTTTATGTGGAGTATAGAAACTCCTGTTCCTAAATTTCCATGTATACAATCTCCAATATAATAAAGAAGAGGTACCATACATAGAATTCAATAACGATTTTTTGATTCATCAGATATTGTTTTCCATTAATCTTTACATAGTAATTCCAAAAAATCTGAGTCAAACTGTACAGTGTCTTCTCTTAGTATCTTATAGATAGGTGAGATACTTAATCTTTGATTATCTGCCTTTTCAAGACACCTAATAAAAAGTTGAATCAAACTAGGTATGGATTCAGTTTTTAGGTTGACTGATATTCTCATTTTGTTTTCTATAAACTGTCATAATGAGTGTATAAACAACCAACTGTCTTGACTATTATCAAAACTACATAAAAGAGAGTTTAGTGGTTTAATACTCTTATTTTCAATAAAATGATGCCAGAATATCAAGCTATTTTCCTTTAACTTTTTGCATCACATGCTGAAAGAATCTAGGCAATCAGAGGAGTATGATCTAGGGAATATCAGAAATAGAAATTGTTTAATGCTGTAATTACAATCAATTATATTTTTAAAGTTATTAAATATTTGATTAATGCCATAAGAAAATTGATCAAAGTCAATGAACTCTACTTATTCCATATTGTGTGCAATTTCCTGATATTCAGCCAGCTGTCCCTAAAACAGCAGATAGGATGTATAGAGTTCCTCGGTCATTTACATTTTTTACACAATTGCCAAACCTGACCCAGCAGCTATAGTCTTAGTTGATACCTCTGCTGCTAAACACTTAGTTAATTCAACTCCAACTCTTTCTAATAAGGAAGGAAAAAATGATTGATGGGTATGGGGGAAAAGTGAATAGCTCTGTAACTTTGAATTTCAGAATTTTAAATTGCCAGGTTCATACGTTAAAGTTTATTCTGACAAAGTGTGAAAGTATGAGGGATGTTTCATCTATATTTTTTGTGAAGAAAAATCTGCTTTAAATAACAAGTTTCTTCTGCTGCACAGGTCACTACTCATTGTTTGCAGTGTGTGTATATGAGATTGTTGATACTTCTTCCAGGGCTATGGCCACTAGTATGGTTTTAAGGAGATTTGCTTGGTTGCATTCTCAGAGCCTTCCAGATTATGTTAAAAATGAAATTTTAAATTGTCCCTGAGATAGAGATTTAGTATTTGCCCCCTCTGCTGCAGAGGTGATCAAAAATCTAATGAAAAGTGCAAGCTGATCCAGGAAATCTCTAAGATTTTTTCCCTCATACAATTTTGACAAAAAAAAAAAAACAGAATAAACATCCTCAACAGAATTCAGGTAAAGAGACATTTAAAAAGAAGTGGCAAGGAACTTCCAAAAAGAAGTCTCAAACTTCCCAAAACTGAGGACACTCCAAGAAATCTGAACAACTGTTCAAGAGACCTTGTGACTCCTTCTCACCCTGGCCATGTTTCTCTTCCAGAAAGTCTGAATATCCATTTTTCTCTTTGACAGCAGATTGTTTCAGACAGTTCTTGAAAGGGGTTTTGTATAATACACCTCCAAGTAAACTGGTGCCACTCTTTGGGGTCTGTACTTTGTGTTAGAGAAATTAACACTTGCTCCATTTGAACAAGCTAATCTGGCTGACTTGAGGTTCTTACCATGGAAAACAGGTTTATTGATTGCTCTGGCATCTGAAAGAAGAGTATTTGAGCAGCAAGCTCTGATGGTGAGTCAACCCTACCTCATTTTCCGCAAAGACAAAGTTTCTTTGAAAACTAATCCTTATTTTATGCCTAAAGTGATATCCAATAAGTCAAACTATCTAACTCCCCATTTTCTTTCATGAACCTAAACATGAGTGAGGAAGGATATTCCATACGTTGGATGTCCACAGACAACTCAGGTACTATTCTGACAGAACTAAATCTTTCAGATCATCAGATCTATTGTTCATTTTTTGTGAAGATATGAAGAAGGGACAACCAGTGTCAAAACAGACTATTTCCAAATGGTTGTCTAAGGCTATTACCTTTTGTTATATTCACCATGACAAATTTATTCCCGGCAGGGTCAAGGCCCACTCTACAAGGACTGTGGTTTCTTCTATGGATTTTTGGAAAGGGTTGGATTCTAGAAACATTCTAGAACTGCAACATGGTCCTCTGTAAATACTTTTACAAAGCACTATAAGCTTGATTCCTTCCTTAGGTCTGGCTCAAGCTTTGCTAGGACCAGTCTCCAATGTTTCCTGTACCCTTCCGCTTCCACCTCCCAAACATACTTAGCTATGGCAATCTACCCACATAGCTAAGGCTACTGCTGCAGTGATCAATATGTAGAAAATAGTGTAGTTGTGTAAATGTGAACTTACCATAACAGTAGATGTTTGAATGATCACTGCTGTAGTAGCTCCCAACATCCCTTTATCCACCTTATTTTTGATGTGTTTTATGTGCCAGAGTGTGGACATTTATTTTTTGTTATTCCTAGCCCTGTCCTTTTAGAGCTCAGTTTCTCTGCTGGCAGGAAAGCACTGAATAGCTTTGCACCCATACTTGTCTTTTAGTCAGCTCAGCTCAAGCTGCCTGACAGTTTGGGCACATGGAAGATGCCCTGAAGGTTTGGAAGCTAGCCTACTGTTATATCCTTGGCAGGATATAACCCATATAGCTAAGGCTACTGTGCAGGTGAACATTTAAACATTTACTTTTATGGTAAGCTCAGCTTACACACCTGTGCATTATTCTGCAAGTTTGCATCAAGACTTTCAGTCAGTTTAAAATCAGCTTACAAGAATAATCTTAGAATAAACACTAATAAAGCCACAGTGATGTTTCTTGGAACTCAACAAAAACTAAACACTGCTAGCAGACCAACAACTTCATCCTTGAAGGCATTCTCCAGCCTTAAAGAAAACCACAAAAATATGTTGATATACTCCCAGATGAACAATTGTCCTTCTATTCAGATACACAGGCTCAAACTGAGAAAGCACTGAAACAAGTAAAATAACATGCAAATTCTCTCATTCACTTACACCTGAAGCTAGACAATCTGAAGAACTGAATATGGCCTTCCTATCATTTCATACCTTTCCTTCAAAAATACCAGCTCTAATGAAATTACTTGACACAAAATATGATTTGTTAATCTTTCTGGGGTGGTACAGTGGCACAGCGGATAGCATTGTTACCTCACAACAAGAGTTTCCCTAGTTCAATTCTCAGCTAGATTACCTTCTGTGTGGAGTCTGCATGTCCTCCCTGAGTTTGCATGGGTTTTCTCCAGGTGCTCCAGTTTCCTCTCACATTTCAAAGACATTCAGTAGGTGGATTGGACACTCTAAATTGGCCATAGGTGTGAGGTTTGTGGTGTGGAAGAACTACCACAACAGGGCTGGCCACCCAGTGGTGTAAACCTTGGCTCTAGATGATCACTGTTGAAATGACACCCTGACCCCATGTGCAAAAATGGGGGAAAAGGGGTTATGGATGCATGGTTAATCTTTCTTCTTTTAATGAACATCACTGTGAAATATTACATAAAACTAATTTGCTTACAGTTGTAATTAAGCCAACATTAGTATTAAACTTCTACATTTACAAATGAAGTGTACTACTCCCCACTTAAAAATCAGAAAGAATTTAAGATCTCATCTTACTCTTTAAGGTGTGATACATCTAAACAATCCACAGTTCTCATTTTTTGCTGTATTGTCTTTGCCAATTTGCTTTGACTGAAAAGAATCTTAGGACCAGTTTGCTTACCTGGTTAGCAAACAAAAATAGATAGCTAAATAAATAAGTATTTGCATACATCATGAATATGAATGTTTGTGTGCTGCTGCAGTAATACATAGACAAAAGTTATGAAATGATGCAGTCCTAACTACTTCCCATTTCACCCAGGTGTGCAAGACAGTTCTTGCCTCTGCAGTACAGAGGAATGGAGCTGTTAACTCTGACCCTGGTGACAGGAGTTTGATCAGCAGGCCTGTCATTGGAGGAGGCAGATAGAGTGGGAGAGGCGGGAAGAGGCATGGCCTGTTTGTTTTTCCCAGAGGGAGAGAAGAATTGTGGATATTTGGTGAACACACTTGATGATGTGATTTCTATGGTGGAGACTGGGGAAACCAAATCCTGTGCAGGAGGATAGGAGAGCAGGGCTGTTTGCTGGCAAAGCCTCTTGCAAAAGTCAGGGAAAACCAGTGAGATCTCACTAAAACAAGTATATGCAAGGAACATAGGAATTAAGAAAATCCAGAACCATTCCTGATGGTTGCCTAAATGATGGCCCCTCCTGGTAATTTCACACCATGGTGATGAGGAATGAACGGGCCAATTAGGACAGAGCTAATGATTAGCATGAAGCAGCAGTAAAAAAAGATATAGGACAGTATGACAGCAAGTAAGCAAAAGTCACTTATTTACTTATTCATACAGAAGAAAAAACATTTAGTGTATGAACTACAAACCAGATAATAGCTAAATAAATGATGCTGATGTTTCTGTATAGGATTAATTATTATTTTACATTCTTGAATTCCCAAGTCAGCTACATGGCTAGTTAGCAAGGCCAGCTTTAGAGTCGTAGCTGTCCAGGAAAGACTTAATGAGTCAGGGCCCTTAGTAGAAGGAGCAAAACAAGGAACATATTAAAATTATAAGTATTAGTATCCACAGCAGGATTATGGATGTCAAGGCCCTTGAATACTTCTTGGGTTGAAAAGCTTTGCAATTCTACCAAAATGATTAAAGGTAATGATAGACTCTATGTAATAAACCTATCAAAATTAACAATGTTAGACTTTTAGCAAGATTAACTGAAGCAATGGGCTCAACCAATTTAATGGAGCCAGGAGTTTTTGCAGAGCTTATAAGTACTAAAACTCGGTACTGCTAAAGTAGTCAGAAGACCTAAGATGGATTAACAGAATTAGTTAAGATAAGTAGAATTGTGCAACCACAGCATGATCATCAGAGTTAGGGGAGCCCAATAAAGTTGTTGGAATCATTAGCTCCCCAATAACATTAAAAGAATAAGCATTCACCATCATAACTAACCAATGTGTTCAAATGTATACACCTTTTTTATGAAATAATGAATCCTCCCGGTAGGATTTGCTAAGAAAATGTATCTGGGAACTTTTAACAGATTTACATAAATTATTAACCACCTCTACCCAACCCCCCCCCCCATGAGAAACTGTCACCTCTCATAACTAAGTATGACCTTTGCAGTGACATCTTAAGTTATTTTTCAATAATTTCAAAGATGTTTGCATTTTACAGGAACCTGGCTGGTGCTAGTTGTAACACTGCCAGCTCAGCTGTCTGGAATTTTGTAAATAATTCTATGTCATTTGTGAATATTGATATGATTTATACAGAACTGTATGTTATGTACTGAGGTTCAAGAATGCAACCACAGCATGCCCTGCTGGAACGTACAAGATTAACTTACAAAACTTCAAGAAAATAAGTTGAAATTAAATGCTTTACGGTGTGCTATAAAAGTTAGTTAATGTAGCAAAAAGACAGGATGTCAAGAGCTAGAAGTTTTTCTAGTGTCTTGGAAAGAAGTATTTACTATGTTTAAAATGTAAAGTGTTTTATTGCTCTGTGACTTCCTAGAAGCCGCATATCTGAGAGATATGTACTTCTCAGGGACGTCGGGAGGCATATTGCTCTGTGACTTCCTAGAAGCCGCACATCTGAGAGATATGTACTTCTCAGGGACGTCGGGAGGCATACGCACTGTACTGATTTCAGTACAAATTTTTTAGAAGAGGGGTAGCTTTTTTGAAAAAAAAAAACATACGTATTTAAAGGGTGTTGGCTCCTTTAAGGAGCATACCAGCCACTCGGAAGTGAGCTCACATCATGTCCGGCTGGCTGCAAGCAAGAAACAATGATTGAAGTAAGTGTAATGGATTATCATGGGCAAGCAATGGATTCACAAGCTGTAATGGATTAGTTGATTGAAGTAAGTGTAATGGATCATCATGGGCAAGCAATGGATTCACAAGCTGTAATGGATTTATGTGTGGATTCACAAGCTGTAATGGATTTTTTGCGTGGATTCACAAGCTGTAATGGAGTTGATTTTTGTGTAGATTCACAAGCTGTAATGGATTTTTGTGTGGATTCACAAGCTGTAATGGAGTTGATCTTTGTGTGGATTCACAAGCTGTAATGGAGTTGATCTTTGTGTGGATTCACAAGCTGTAATGGAGTTGATTTTTGTGTGGATTCACAAGCTGTAATGGATTTTTGTGTGGATTCACAAGCTGTAATGGAGTTGATCTTTGTGTGGATTCACAAGCTGTAATGGAGTTGATCTTTGTGTGGATTCACAAGCTGTAATGGAGTTGATTTTTGTGTGGATTCACAAGCTGTAATGGAGTTGATCTTTGTGTGGATTCACAAGCTGTAATGGATTTATGTGTGGATTCACAAGCTGTAATGGATTTTTGCGTGGATTCACAAGCTGTAATGGAGTTGATTTTTGTGTGGATTCACAAGCT
Source organism: Protopterus annectens (assembly GCF_019279795.1). Taxonomy (NCBI): domain Eukaryota; kingdom Metazoa; phylum Chordata; order Ceratodontiformes; family Protopteridae; genus Protopterus; species Protopterus annectens. The sequence continues at coordinate 211,013,220 of NC_056744.1, read as the reverse complement.
GTAATGGATTTTTGTGTGGATTCACAAGCTGTAATGGAGTTGATCTTTGTGTGGATTCACAAGCTGTAATGGAGTTGATCTTTGTGTGGATTCACAAGCTGTAATGGAGATGAGTTTTGTGTGGATTCACAAGCTGTAATGGAGTTGATCTTTGTGTGGATTCACAAGCTGTAATGGAGTGTGTGTGTGTGTGTGTGTGTGTGTGTGTGTGTGTGTGTGTGTGTGTGTGTGTGTGTGTGTGTGTGCGTGAAAATGCCCCCACATAATACACCTGCTGGCTATAGGTGTTCAGGCTCAAACCCTGTACCTTTGCTTCAGGGTAAGAACAGCCTAAAGTCCCTAACCACCACCATTTCTGAACTTTGTTCAGATTTGCTTTTCTAATGGTTGTGAGCTATGGTGAGAACTGAAGTTGTATTTCTCCCATTATTGTTTTTGATGTTTGTCCAGGTTTTTTGTGCTAAGGTGTGAAGTGAGAACTGAATTTGTATTCCCCTCATTATTGGCTTTGTTTGTCCAGGTTTTTTGTGCTAAGAGGTCGAGAGCTATCTAAATGATAGCCATTAAGTTTGTCTTCCTATTTTTCAAACTGCTGATTTAGCATAGTGGTATGTTGCACTGACTATAGTGTATATGGTTCTGGGTTCAAGACATGCATGGTGATAACACAGCATTTTATTCTAGCAACTTTTCAAAATTATACAAGCAATGTTTAAAATGTGTCCCTGTTTTTGGGCTTTTGCCCCCCCCCCCCAATAAATGTTGGCTTTTTCCAGATTTCTTGTGCTGCAAAGTTCAGAGATACAGCTGAGTGTCAACATTTTACAAGGAGCTGAGAGCTGCAGGGGAACTTACGTTTAATGCTGCTTATGCAGAGTCTGCTTGTACTGTTACTAGCACAACAGGTAGTGTACTTGCTTTTGATGCAGAAGGCTGTGGGTTCTTCTCCCACAGTAGGTAGATGCATTGCTGATACTGTACTGTGTTGTAAAGGGGGGTGGATGCTGTAGTCTGTTTTGGCGAAGATATCTAGTAGTAACTATGAACCTGTTATCAGTTTGCCATCCATTCCCTATTGCAATATTACTAGCGTATCATTGTTTTTAATGCAACATAGGCAATTTATTCCTCAAGGGCAACAGGCACATTATTTGTAGATGAAACCATGAAATATAAATTTTTTTTACTAGCAGCAGCCTCTTCATTAGTTACAGATTTCTCTAATGTGGAATTATGTAGATGGCTTTTACTAGTTCAGAGATTGTGCATATTTACTGATACTGGTGGACTGTAGAAGTTTGAGTAGACTTTTATGATGGAAGGTGTATCAAAGAGCACGTGTATGTTTCATGTGCAAGGGGCCTATGATTTGAAAACAGCCCAAAATTAATCTTTATCTGCCACTGGCAAAATGTATTTTCTTTGAATGTGGGTTTCAATGCTGTTTCAATGAATGTGAGTTTCAAGGGCAGAGAAGTTTTAATGCTATGTCTAGTTTCATTGTGAGACTGCATTGCTTTGTTTAGCAGATATTTATTGGTGTTCATGCTGTAAAATGCAAAATAAAACTTTTTCTGGCAAATCATTTAGGAATGAAGTCACTAAATAATGGCCGACGTTAAGTTTCAGACGTCATAATCTTCAGAAAAATGCATGCTAAAGCAAGACCTGATATTCTAGCAACTGTCTTAAGTTTATACAAGGTCAATTTTTAGTACTGTTTGTATGTTCCCCCAATATATTTGGCCTTGTCTAGATTTCCTGCATTAAGAGGTTGAGAGGTATGTGCAAATAAATAGCTTTATAGAATTAGGAATATCCAAACCTCTTAACTGTCCCCAATTTTGGCTCAAAATGTTGCTTGCCCCCTAATAATCTCTCCGCAAAATACCAATTTTGGAAGAAAACGTGGAGGGTTTACTTTACTTTTATAAATAACTGTAATGATCAGAATTATACATTACTTTTATTTCAGAAATGCATGTAGATTCTCTAATTTTGTCAGCTGCTCTAAGTTAACTGTGCTCATATTAAAATGGTGTCCCTTCTTTGACAGGTTCCCAGCTGTATTGTCTGGCAATTTTATATTTTTGCATCACATTTTTGGTCCATTTTTCATAAAATTGAGGTTTTCTGGCAAATTAGTGGCAAATTGTTAAAGACTGAAGTTAGAAAATAATGGCAGACATTTGGGTTTCAGATTTCATACCTTTCAGAAAATTCGTACTAATGCAAGACCTACTACTATTCTATTATCTTTCTAAGTTTATAAGAGCAATATTTAAAAAATGTCCTTATTTTTGGGCCTTTGCCTCAGTTTTATTTATGAGTTTGTTGCTCTAAGAGGTTGAGAGGTATGTGTGTGTGTGGTAGGTAGATAGCATACCTCTCAACTGTCCAAATTTTGCAGAATGTCCAGATTTTTGCCCCATACTTTTTGTCTGTTCCTCATAAATTTTGTGATTTTCTAGAAAATCATTGAAGGCTGAAGTTGCTAAATAATGACAGACATTTGAGTTTCAGACTTCATGTCCTTCAGAAAAATTCATACTAGCACAAATCCTGTTATTCTAGCAACTTTCTCATGCTAGCACAAATCCTGTTATTCTAGCAACTTTCTAAGTTCACAAGAGCATTATTTAATATCTGTCCCTGTTTATTTTAGGCTTTGTCCATATTTCTTGCACTAAGAGGTAGGTAGGGGTGTGTGTGTGAATGAAACATCCTAGTTAGGGGTAGCAGGTGGTTAGTAATTTACTCAAGCTCAAAACCTGTACCTTAGTTACAGAAAACAAAAGCATAAATTCTCTACCCCAACTACCATGCTGCATTTTTCAAAGAACTGACATTTCAGGTTAATTTTCAATTCAAGGAACCGAGTTTGAGTGAATTTCTATTATATTACTGAAGAGGCATTACAGCGAATGCCTCTTCATCGACACTAGAAGAGCGAACCATGAATTACGAGAATGGCCGTAGCTTGGCTGGGGAGGGGGGTAGCAGTTTGAGAGCTGTGAGTACAAATTTGAAAATCCTAGCTACACCCCTGGTACTTCTCACACAGAGATGTTAAAATTGTACTGTTAGTATCTGTTAGCCTAGGAACTGAAAGGAGGTGACAAAGAGTGATGTCATCCAAGTTGACCCAGCAGTAATGTTTGATAGTAATTTAAGAACTCTGTCAGACAAAGACTGTGCATTTTGTATCTTGTCTTGGACCTAGAAACATCCATCATCACCATCATCTGCACTTGCCTTGCTAATAGTAACTAAGGAAAAGTAATTTTTCTTAGATATAGATAGGAATATAGTGAAGATTAGTTTAGATGGTTTCTGTATTTATTTGAGGCTGTCCTACAATGTTGTTTTAAAATATTTCCTGTGATTCTGAACTCTGAAGTGACTGTGTTTGTTATTGAGTATTGTTTTGTTATTTTATTATTTATTATTAAATATATTTAAACATTTTAAGTGTAGCTGGTTTGTTTAGATATATTTAAGCTCTTAGAGTACTTACATATGTATTTGGTGAAGCTGGATAGGCCACTCCTAAATAACCTTAGTCTTGGTCACACTTACCATTTGTATAATAGTAACATTACACAGTAGGATAGGTTACCCTTGGCAAGGGCCCTAAAGTGGCTGATAAAGAGCTGGCTGGTGGCAGTGATAACTACCTTATAGTCTGGGCAAGGGGCATAGCTAGTAAACCTGTGCCAGCCTTTCCCAGGTGTGTGTGTGTGTGTGTGTGTGTGTGTGTGTGTGTGTGTGTGTGTGTGTGTGTGTGTGTGTGTGTGTGTGTGTGTGTGTGTGTGTGTGTTTGTATATAAATCAGATCTCAAAGTGTGTATGTGTGTGTGTCAGCTACTTGGGCAGGGACATGAAGCACTGGTGTGACAGAGAGGGTGCTGGAGGTCTTGGCTTGGCCGTTCGGCTGAGATCTTAACCTGATAGCTGTGCTAGTAGGGAGTCTTATTGGAGATCTGGAGAAAGAGGGAGAAACCAGCCCCAGACTGACTGTGAACTCTGTGTGCTCTTAAGGGAAATTGTACTTTACTGTGTGTGTATACTTGTCATCCTCCCATTGTGCACATCCCTCAGTTGTTGCCAGTGGTGAGGAAAGAGGCTTCTTGATTACTGGGTCAGTGCAGGGGTGTTACACTAGTCTTTGGCATTATTCAGTGAATCACATAAATTATTACTCAAAACACTTAGTAACTACACTGAGTACTGTGCACACATTTGTTATTTTATAATTTCTATAACAAAAATATTTGAATACAGATGCCATTTTGGTTTGGGAGACCACTTGAAACAGGGTTCTTAGTAAGTATAGGGTTCATGGATGCTTAACACCCAGTAATAGATGGTGCAAGTTGTACTACCTCTTCAATTGTCACTCTACTACCTGTAATTGGCTTACAATCCTCTCTGTTATCTCTGTGCCTCCCTCCTTTCACACACCAACTACCTTCTTCATCTCACTCTAGTTCCCTTCCTTATGCCCTTATATCTCCCTCATCCTTCATCCAGTTAACCCACTTGCTCTAACTCCTCTCTCATCCTTTACCCTGTTTCTCTCTACTTGTTTTTCACTGATTGTCACAACCTTTAACATATAATTTTCGTTTTATAGTCTATTCTCTTCTAAAATAATGCATTATTTTGCTGTAATAGTTCCTGAGTATAACTTAATATTTTCATTTTGTTGTTGCTCATGTTCAGTTTATACTTTTAGTCTCTCGACTTCTGTATTAATTATTATATGTACTCATATAACGTGTTTCACTTTTTGGAACTTTGCTACCTGGGCCTCTGCTGAAAATGGGATCCCCCCCGACCCAGTCAGACTTTCCCAATAAAAAAAAATGTAAAATAAAATAAAAATAAAAATGAAGTTAGCAACCTGTCAGCTTGGTCAGAGGTGAAGGGTAAAATTAAGGAGTCATTGATCAAGAAACAATGCTTAGAATATCATGATGTCAGTGGAGTACAGGGCCCAAAATGACAAGGATTAATAATAGGAAGATTGTTTAAGATGAGGCTAATATAGTTCTTAAAACAGACAACCTGGCCATTCAAAGGAGAAGGGTGTTATGGATTTGACCAGTTTAACAGATTAGTGAAAAATAAAGAGAACCATTAGATGTGCTTAGAATGGGTCCTAAAATGGTAGAATGACCAACACATTAGCTAAACAATATGCCACTGAGGGTTATAGTGAATGGAGTTCATTCACATGAAAGCATGCTTGCTGGTGGGGTACCACAACAGGCAGTACTTGGGGTAATACATTTCATATGGGGGATCACATTGTTTAGTACTGAGGCCAGTCCATTTCAATGTTGTTATATGGACATTTTGAGGGAGGATAAAAACGCATTTGATTTTTTATTGGTGTATCAAAGTTGAGCAACATGGCTGATACAGAAAAATATGAAGGGCAGGAAGAGAGTTAGCAAAATAAGAGTGTTTTAAAAGATGACAACTTTAATTCAGTTCAAAAGAAGTTCAAAATAATACATATAGGAAGCAAATAAATAAGAAAGAAGCACGTAGGTAAGGGCTAATTTAACAATAGTAAAACAGAAAGGAATATAAAGGTAGTCATAATAAATGAACTAGAGGTATAGCAGCAGTATAGTAAAATAGATAGGAACATTGGCACTACTGAGCAGGATAGCAAGAAGCATTACCAGTAAGAAAAACTAAATCATTCTCCTATAGACAGCAGATAAGATTGCATCTACAGTACTGTGTACAGCTCTAGATACATCATCACTGCAAGAAACAAAACAGCAGCAATAAATGTGTGCAGTTTCCCCAAAAAACAGATAAAGAGAGAGCATAGAAAAGCCTAATGCATGCAATCTAGAAGAAAGGGAGTGGTTGAGGGATATGAAAGAAAGGAATATTCATACATTTCCATGTAATTCATTTAGTCCGTATGGATACCATTTTGTAAAAACAGACATATAAGACAACAAGAGGTCATATCTGAGATAGTAGGTGGGCAGTTCAAAAGTATTATGAGGAAGTATTATTTCATGGAAATGATGGTGGCTGATTATAAAAGCCTTCCCAAAGAGGCAATATTGTCAAAATTTGTCACTGAATTCAAGATAGCATAAGACATACATGTGGCAGTTCATCTAAAGAGTGAGAAAAATTAAGCTGTTGACTAAGCAGGCTACGTAGCTTATCCATTTGGTAGAGAAACTGGAGGACAGAGCATGGGATTCAGAGACACAACAGGTGCACTCCCAGCCAGCACACTGCTGTTTACCTAGTTTGCTTGACAAGGCCTGAGATTCAGTAAGAATGAATGCACATGGAAAGAGTGCAAGGACTACAGTTCATTAAATATCCTGCTTGCGGCTGCAGCAGAAACTGTGGGAAGAGCGTGTAGTACTGTGTTATGGCAGTAGGAAAATAGAAGCACAAGTAGTGCTTGTCCATTGTGCATTCATCTCAGTGAAGTTCATAGGTTCATAGGTGTAGGTTCATAGGTGTGTACTAGGCTAATGGCCCTGGATCCTTTACAAGCCTAGCACATAGGATTACCCTGGCATTGTGCCGCCTGACCTTAGTTCTCAGTACCTCTGCCAAGTAGAGCCACTGAAGTGATCCCTGGGGTGAATTTTCATCAAGATTTCTCTTGAAGAGGACCAGTGAGGTGCTCTGCTTGACATGTATGGGAAGTCTATTTCATAACATGGGCAGTCTCTGGGTTATGAACCTGTCCCTCCAGCATATTCTGTCGATTGTGGTAATGAGGTTCAGGTCTCTGGAGCATGAGACATTGGGATTTCTTTAGATGTAGCATTTCTAACAGAGCTGGGTCAGACATGGCTTTGTAAGTCAAGTAGACATCGCCTCTAAGTAGGCAATATGAGACAGAATATAGTTGGAGTTTTTTTGAGTTTGTCCATATAGGACAAGTGTTTAAGGCCTAGGATCCTCTTTGTGAGGTACTTTTGTGGCCTCTCCAGTTGTTGCAGGTGTCTAGTGAGGTACATGCCAAATGGATCATTGTACTCGATGATTGGCCTAATGAGGGAAGAGTAGAGGGAGACAATGACCTCTTTCTTCCTGGATGCAAAACCCTTAGTAATGAGATGTGCCACACAGGATTTTCTGACCACAGTGGCAATGAGGTGGTCAAGAGAGGTTGCTGTTAACCTGTGTTCCCAGATCTCTTATGATGCCTTCTGTGTTTAGTGGACTACCATTGATGTGGTAATTCATGGGAACAAGGTTTTTCCCAAAGGGGATGATGACACATTTTTTGGCATTGAGCTTAAGGCCATGGTTCTGACACCAGTTGTTGGCCTTTCTGTAGGATGTCAACATCACTTGGGGAGTTAATAATGGCTCCCAACTTGCAATTGTCTGTGTACTTTGTCAGCCAGAGTTCCTTTGTGTTGGCCTGGACTTCTGAAAAGTAGTTACCAAACAGGAGAGGACCCAGGACTGATCCCTGTAGGACTCCACTGGTGACTCGTCAGCAGTCTGACTTGGAATCAGCTACTTTCACACTGTGGGTTCTATCTGTGAGCCAGTTTGCACCCCACCAAGTGATATAGGGGTTGATGCCTAGCTTAGTGAGTTTTTCTATGATTCCTGAGTGAGGAATGGTATCAAAGGCCTTGGCCAGATCAAGGTAGGCTGCATGAACCACCTTGCCTTCATCCACAGCTCTGGTGACTGACTCAAAGTCGACCAAGATGAGCAGGCATGATCTACCCTTCAAAAAAACAAATTGTGTGGGATCCAGAGTTTGGAGATTCTCTATATCCTTGTTTATTAGGTCCATGATGATGCGTTCCATAGCTTTGCATATCGGACTTGTCAGGCTAATGGGGCGATAGTTCCCAGGGTCTGTAGTCACTCCTCCTTTGTGGAGAGGGATGACTGTAGTAGTGCGCCATTTGGTAGGGACAAAGCCTGAGGTGAGGCTGCGATTGAACAAGGCATGCAGGTGAGGTGTCAGTTTACTCTGTAGTTCATGTAGAACACATTCAGGGATATTGTCATGACCCATAGAAGCTGTATTCTTGGCCTTTGACAGTGCTGTTTTAATCTGTGCAGGAGTGATACTGGGTGCTTGGCAATCTGCTGGTATTGTGATTGGTCCTTTGGGTGGGGAGAGTGGGGTAAAGTTGGCACTGAATCTGTCGGCCAGTATATTGGCAATATCTGGTGGCTCGGTATAGGAGGTACCACTGTGCAGTAGCTCAGAGCAAATCTGGGTATTGTCATGGAGATTCTTTGCATAACTATAGAAGGCCTTGTGGTTCTCTTTACTATATGCTGCAATTCTGTTTTCATAGCTAGCTTTAGGGGATTTGATGAGGGATCTCAACTTTTTGTTGAGGCTGATAAGGGAGTCTTTCCAGTCTTGGGACTTCACCTTATTCTGGATCAATTTCCTCCTTCTGTTGTAGAGTTTGTTTATGGCAGGGGGCCACCAGATTGGCTTCCTTTTTTTGGAGGAGAGTGTCTTCATTCTATTGGGTATGGCAAGATCCATGCATTTGTGTACGTGTTCGTACAGTGCATTGGTGTATGATTTGGCAGTCATGCAACTATTTTCCATTTGCATGGGTACCGTGAAGTTAGCCACCTCTGTTTTTAGGAGCCCAAAGTTAGCTTTGGGGAACTTTTTCATGGTGGTTACCTTTGCGGGGAGGGGAGGGATATGGATTTCCAAAATATCTAACCAGGGAGGAGTTGACTATTGGTGTAGAGCTGGTCCAGGGCATTGGAATTAATGAATTCCAGGAAACGTTGGGCAAGTGTATTTGTACATGAGTAGTTTTCCCAGTTAATGTCAGGGTAGTTGAAGTCGCCCAGTATGAGAGTGGTAGGTTGGACTCTAATATTCTCCAGGGTGCTTAGGAACATGGAGTGTGAGTCTTGGGACATGGTTGGGGACCTATAACAGGCTATGACCTGAATTGCTGTCTTAACCAATGTTAGCTGCACCTGATGTATCTCTGATGCATTATGTTGGGCTACCAGTCTGGAGGTGTGTGCATCCTTTATGAATATTGAAACACCACCACCTTTGGAGCTTCAGTCCAAGTTCCGGGACCGAAAGGTGTGGAATGGGTTATAGCCTGGTAGTGCAAGACTGTTTTCTTCTGCCTTGAACCAGTTCTGTGTTACAGAACAAATGTTTAAGGAGTGCTTCGAGTGAGTGCATTTTGAGATTTAGACCTCTAACAATGAGCAGCATGACCCTCAGACTGCATTTGGTTGTAGCTCTTATGGTAGTAATTTGGTCTTTGGAACACCACCTAAAAAAGGCACTATAGGGGTGGCAAAAGCTTTGGCCAGTATCCGGAAACCCTGGGGTGACAGATGCAGGCCATCTCTGGCAAAGCATTGAGGTCTGTCAGTCATGTCATCCCAGGCAGACAGATACTCGATCCCCTTAGAATGACACCAAAAATTTAACAAATTGTTGAAATTAATTATTTTCTTCTTGTACTGTGGTATAATTCTGGGTGATGGTAGGATGCTGCTCAAGGCTAGGTTCAAACCCGCCTAGGCTGCATGATCCAAGAACTCCTCCATGTCTCTTTTCATGTAGTCCAGGGAGGTATGTCTCACTTCATTCACACCCACATGTACAATGGCAGAGTCATATTTGTACCTGCTGTTGAGGGACCTGAGTGTGTGCGTTATGTGGTGGATCCTGGCACCTGACAGGCAGCTGACTATTACTTTCTCCTTATTCAACCTAGTGAGTGGGACATCAGTGTGCCTCACTATCAAGTCACCTATGACTAGTGTGCTGGGCATGCTGTTTTGCCTTAAGAGCTTTGGTTGAGTGGCACACTGTTTAGGAGAGTTATGTGTGTCATGATTAGTGTTATGTTGCGGTGGTCGAGTGCGTTTCTGCCTTGGAGGTCTCTGCTGTTTCGGTAGATTTTTATTAAGAGCCTCCACGAAGGTGGGTGTGTGGTTTGTGTTTTTTTGTAAAGGCAGTGCTGGTGTGTGTTCTGGAGGGCTATGTGTTCCATGTGGTGTGGTGCAAGTGTTGACCTTCTCCTCTTGACCAGCTACTCCAGTCTTAGCTGGAGAGTGCGTGACTTCCAATTTGGATATATAAGTGCATCTCTTACAAGTCTGAGTGTTGGGAGGTAAGAGGAGAGAGCTGTCGGTATACATGAGGCAGTTGCTACATTGCCTCAGGATGCCCAAGTTCACCAGGTTAATAGGAAAAAGCACAGGGAACTGACCTTTAGACATGCCTGGAGGGGGTGGACATTAATAATGAGCACTGGAGTTGTGTCCTTGTAGAACGTTTAGTGCTGGTAGCACTTTTGTGTGCTATAATAATGGCTACAAGAAGTGTGGTATGGTAAACTGCTAGACTAATAATCTAGTAAAAGGGCAAGAGAGGAGAGAACTAGCAGATCTAAGGGAAAAATTGAAGAGCAGACTTTGGCACCTCTCAGAAGCTTACAAACAGTCCTGGATACTGCAAATCTTTACCTGGACTAGAGTAGTTTCAGGAAAGGCGGGAAACAAGTGCAAATGCAGGCTTTTAAACTAGAAAGTTGAAAGAGATGGAAAAGGTGCCCAAACGGTCAATAAACTACAAATTCTGGGCCAGTAACCACACCTCTTTTGGTAGATAGCCTACCTATTGCTTACCACTCCCACTGATAAGATAGAAGACCTCCCTCTAACACAGAAATGCTTGGGGTGCTTAGAAGCTTACATCCAATCCTGGATACAGAAAATCTGTATCTGGACTAAACTAGTTACAGGAAAGGTGGGAAAAGTGCAAACAAGAGCTTTTAGACCAGAAAGTTGAAAGAGATGGAAAAACTGCCCAAACGGCCAATAAACTACAATTTCTGGGTCAGAAACCACTTCTCTTGTGATAGATAGGCTACCTAGTGCTTACCACTCCTACTGACAAGCTAGAAGGCTTCTCTCTGACACAGAAAGGCTTGGTGAGCTCAGAAGCTTACAAACAGTCTGGGATACAGCAAATCTGTATCTGGACTAGACTAGTTATAGGAAAGGTTACAAACAGTCCTGGATACAGCAAATCTGTATATGGACTAGACTAGTTATAGGAAAGGTGGGAAAGAAGCACAAATGCGAGCTTTTAAACCAGAAAGTTAAAAGTGATGGAAAAAACTGCCCAAACAGCCAATAAACTACAATTTCTGGGCCAGAAACAATTCTTGTGGTAGATAGGCTACCTAGTGTTTATCACTCCCACTGATAAGCTAGAAGGCTTCCCTCCAACACAGAACCTTGGGGGGCTCAGAAGCTTACAAACAGTCCTGGATGCAGCAAATCTGTATCTGGACTAGACTAGTTACAGGAAAGGCAGGAAACAAGCAAGAAAGTATTGTGAAATCCTGCCCGTATACTAGTGGTGACAAGAAAAAATTATATGGCAGCCTTAAAGGGCCAGAAATCATATATGATGGCCTATTTTTGGCCAAAATAAAGGTTGGAAATGGGCATATAAGAAAGAGATGAAAAGGGGTAAGCAAGAACAGAGTAGAACATAAGGGGTGAAAATAAGGAATGAGCAAGATGGAGATGGGAAAAAACGGATTTTTGAGGGGGTTAGATCCCCATTGCGGAAGGTAGTAGGGGAAGTAGAAGAAGGCAAGAGGGTTATATTAGGTAGCAAAGGCACACAAATATAGAAGACATACAAGGCTGACATTGTAGGTGCTGATACAATGAAGTAGGGGAAACACAATGAAGAAGGAGACATCAGACTTACATAGAAAAGACAATGGTGATGGGGAGGAGTGAACAACAAATAGAGGAGGTCATAAACACAAAAGGGAGGGGAGCAAGAGGATGAAGGATAGGATGGAGTCTGCAAGTGCAGCCTCTGCCAGCTGTGACCCATTGGGAGCTTAGTCACCACCATCAGCTTCTTCACCATTAGTCCCTGGCTCTGTTGGTAAATACAGTGTGGAGCAAGGATGTAGCTCAATGAGCCACCTAAAGAAGGTTTCTATGTGGTAAATTCAGGCATCCAACCACCTGTCAATAAGGTCCCCCCCATTTCCTCCAGCTGCCACTGGGTGACATACATGTCACCTTCACTGTTACTGGAACTGCAGACTCTGTAACAGCACCTTCTGCAGCAAGGACAGTGGCAGTGACCACTGCAGGTGCCGCCAGAGGTGTGCAGGTGGCAGCTGAAGTCACCAGTGACAATGGTGACAGTGACAGTGGTGTACTTGCCACCAGTGGTAGGGTGACAGGCTTGAACAGAGGTAAGGTTACTGCTCTTGATGCTACTGCATATTAGTAAAATAAATGGAGAGAAACACAATAAGAAAAATAAATGTACATAATGGAAAGCATAGCTAGAAAGAGGGTAAGTGATAGACAAATACAAATGCAGTGAAAAAATGCAGCTAATGTATAACTTGAGCCTGACTACATGTACTATAGTGCAATAGTCAAGAAACACACACCCTACTATAACAATGATGTGGCAATATACAAACTAGAAGGGACTTGAACTCAGAGTCTTTGGCACTTACAAAGTAAAAAACAACACATTTGCACATTGAGCTACATTTGCAGTCTAGATAAAACCTCCAGTGAAACACACACTAATGCTGTGGGTCACACAATTGCTGAATGAAAGAGACAACATGCAGCTCACTGCAATGTGTATACCACATTTTTTGTTGGTATTGTAAGCAGAATGACAAGGAAACAACCACTGGAAATTGTGTGCGATGCTACAAGAAATGAGCAAGGGCTGAGAAGAAAAACAAAGTCATCAGCATGTCCAATGCATAAGTCAAAGGCTGTAACTGCCAAGGTACCTGCCCAGTCCTATTAAAGATAGTCAAATATACATTAATGTCATCAGTCCAGTCAGATTAATAAAGTAGGATTTGTGAAAATTGAACCAATGCCCTGGAGACTGCACATCTTATATAAGTAAAATACTAAAAACACAAAAGCCAAATACAAGTGTTATGAAAGTTGACCAGCAAAGGGGAAACATGAACCCACTAGCAGCATAATCGGAGAACAGCAGTGCCTTAACATGTTGAGCTACATGCACAAGTTGACAGAAGCCTGCAAACACTGACATATATACCTCCAGCCATATGATGCTCCCATTCAGAACTGAATGTGTAACCTCAGGGTGACTGGTGTATAAAGCAAGGACTAACACCTATGTTACACCTGTTTCCCTTTATGCTGAGCACTCTGTATATCAGCAGTTGCATTCTTCAAAACAAAGGTAAAACAGCAAATAGCCCAAACTACTGGAGCAGCAATTATTTCCTAACATGCCTGCTGTACTTGCATTAAACTATTACCTGAGCATCTTGCATAAATGTTATAGGATAGATCCTAAACAACTGACAGCCAGCAACACTGAACTTGTTTGACAGTAAAGATTTAACTACAGTCCATGACTCTGCTTGTAGCTCCAGAAAAATCAAATGTATCCAAAAATAAAATTCACTACAGAAAGTTAATAAGGTGGCAGCCTTGCAGGAAACCCACATCTACCTTGACTACTGCTCTAACAACTGACTGAATCACTAACATGTACAACTACACTACCTGAAATAGATATACTTACCCTGGCACTCCGTGGGGCACTTCAGCCTCCTCCTTTTGTGCAGTTACACATTCTCTGAAATGTGTTCGGAGGCTGTGGAGAAAGAAATGGGAGTATATTAGAGATTTGTATGGTAAACAGTGCAGCCTACATGTGGAGGTTAGCTGTGGTTTACTTACATTGTATAAGTGGTGCTGCTCCCTCAACTCAGCTTGCCATTGTCTCAGGAGGTTGGGATTTCTTCTTCTGAACTCACTATAATGGTTTCAGTATTACTCACCATTATGCCAGTAGCACATGTGAGAACCTGGGCCAAGCTGCTCTAAGCCTCTGCTTTATACTGAAGCCCTGGATAATGCTCTTCAAAGAGCCTGGTCCTGTAGTGCTCATGGAGGATATGGAAGTAGATTTTCATCTCCTCACCACACCACCTTTGTGCTCTAAACTGTCCTTCAGGTGTCCTACTGGTAGCTGTATCACCATGCAAACAGAAATGGTTAAAAGGCTACAATGACACCCATTTTTGCATGTGCCAGCTGTCATGTAATGCATGTGTGGGGGGGTGGGGCAGTTCATTTGTGTGAACTACAGTGGAAATGCCCAATGTTAGTACTGCATGACAGTGTATGAACATAGCAGTCTGAAGTTTGAAACATGACAGTCCAGCTTCTTGGAATATGGTGGTAGTAAATTATTCATAACACTGACTCCAGTGTTAAGTATGTGTTCTTTGGTGTTACAAGTAAGCCGCTGAAGGTATGAGCTGAACTGTATATGTATACTGATGCTTCGTAATGCCCAGGTATCTGCAATGCTGCAGGGAAGGTAGGGTAGAGTTTAGCTGGTTTGTATGATTCAGAAACTGAGTGACTCAGAAACATGTTTGCATTGAACCCTTATTTACATGATCATCACACCCAGACACCCAAATTAGCTCAGTCTAAGCATGCAAGGAAAGCACTGAGTTTCATTGTATCATGAAGCCATAGAACCATATTGTTTTCAATGCTTAGCATCTAACAGGTCGATACATCTTCAGCTTAACATGTGCATCTACTAAGCTTTGATAGTTGCTTTGCTACTTTGACGCTATTAAAGCTATAACAATACTTTTGGGGGGTTATAACAAAAACGAAGTGAGAGAAGGAATTAAGTTATATGTAGCTGCTGTGCAGAAGGATTATGAGGGTTAAGGGGGAACACACCCATCTACACTTTTTCAGATCACATGTGCAAATAAGTCAGCTTGGGGTGAGCCTGAAGCTGTAGATCCTGTGTGTGAAGTAAACTGATTATTGCACTCTGTATTACTCCACCACATTTGCCAAAGTGTTTAACACAATGCCAGTTATTTTGTGCTGGAGAGTTTTAGCAGGACAGTTGCTGTATTTATTTTTTATTTTTTTATTTTTTTATTTTTTTGGTGGGGGGGATTATATTTGAACAGCCTGGTTAGACTTATGGAAATGACAGAAACACAGGCAGCATGGTTTATGTGCTCAAGGGAATTATTTAAAGGGAATCTGTGGGCCATGCACAATCATGAGGGTCCCTATTATTTTAGCGAGCGCAATGAATTGCGAACGCTGTTTAGTCAAATGTCATTATGTGAAATGGCAAAATACCAAAAGCACGGAACAGCAATTTATTTCCTAGGGAAAAAAATCACTGGGCCGTTTTCGAGACTTTGCCATTTCCTCCACTGTGGTGCGATCTCGGACTTGGTATATTTAAGTAGGGGGGTGTGGGGGTCGAAGTCCCCCACTTTATTTTGTGTTTTGATTTTTTTTTTTTTAACAGAATAAAAAAGTAGGCCATCAGTCAATCCACCTCTAACTAAGACAGAGGAGTTGCTGGTGTCCCTCAGGGTCGCTAACACTTCTGATAGGTCCCACAGTGTAGTGCTGGATGTCAGCTCAGAGGTTCATCAGACACAAAGAATATCTACTGAAAATATCCATTGTATGTGCCCTATTTCTTTTAACCAGCACATGTAAATCCTGCACAGCTATTCTTCTCTGAAATACATTTTAATGTTGTCTGTGTTATGTAGGTACATCGGGGATTGTATCATTTCAACCCTCTGCTCAAGGTATTGTATTTACCTGTGTGGTATCTGGGAGCTGCAACATCTCATTTAATGTATATGTTTGTTGCACTTTGCTGCATTCATAAGCGATTCTTTCTCTAAAAACAACACTATAAAACTGCCATTGCCTGAAGTCAGAGGATCTGATGCCTCTGTTGATGATGGTAGGCATGATCTGGCACAGTCAAGGGATGCAGTGCATGTGTATGTGTTAAACATAGGGAATGTGACCTCTGCATTTCCTACACATTCCATGGATACAGTCTAGACACCCAGGACATGCACACTGTCACTCGCCAGGTCAGGATTTTACAAGCAAGCATTGTGGGCTCTTATTCAAGTGAAATGGCAAAATACCAAAAGCACGGAACAGCAATTTTTTTTTCCTAGGGAAAAAAAAAAATCACTGTGCTGTTTTCGGGACTTTGCCATTTCCTCCACTGTGGTGTGATCTCGGAGTTGGTATATTTAAGTAGGGGTGGGGAGGCAAAGCCCCCCACTTTATTTTGTGTTCTGATTTTTTTTTTTTATGGTAAGTGTTTTTTTTCCCTGAGAAAAAAATTGCTTATCCGTATGTTCGACATTTTGGGTGTTCGGGGATTGTTGGTCGATTATATAGCGTTCGCAATTCAGTGCATTTGCTTATATAATATAGACCCCGATCATGATGCCCATACCAGTGTTTTCTGTACCTACTGATCAAATGTCTTAGCATCCATTTAAGAAGAAGAATATCAAAGGGCATGCTGAGAAAAGGACAAGAAAGACCAAGTTCTCAGATGCTATGATTGAGGTCTTATCAAGGACCGCCGTATCCATGGCCATCTCTGTGGCTTGAATGCAGCCAAATGAACCTACCCTGACTGTGCCTGGAAAGTCATGGTGGTTAATACAAATGTGGTTGGTGTCCAGGACTACTCATATGCATTGGTGCAATGCTGGGCCAATGATATTATCCATGCCACAAAACAGTCTGCCAACCCGGCACAGAAAAGTAGGCCATCAGTCAATCCACCTCTAACTAAGACAGAGGAGTTGCTGGTGTCCCTCAGGTTCGCTAACACTTCTGTTGTGCTGGATGTCAGCTCAGAGGTTCATCAGACACAAAGAATATCTACTGAAAATGTCCCAGGTATGTACCCTATTTCTTTTAAGCAGCACATGTAAATCCTCCACAGCTATTCTTCCCTGAAATACATTGTAATGTCATCTGTGTTACGTAGGTACATTGGGGATTGCATCATTTCAAGCCTCTGCTCAAGGTATTGTATTTACCTGTGTGGTATCTGGGAGCTACTGCTGCAGCATCTCATTTAATGCATATGTTTGTTGCACGTTGCTGCATACATAAGCAATTCTTTCTCTAAAAGCAACACTATTAAACTGCCATTGCCTGAAGTCAGAGGATCTGATGCCTCTGTTGATGATGGTAGGCATGATCTGGCACAGTCAAGGGATGCAGTGCATGTGTATGTGTTGGACATAGAGAATGTGACCTCTGCATTTCCTACACATTCCATGGATACAGTCTAGACACCCAGGACATGCACACTGTCGCTCGCCAGGTCAGGATAAAACAAGCAAGCATTGTGGGTGCTTGTTCAAGTAACTTTATTGTATGCAAACACATCATAAATGAGGTTAGGTAACTTTTACATATAAACAGATTAGCTATCATGCACATGGATGTTAACATTCTGGCTGCACCTTCAAACTGGCACTAAAGCTAACATGTGCTCAGTAACACAGATCTTGGAAATGCTTCTTAAAAGTACAATACACCTGTTATTCTACAGCCTCCCTATTTGAGAAAATGAGTTACACATTGTCACTGAAATTAATGAATATGCAATTTACATAGAAATGATTTTCATCATGCAGTTATACAAAGCTAGATACATATATACAACTATGTCCAAGTTGCTGTGTATTTCACACTAGGCTTTGAAATGTGACCATATTGTGTGACATAACATTTGGGATCTGGCTTAGCAACTGGGATTGTATCTGCTGACTGTTCAGTCTTAGGAACACTGGAATCATCTGCTGGAATGTGTCAAGACATGTTCTGTAACAGGAATATCATCTGGATTGCTCTGAGAGTTAGGGCCTTTATCACAGGTATGATGCTGTGATATCGGTTCTGTTACAGGAAGAAGATGTCTGTGATTTCTCCTGTACTCCACACCCTCAGATTTAACAAAATAGCATCTCAGCTCTGCATAAATACTCGTTACTTGACCAATCCAGTCGAAACCTTTTGCTGTTTGTATCCTCACTATCTCTCCTTTTTTCAACGGACGAAGAAAGCTGCTCGACCTGTCATAGCTGGAGTTTTGGAAAGAACGATTTCTAGATAACTGGGCTTTGATTTCTTGGTTGCTCTTAGCTTTAGGCCTCAATAAACTAGAACTGATAGGCAATGTTGTTCTGGTTTGCCTGGATAGAAGTCTCTGAGCAGATGAGCCAATATATCATCACAGAATATGTTTCTGAGATTGAGCAAATTAAAAATAAAATCCATATTATCATGCTTTGACTTCTTGAGTAATTGCTTTGCACTCTACTGCATGTTCAGCAAGTCCATTCGATTAAAGGTACTCTGGACTACTAGTAACATGTACGAAGTCCCATTCTCTGGCAAATTTCTGAAACAATTGACTGGTGAATTATGTACCATTGTCAGAGAGTAATTTCTGTGGACTGCCATCGACTGAGAAATGGCATTTCAACTTAGTAATAATTGTAGTAGAAGTTAGATTAGGTAGTAAATCGATCTCAAAACAATTTGAATAAGAGTCTACCAGTACTACGTAATGTTGATTGTTCCACTCAAATATGTCATTAGGTACAATTGACCAAGGTAGATCAGGAATTTGACTTAGCTGAAGTGGCTCTCTTTGCAAATGCACTTTAATACTATTACATACTTGTCAGGAAGAAAGCACCCTGTCAATGATTTCACTATTGAAGTCCAAAATACTAGTCCTTTTGCTCTTATCTTAGTAGATTTGGAACCCGGGTGACCACGATGCAAAATATGGATATATTCATGTTGTAAGTAAGCAGGAACGACAATTGTAGGACCTTTGAAAATAATGCCATCTTCCATCAACAACTCATCTCTTTAAGGAAAATAAGATTGCACTTCTAGTGGTACACTTGATTGCTTTGCGGACATCCACCACAGATATAGTAATTGAGCTTCTGAAAAACTGGATCAGTCTTGTGGTAGAAACATTATGCACTGCCATGACATCAAAGTCAAAATTATCTACATGAAGCTGTTCCTTTACATTTTTAGGTGTCTGGATAAGGTATCAGCCAGATAAAGAAGTTTGCCTTTCGTATAGACCATTTTGAAGTTGTAATTTTGCAATTTGAGCATCATTCTTTGTAATCTCACTGGAGCTGAATGCATAGGCTTCTTTAAAATAGTGTTCAAAGGTTGCTGATCAGTTTCAGTCTGGATTTCTTGACCATAGATATAATCATGAAACTTGGAACATGCAAACACTATTGCCAAAAGTTCCTTCTCAGTTTGAGCATACTGCATCTCAGTCTGGGTAAGTGTTCTAGATGCGTAGGCTACTGGCCTGCTTTCTTGAAGAATAACTACAACTAAACCAAATTTTGAAGCATCACAGGAAATAGTTACTGGTTTGTTGATATCATAGTATCTTAATGTTGGGGGGGGGTATCAATTTTCTGCTTAAGAACTTCAAATGCTCTCTAGTGCCAGTCTAGCCATGACCAAGTAACAATTCTATGTGTGAGCTCTCTCAAAGGTGCTATCAACTCACTGAAATCTATCAACTTGCCTGAGTAATTGGCCATGCCAAGAAAACTTTGTAGAGCTTGCACATTATCTGGTGCGGGCATCTCAAGAATGGTTGCTTGCTTGGAAGGGTCTGGTCTCAAGCCCATACTTGTAAACAAATGACCTACATATGTACCTTCTGGTGGTCTGAATTTCCACTTCAGTGGATTGAGCTTTAAGTTCACTTCAAATTCTCTGTCTAGAACTCTCTTCAGATTTCTGTCATGCTCTACCTCACTATTGCCTCAGACCAATATATCATCTACTATTATGGCACATGGATAGCCCAAAAAACATTTGCTCCATTGCACACTAGAAGACTTCACTAGCAGAATTTATTCCAAATGGCATTCTGAGGAATCTATATCTTCCAAATGGGGTACTAAATGTAGTCAGTAATGAAGATTTACGATCAAGCATCACTTGCCAAAATGAACTCTTTGCATCTAAGACAGAAAAAACAGTGGCATTCGGTATCAGAGCTACAATCTCTTCGATTGTATGCATAGTATGATGTGGTCTCTTCAATGTTTTCTTCAAATCTCTTGGGAAAATACATGTTCTGATTTCATCTGAGCCTATTTTATGAGCTGCTACCACTGACGACACCCATTCGGTGGGTTCTGTAACTGGACATATTACACCTTGTTGCACCATTTTGTCAAACTGAACTTTGATCTTATGCTGCATAGCTATTGGAACTCTTCTTGCTGGTCTGACCTCTGGACTGACTTCTGGGTCTAATTTCATGAAACGCACAACTGGAAGTTTGCCCAATCTGTCATCGAAAATATCAGCATACTCTGAAAAAATAGTATCGGTGAAGCTGGAACTAGGACATGTGCTTATCTGATGAACTTCTTTGGTAAATAAAAGAGAATCATTTTCAAACTGTCTCTGAGACCCAACAATGACTGCACATGTCTTCAAACCACATAGAACAATAGGCTATAACAGCTCTTAGCCACATAACATGAAAGCACTAAAAGCAGTACTGAGCCTTCGGTTTGAATCTCTTCACTACCATAAGCTATAAGTTTTGCGCAACTAGTCACATTTAGTTGTTCACCAGCTCTGACCCTTGCAAAAGTATCTGCAGACATGACATTACACTTTGAACCAGTGTCTACTTTAAGCTCAGTGGATTTACCATTGATCCGGACAGTACAAAATACTTAATTTCTTGTCAGCAAATCTACAACATCAGTCTTTTCACCAATTATTAATACACCATCTACATAGAAAATAGACTGTTGCAGGTCTATTTGATTAACTTGCTTTTTGGAGTGACCCATCTTTGCAACTGTGTGAGGCTTGATTTGCAAAATCTTTCAAAATAGTTCCATTTCTTACACTTATGACACTGCTGACCAAATGCCATGCACTTTTCTTTTCTGGACTCATGGTTAGCACCACAATTGTGACAGTTAACAATAAAGCTTGATTTGGGTTTTGCTGATTCACTCTTATCCTGTACTGAGCAATGTCTGTTTTGCACTAGGTACCCTTGGTTTTGCACTGAGCATGCTACTTTAACTGAACTGTTCTTGGAATGTGCTAGAAGACTACAGGTTTTACCTAGAAGTCTCACAGGGGCTGCTGCTGCCACATGCTTAGGCCTGCTTTGGTTTGTTACATGTTGCATGCTGTCTACAAGAGCAGCTCTGGAGCCTACTGAAACCATGCTCTTATCCCTTGCAAGCATATTTGTGTGCCTGTCTGTGACCTCATGAATATGACAAACCTCAATGGCTTTACTAAACATTGAACAACACTGTCTCAAAGCAAAATCTTTCTCACAGCAACATTATTAATACTGCACACATCTGTCCTTTATTAACGCATCCTTTATATCACCAAACCTATACATTTTATCTTTGTTTCTCAGATCAGTAATATAAGCCGCAAAAGTTTCCCGTTGCTTTTGATTTTGCATGAAAAACAAATGCCTCTCTAGTGTAACATTAGTCTAGGGGTTACACATTTCTCTGAATTTGTCCTTTAAACACCCAGGGTCTTCCCTTGATTCAGCCTGCACAACAACATGACAAGTTTCTCCTTCACCTTCATGCATTGCTGGGGCATAGACAAATGAATGCTCCCTTTCAATGGCTTCTGACCCTGCTAGATTCAGCAAAATGAATACCCTGGTACGTGCATCTTTATCAGAATAAGCTGCTTGTATAAATATATCATATTCTTGCACAAATATTCTCCAATTCTTTGCAATATTCTGATCAAACACAAGTGGTTGTGGCTTGCAAAATCTATCTGCCATATTGATATATCTCAATGAAAACTCGTGCAAATTTGTACGAACATACTCACTTGTACATACACATATATATGTGCTTGAAATTTGTGCCAGTACATGTAACAACACGAGCCTCTGTATAACTGAATTTCATGAAAAAAGTTTTCTGAGCACTGCAACACTTTGAAATCTCTTTTCTGTAAAGCTACTTGCCTTGAAATTATTTTACTATACGAGCTATTTATCTTGTAAAGACAAAATGCTAATGTCATTTAATATAATTTTACTGTACAAGCTTTTGTCTTGTAATCACTTTAAAACCAAAGCCATTTATCAGCATTTTACTGACAAAGTCACTTATCACCGTTTTAAGAAGCATTTTGAACAACTGCACAGTACAAATAAGCTGAGCAATAGAAGCTGAGGGCAAGAAACATTTTGAAGCAACTGTACTTTGCGAATACACTATCTTGAAGCAATGGCACTTTACGAATGAAGTGTTCCAAAGTAATTGTGATTTACAAATAAGCTATTTCGAAGTAATGGCACTTTACGAATAAACCTTTTCGAAGTAATGGCATTTTGCGAATAAACTTTTTGAAGTAATTCCAGTTTGCGAGTATATTGGGCAGAAGAAGCTCAGAGTGAGAAACACTCAAAATAACTGCAGTTTGTGAATAAACAGTACACAGCACACTGGAATCTCCCCAAAATGGCTGCACTTTGCCAAACAACTCTGTATAGTGCGAGAAACACTCTGTAATGGTGACACTCTGTGAACAGGGTTTCACTTTATAATTCTGAAATACTGAAATATCGAATTTCAGTATCTCGAGCCTATAAAGCTGAAAACTGTAAAACCCAAACCCCAAAACTGCGAAATTCAAAATCGCGACTTTTCACATACACACTCCACCACACAAACAAGCACACATGCACCTTCCTCCCAACACTAAAACAAACCAACAAAACACACATAAACACAACTAAACACACGAGCCTACCCTACATATAAGCAGGGTGGCAAGCCCCCCTGCACCCTCCACAGCCCCCCTACTTATATATGCTAACTCCGAGGTCGCACTAAAACCACAAACACACAAAACCCACCACTACACATTCTACACTCCCCTTGCACAAACAAATATCACTACTCTCAACACTTACATACTCACAATCTTACCTACCTACCCTAACCCACACCTAAAAACTCCAAACACACTCACACACACTAAAATCCCTACCCAATACCCTTACAAAAACATCACTTACCTGAATCTCCAGCTATATTCACATACTACACTGCACATCACTAACACAGGCAATCCCACATCATGTATGCACCATCACAACCACTGATTCGACATTTCTGCATTCGGTATTCTGCACTTTTGCGCAATTGCAGTTTTGGCACTTTGGACCCGAGCAACTGAATTTCGATATTTTAGTTGTTCAAGATTCTAAAGTGTAACTGTAAACAGACACACCCAGGGACAAGAAACTTTTCAAAATGGCTTCACTTGACTGCACATCATGAAATAGTTGACTTTGCACACAACAAACTCTTCGGAATTAATATACAGCAATAAGCACACACTGTAAGCACTTTTAAACACTTTGAGATACTTCAAACAACTCTAGTTATGCTATTCAAGGCTTCAATCAATGCGAAGTAGCAATTTGCACCAAACACACAGTAATTCACCCAAAACACATGCAGTTGCCTTTGCTTTATTTATACTCAATGAGCCATTTTCTGCCCTTTCTATTATAATCTTTTCTCTCACTGAATCTCTCAATGTGCCTTTTATGCCCTTTATGCCCTTGTGTTATATTAATTTTGCTAATTTAATCTCTTTTCAGACCCATTATACTTATTTGCGCTCATTTTAACTCTAAACATGCTCATTTTACTTTAAACATGCTCATTTGACAATTATGAGGCAATTCTGAACCCTTTATGTACTTTCCTAATGCTCATTTTATCAAATAACTCGCTTTCAAACATTTTGTCTGATTAATGAGCTCTTTTCTACTTCTCGTTTGCTTAACAAACTTCTCTATGCTATTTATTTGCTTAACAATACATTTTGTGCCCTTGCAATGCTCCATTTAACATTTTTCAATAAATAAATCATTCATGTGTGTTCTCTTTACCTTTGACTTGTCTCTGGCCATTTTTCACTCTCGGTTCTTTTAGTTTGCCTTCGCCATTACCTCTGCACCTCATGGCTCTGAAGAATATTCTTTACAATCCCAGTTCTGACACCATGTCACTTGCCAGGTCAGGAAAAAACAAGTGAGCATCATGGGTTCTTGTTCAAACAGCTTTATTGCATGCAAACACATCATAAATGAGGTTAAGTAACATTGACTTATAAACAGATTAGCTATCATGGACATGGATGTTAACATTCTGGCTGCACCTTCAAACTGGCACTGAAGCTAACATATGCTTGGTACTTATATGCACTCACAGATCTTGGAAATGCTTCTTAAAGGTACAAAACACATGTTATTCTACACACAGCATACAGGGAAGACAGGATACTGTGGACACCATCTCTCAGGAATGTGCAACACCCATTACCATGCACATTCCCCAGATCGAACTCCATTGGGCAGAGGAAAACATGCAAGGGTGTGAGTACTGTGTCTCAATGGAGACATGGTGACTGCCCTCCCTCTGAAGCTGATGTATTACTGGTCAAATCCCAGTGTATGTGCAAGGCCAACATGGAAGGACAGGGTACTACTAAAATAGCTATGGTAGAGTCAATTAGGCTGATACAGGGGGTGTACAGTATAACCTTTGTGAGGACATATCCTTCATGTGTGACTGCTTCAGCAGACTGAATAACATACTAGAACATGCCCTATCCTCTCAAGGTCACCTGCCAAGTGTGGGGCACTGTTCACTATGCCAATCCACCAGTACATCTGTGGATGGTGGCCATTGTCACCATGGACAAGGCAGACCAAATTCACACAATGCTACTGCATCCACTGCTACATCAGTTATGGAGGTGTCTACACCCAGAACAGGAAGTCCCCAGAGTCTTGGCAGTTGAGACAAGGACATTTCTACGGACAGAGATCAATCACATTTTTGCAGCATGTCAACATCTAACTAGGGGAATGGCACAGCCACTGCTACTCCTAGTAGACGCAACATGCATGGGTAGGTGCCTGCATGGGGTGTTTATCTCCCTACTAGTGCAACAACTTGGAGAAAAACAGCTAGAAATCCAAACAAATACCAACATAAACAATAGCTGCAAAACAGATCCAAAAATAGACAGCTAGTGTTTTTCATTGGTATATGTTTATCTATCTACGATGTATGCCCTATGCCTGTCCACAAGATCAACACACAATGCTGCACCTACTGTTGAGGCTGTGTCTCAGCAAGCAACAGTCACACCACTACTAGCTGCAGTAGGTCACACACACACACACACACACACACACACACACACACACACACACACACACACACACACACACACACACACACACACACACTTCCAGGCACAGTGGGTCTTTGAAGCACCTTTCTCATGATGCTTCTCCCCTTAATCCCAGCCCATGTACACACTTGCATTCTTTCTCCTACATGTCCTCCACACTCTTATCTCACTCGGAGAATGACATCCATACATATGCCCCCTCACTCACTTGTGTAGATGATGACAACTGTGCCCTGCCCTTTTACATTGTTATGTGGGTTGCCAATTTCTGATGTACAGTGTGGCCAGCATATGTATGGGAGAAAGCAGTATGATGTTAGATTAGCATGCATCCGTTTTACTGTAGGGCATCTCCTTTACTGAGCTTTCCTAGGGGCCAATGCTATATGCAAGCCTTGGACTCTTAGACCGTGCCACAACATACCGTGCCTGCCTCCATCTAGCACAGTCAACCCTTACTTCTGGCTCCTCCAATGATGCTCATCTGACTCTCCCTCCACTGTTTGGTGCTCTGCATTGTCCACGTCTGCTGTAATAAGGCACCTTGCTGTATCTGCCTCCTGAATATCATATTATGTACAATTGCACATACTGTAAATATCTTTGCATAAGTTCTAGGATCATACCACAAGGTATCACTTGAATACAGACAGAAAAAGTGCCTTCACCCACCCAAACTCACAATCAATTATGTTCTTGTTATGTGAATGTGCTGAACTGTAAGCATGCTCTGCTTCATTTTGAGGATGTGTAATGAATGCCATCAACTAGGTTTCCAGGACATATCTAGCATCTCCAGTAAGATGGCCTTGGGAGAAATCATCCCTTGAAAAATGTTGATACAGTTTACATGTGCCATATATGGGAGTCATGGAAACTGCCTTCATGACCTGCATACACATTACAGAGCATCTGCCATTTGATGGAGTCCTATCCTTCACAGTTAACATACCTCCATCCAAGTCTCCCACGAGGACCCTAGATTTCAATGTGGGTAGAGTCTATGGCTCCCACAACCTCAGGGAAATGGACTATAGAACTTCTAGTGTTGGCTTTGACCTTTGTGATACGTGGAACCACATATGCTGCAGTATTCCTGAAGAAAATACTTGAGATGCCCCCACTGTGTCCCTAGTAGGTAGCTGCAAGGTCCCTGTAGGTAGTATACCCTAAGCAACACATACCTTGGTATCCAGTGGAATCATGACTCTCACAGGGTTGCAGATGATGCTGATATATGTCCACTGTGTTCTTCTTGGTACCCTGTCCACTCTTTAGTGGTCCACAGTTTCAGTACTATAGAGTGCATGATATATTAAGCATGGTAGGATGATATAGCACCTCTGGGGAAATGGCATGCAATATTGTGGCTCATGCCTGCAATTACAATATGTTGGAAATGCACATTAAGTCATCCATTGGCATCTCCTGATATTTATCACAATTCCTGCAGAATGAACTCCAGAAATTAGTGGTAGTCAGTTCCAAAGCATGCTGTTTATTCATTTCTGAAGCACCCCATCTTAATTTACATCATTTGCAAACACTGTATGCTCATATTAATAATATTCCTAATTACCATGTCATTATCCGGCCACTAGCACATAATGCATTCAGCTATGCTATTTCTTGGTTAGCACTAGTGGTTTGTGTATCTTTGAATCACACACACACCCTGAGTATGGCTGCTCATAATGCAAATGTGCTTACTGCAATGCAGTAATGTTTTCTGAATCCTAGCCAGAGTATGTTAACCGGTCCTTAATAGGTCATCAAAGATTAGCTTCTACTTTGTCAAAACATGTTATACACTGCTTGTGTGTGTGTGCATGTCCTTCCATCCACAAAAAATAATACTGTCAATATCAACAGCCCACATACAGGTAAAACTCATCCTGGTTGTGTTTTGCTCAAAGCATGGGTGGCCAAATGTCCCCTGGTAGTATAAATACCACCTTGGGTCTCTCCTGCAAAGAGGCCACTAGCCTAGTGGGACTAACCTGATCAACAAAGTATAAATAAATACATGAAAATAAATGCTTGTGTATGTAAACTATGTTGCATTTAATTACTCATGTACCTCATGTGATTGTAATGTTTATCAACAAAATACTGGGTGCAGCTATAAAATGGAATGTTTATGCCACCTAATGAGCACAAGTGACTGCCATCTGCAAATACAGCAACCAAGCAGATATGGCATGTATGTTGCATGTGTACTAGCATATGAAAACGGAGATTCACAATTACACAGACAAGTTCAGGACAGTATCAAGTAAACAACTTCCAGGTCTAAAAACACTTTCATATGAGCACATCACAACAGTCTGCCTAAAATATCAGCTGCAAATAATAAAAATATCAAAATATACTCTGTCAATTCCATCAGTCTAAAAGTGAAAGATAAACATGTATTCTGTAGATTCTATAAGATGTGATTTCTCATACACATCATAATGCGCAATCTATCAGGTGCTAGAATCCGACACATAACACACGCACTCAGGTCACTCCACAACAAGTAGAAGCATGACTATGTCACTGTCCATGTGGGTGTGAATGACCTGAGATGCACCTCCCTGGACTACATGAAAAGAGACATGGAGGAGCTTTCAGATTATGCAGCCCAGGCAGGTATGACCCTAGCCCTGACCAGCATCCTACCATTGCCCAGAATGATACTGCAGTACAAGCAGAAAATGATTGACTTCAACAATTGGCTAAGTTTCTCATGTCATTCTAAGGGAATCCAGTGTCTGTCTGCTTGGGATGACATGACTGACAGACCTCGATGTTTTGCCAGAGATGGCCTGCATCTGTCACCCCTGGGTTTCCGGATACTGGATAAGGCTCTTGCCACCCCTATAGTGCCTTTTTTGGTGGTCCCCTGCCATTAATAAACTCTACAATAGAAGGAAAAAACTGTTGCAGAAAAAGGTGAAGTCCCAAGACTGGAAAAAGTCCCTTATTAGCCTCAACAAAAAGTTGAGATCCCTCATCAAAACCTCTAAAGCCAGCTATGAAGGCAGAATTGTGGCAGACACTAAAAACAACCACAAAGCCTTCTATAGTTATATCAAGAATTTCCATGGCAATACCCAGGTTTGCTCTGAGTTACTGCACAATGGTACCTCCTATACTGAGCCAACAGATATTGCCAACATACTGGCCGACAGATTCAGTGTCAACTTTACCCCCCCAAGGGACCTATCTCAATAATGGAGGAAAGCCAGGCACCCAGCATTACTGCAGGACATGTTAAAGCTGCATTGACCAAGGCCAAGAATACAGCTTCCATGGGACCTGACAATATCCCTGGATGTGTTCTACATGAACTATAAAGTGAACTGGCACCACATCTGTGCGCCCTGTTCAGTCACAGCCTCACCTCAGTCATTGTCCCTAATGGGTCCTGAATGGTGCACTGCTACAGTCATCCCTCTCCATAAAGGGGGAGTGACTACAGAACCTGGGAATTATCGCCCCATTAGCCTGATGAGTCTGATATGTAAGGCTATAGAGTGCATTGTCATGGACCTAATTAACAAGGATATAGGGAATCTCCAAATTCTGGATCCCACTCAGTTTGGTTTTGTGAAAGGTAGATCATGCCTGCTCAACCTGGTTGACTTCTTCGAGTCAGTCACCAGAGCTGTGGATGAGGGCAAGACAGTTCATACAGCCTACCTCGATCTGGCCAAAGCCTTTGATACCATTCCCCACTCAGGAATTATTGATAAGCTCACCAAACTAGGCATCAACCCCTATATCACTAGGTGGGTTGCAAATTGGCTCACAGATAGAACCCACAGTGTGAAAGTCAGACTGCTGAACAGCCACAAGTGGAGTCCCACAGGGATCAGTCCTGGGCCCTCTCCTATTTGATAACTACTTTTCAGAAGTCCAGGCCAACACGAAGGGACTCTGACTGACAAAGTACACAGACGATTGGAAGTTGGGAGCCATTATTAACTCCCCAAGTAATGTAGACATCCTACAGAAAGGCCTCACTGATACCAATGAAAAACCATGGCCTTAAGCTCAATGCCAAAAAATGCATCATTATCCCCTTTGGAAAAAATTCAGTTCTCTCTAATTACCACATCGATGGGAGCCAACTAAATACTGAAGGTGTTATAAGAGATCTGGGGACACAGGTTGACAGCAACCTCTCCTTTGACCACCACATTGCCACTGTGATCAGAAAGTCCTTTTGTGTGGTACATCTCATTACCAAGGGTTTTACATCCAGGAAGAAAGAGGTTGTCATCGCTCTCTACTCTTCCCTCATTAGGCCAGTCATCAAGTATAATGCCCTATTTGGCATGTACCTCACACATGCAACAGCTGGAAAGTCCACAAATGTACCTCACAAAGAGGATCCTAGGCCTTAAACACATGTCCTACACAGACAGATTGAAAAAACTCCAGCTATTCTCTGTCTCATATTGTCTACTAAGAGACAATCTCTGCTTGACTTACATAGCCATGTCTAACCCAGCTCTGATAGAAATGCTACATCTAAAGAAATCCCGATCCCTCCACATCACACACTCCAGAGACCTCAACCTCATTACCACAATCAACAGAACATGCTGGAAGGACAGGTTTATAACCCAGAGACTGTCCATACTCTGGAATAGACTTCCCATGCATGTCAAGCAGAGCACCTCACTGACCCTCTTCAAGATAAATCTTGATGAGTGGATGAGAAATAGAAAATTCACCCCATAGATCACTCCAGTTCTTCTACTTGATAGATGTACTGGGAACTAACGTCGGGCGGCACTATGCCAGGGCATTTCTATGGGCTAGGCTTGTAAAGGCTCCAGGGCCATTAGCCTAGTACACGCCTATGAACCTATGTACAGACACAGTGTTCTAACATATAGTATTCATTACTATATATGACTCCTGCTGTATCCCTGAATTCAGTGATGTCCACATTCATGTTGTAATATATACATTTTAGGTCTGTGTTGGAGTTAACAGGAAATATATCAAAGTATATATGAGCTAGGACTGATAAACAGGTGCATACAGGAGCTTGGAGACAGGAGTTTGTTTCATGGAGAACACACAGCTAAGAAGGAATGCATTATAAATTGTTTTTGAATGCCTGCACCCTTCTCATGGCTCCTAATTAGCCTTCTGCTGTGCCCTATTAATCTATAAATCTGAATCCCAACCATGAAGTACAGCAAGCCATTTCAATGTGTATCAACTAATTGTTAGATAAGGAGTAATCATTTCTTCATTCCAGAATCAATTCATTTTAAGAATATTTCATATTAAAATTCATTCAAAAGGAGTGAAAAGAAGTCAGTTTTATCTTAATACCCCTTGTATTGCTCATTTTTCATCAGTTGTTATGTTTCTATATTCACTAGTGTTCATACTATAGTACTCATTTTTTTTCTTGTATAACAAATTATATAAATCATAATTGAATAGTCTAAGTGTGTTTCCCTGCAAAGTATTGCACATACTCACATTGCTAATTATGATAGTGGACTGTGTAGCTGTGCTCATTATGACTCTTAGTCCAGGTGATGTCTGAAAAGGGTCTAATGGTCAACAAATAAATAAAATGATACTTTATCCCATATATATATATGCAGAGACAGATACATCTACAGTCTATACAGCCTACTTATTGGGACTTGGTCATGTGTTTGCTAACAGTATGCAGTAAGAAGCTGTCAACCACAGACATGATGAAAAAGCTCAGAACTTGATACTACCGTAATACATGTAAAGACTAACCAAAGAAACACTGAACCCACTAAAAGTCAGCAAAACAATGCAGAAAAGGACCTTTTTATTTTTTAAGCACATGTTGTGAATTACTGTGGATATTTGGAACAACTAGCTATCAGCTGCATATTGTGGATGTAAAAGGGAACTCTTAAAGGGTGCATATGCTGGAGAGGTATTGTATATCCTGGTAACATTCAGTTTACAGGGCAGTTTCACAATAAAGTATGTTCAGCATCTTAATAATGAGTGCAAAACTGTTTCCCATTTAATACTCATTCTTCCTTCCAGGAAACGAGGCACTTTTTTGTGCAAATGATTTGGTGATCAGATCCTATAAGAAATCTGCTGAAACTAGCAGTAAATCCATGCTTATTAATACAGCCAAAATTCATATTTGATTTAAATCTTTGGACTTCTTCCTAAAATGCTTCTAAACAAAAGTTGCCTAACGCATGAAACATTTGGATTGTCATCTCCCCATAAAGGGATAACTCCGCTCAGTAAACAAATTCAAATAACTGCTTTTTGTTGGTCTGTCATATAGCCTTCATTACACATATCAAGGAAACCCACCTACCTACCTTAATCAATTCTTATTTATTAACTACAAAAGCCAAATGCACTCTAGTCAAAGGGGTCCTTCTACCTACCCTAGAATACATCTTAACCACTTATAACTGCTGGGTCTGTCTAAGACTGCAGCCATTTAAAATTATTCAAGATAGAGGCCCCATGATTTGAACATCATCATTATACTACATGGCAGAAAGCCAACTTATAACCCAAAAAGGAAGCTTCTTGCTCTCTATCTATATTGCTTTCAGCATAATGACTGTTCTTCCATCACCTTCCTGTTAAGCAGTAAATCAATACTCACCCACTTTGCAGCTCCACCACTAACACAACGGTCTTGGTTCATTTCATTACTTATCAAAGTGCTTCACTATGGATTTATCCTAATGGGATCCCAAGACAGGAAATCTACTCTTACTGCTCATTAAAATGTCATCTGTTCAGTACAAGAATGAAACTGGACTATTCATTTATTTATTGCCAAAATGAGCCTAACTATAACTGTTACCAGAAATTCTTGACTTAACTCTGTCGCATTTTTAAGTAATGTGTAGACCATGCCTAGAATTTTTGTTTGGGTCAGCAGTATCTGGTTACATAGTAGTTGAGTCTGTAACATACTTTTTTACTATGGCATTCCTGTAAAATATTGCTTATTCTCGGTACAAATTACATATATTTGAATAAATCAAAACAGTTTTGCTGTTTCCATTTTTAATGTTGTTTATTACATACTACCACAGACAGCTTTCTGAATACATGTGGAGTAACTATAATGTATTTTTAATGCATTTCTTTGTTAAACAGGTAAATTGATTTGTCTTCTATAGCTTCTTTACAGCCATAACCTGGGCCACGTGGTCAACATATTTCAATGCAAAATATATGGAGTAGAAGTAAGAGGAAACATGGGTATCTGCTGTAAAGCTTTATAAGTACAGAAAGAACAAGTAAGCCCTGCACATACAAATCAATCAGAAACCGTCAAACCCAAATGTTTCATGCATGGGGACCATGGGAGCAGTATGGCAGTAGCTTTAATCAAAGAACTGCAATACTGCAGTACTGCACCCTACTTGCCACCTAGAGAGCCTATGAGAAAAATAGTGTTCTGCAAGCACTTTAAACATCACATGTGACACCATATATTCATAGTTTTGTTAACCAGATTAACTTACTGATCACTGCTGAACCTTTCCATTTATGAAAAGGGCTGCAAGGTTAGGGGATAATCAACAGTCATTGACAATTTACACTAACAAGTCAACAAGAACATTTTGGAAGGTAGGTAAAACTGTCATACACAGTGGAAACAAGTGCAGACATAAAAAGACTATGTAAAAGTCACATACAGAGTAAGCACAAGATAAGATCAAACCATGGCGTTTAAGGCAACATCATTAACTACCACTAACACTGCGACAACATTCATCCCTGTTATAGCTGCTTACACATTTGTTGCTGTACTGCACCTTGAATACCTTGGCAGAGGTAAGCAGGGGCACTGACATAGGCTCAAAAGAAGTAATGGATGAAGCTGCCTTTAAAAGATGCTATAAGAAAAAAAATGATCATGCTGTCCTACTAAAACTAAAAAGTCTGTAAAAATGTTAGTTCACCAGAGTACTTTTTCAGACATAGCTGAAGTTTGTAGAAAGTAAGACGGTATGTAACATTAAGGAAGCTGAAATAAAGGACAACTGTACTATTAACTCCTTGGGAGGAAATGTTACTCTGCATGTTTGAAAAAACTATACAAAGTCTGTTTCTGTAATAATTGAGTGAGAAGTCTAAGAGACTGGAAATCTTTGTACTGAGCTTGAGTAAAAGACTGAAACAAAATGAAGTTCAGTAGTGTCTGTGTCACTGCCAGCCCAGCTATGTGGAATTGTGTAAATAATTATATGTCACTTGAAAATATTAATACATATTGTCTTGTTCTTTTATTATTTATTATTAAATATATTTAAACCTATCTTTGTGACAGGTTTGTTTAGAGATATTTAAGCTCTCAGAGTACTTACATATGTATTTGGTGACATTGTATAGGCCACTCCAATAGCCTTGCTTTTGTTCACACTTACCATTTGGATAATAGCAACATTACACAGTAGGATTGGCACCCTTTGTAAGGATCTTAGAGTAGCTGATAAGTTGTGGTTGGTGGCAGTGATAACTACCTTATAGTCTGGGCAGAAGGGGGCATAGCTAGTAAACCTGTGCCAGCCTTCCGAGTGTCTGTGTGTTTGTATGTAAATCAAATCTCAAAGTGTGTGCGTGTGGGGGGAGGCTACTTGGGCAGGGACACGAAGCTCTGGTAGGACAGATAGGGTGCTGGAAGTTTTGGCTTGACCACTCGGCTGAGATCTTAACCCTATAGCTGTGCCAGTGGGGAGTCTTATTGGAGATCTGAAGAAAGAGGGAGAGACCAGCCCCAGACTGACTGTGATCTCTGTGTGCTCTTAAGGGAAATTGTACTTTACTGTGTGTGTGTATTTGTCATCTTCCCAATATGTACATCCCTCACTGGTGCTAGTGATGAGGATTGAGGTTCCTTGAATACTGGGCAGTGCAGGAACATCACAGTGCCTAAGGAAAAGAAGTCACTGACAGACTGAGACACTCTCTGTTTATTGTGTTTGCTTTCATTATTTTGAGTAAATGTAATGTTTATTTAAGCTCTGGTTCATAGGCTCATAGGTGTTTACTAGGCTAACAACCACAAGGGCCTTTTTAAGCCTAGCCATGCATCCCAAATCTCTGAAAGTTCTGATACCCTTGATAAGTGTAAGCATGGGTCTGGGAGATGAACCATTTACAGGTTACCTCTGTCCATTAGAAATATAGGTGCCAAACCAGGGATGAATTTCTGGTTTCCCATCCAATTGTCCAAGTTGCACTTGAATTGCGTTAGGAACAAACTCTGCTTCATGTGGATGGGGAGCCTGTTCCATAGACAGCATAGTCTCTGGGATACATATCTATCTCCCTGGAAGATCCTATTTACATCACAGGCAAGGTTTAAGTCTTTAGAATGGGTAACTCTGGTGCTGTTTGTTTTGTGGATATGCAAGAGGTCCCTCACAGTGGGGTCTGACAATATCCTGCATGCCAGGCATAGATCTCCCCTCAAAAGCCTGTAGGAGACAGAATACAAGGATAGGGGCCTTGAGGTGGTCCGCATAGGACATATTACTTACAGTCTGTATTCTTTTAGTGAGGAACCTCTGTGGACATTCCATTTGTTGAATATGCCTGGTTAGGTACATAACAAAGGGGTCATTGTACTCAATTATAGCTGATTTATATAGATGAATGCCAAATACAGAGGAAGAATGACTTACCTGGACTTAGATGCCATATCTTTATTTATAAGTTGCGCAGTATAGAATGTTTTCCATACCACTGTAAACATGTGATGATCAAAGGCCAGATTACTATGTGTGCCCTTAAGTCCCTGACTACTGGGTCAGCTCTAAGGGGTGTGTTGTCAATATGATAGTTACCAAGGATGGATGACATCCCAAAGGATACTATTATGCATTTCATGGCATTTAGTTTTAGTCCATGGCTCTGACACCAGTTGTTTGTCTGTGTCAGCCCCTCCTGGAGAACATTTGTGTCAGTGTGAGATTCAACATCTGCAGATTTAGTCAGCCAAAGACTACTGACATTGGCCTTGACTTCTGAGAAGTAAATGCCAAAAAGGAGCGGTCCAAGGACTGATCCCTGAGGGACTCCACTTGTGACTGGCCTCTTTGTAGAGGTGGACTCCCCAATTCAAACTCCCTGGGTCCTATCTGTGAGCCAGTTGGCTATCCACCAGGTGACATACAGGTTTGTACCTAACTTCTTGAGTTTTTCAACAATACCTGAGTGGGGTATTGTGTCAAATGCCTTGGCCAGGTCAAGGTAGGCAGTGTGAGACTTTGTCCTCATCCATTGCTTTGGTGACCTTCTTAAAGAAGTCCACCAGGTTAAGTAGGCATGATCTGGCCATGACAAAACCAAACTGGGTTGGGTCCAGTGTCTGGAGGTTTACTATATCTCTATTGATCATCTCCATGATAATTCTTTCCATGGCTGTACATATAAGACTAGTGAGACTTATGGGTCTGTAGTTTCTATGGTCTGTAGATGGCCAACCTTTGTACAGAGTGATGATTGTTGCCTTTCTACATTCATGAGGCATGAAGCCTGTTTGGAGGCTACAGTTAAATAGTAATTACAGAAGCCCTGATCGGTCATGTTTCATGCTATTTAGAAGGCATCCTGGGATACTGTCTGGGCCCATTGATGCAGTGTTCTTGGACTTAGAGAGAGAGCATTAAGGAACTGTTCCCTAGTGATTGTAGGAGGAGTTATATTTGATCATATTGAAAAACAACTCAAAAAAGCAAAATAAATATACAATAAGAAAAAGCCAGATCCAAACAAAGCTGGTGCAGGAAAAAAGCACAATTTAATAGACACTTCTCACTAGCGCTTTGGCAAAAAATGCCTTCCGGGAGTACGAAGTTAAAAGCCTTGTACTATATATATATATATATATATATATATATATATATATATATATATATATATATATATATACTCAAAATAAACTAATTAACAAATTATTCAATTTAACAATAAAACATTTACCTTATTACAAATCCATTAAAAATGAATTAGACACAAATAAATTAAATCAAAAGTTTCCATTGTACACTGGGCTTCCTTTGCCCCCATGTATGCTAACCTCTTTATGGGTAAATATGAGGTTGAATATTTGTATAGACATCAGTTTTTTTATTAAATTTGTTATTACATATCATAGATTTATAGATGACTTGATTTTTTTATGTCGAGGTTGCATGGATATGCTTCCCTCTTTTATTCAAGATTTGGATAGTAGGTTTGAAATCAAGTTTGATGGTTTACAATTTGGAAACTCTGTTGTGTTCTTGGATGTAAACTTGACAGGTGTGGTTAGAGAGAAAGTAAAAACTAGGATCCATCAGAACTTTGAAAATAGCAAGCATTATTTACATAAAACAAGTTGTCATCCACCACATTTATTAAATTCTCTCCCTTTTGGAGAACTTTTTAAGGGTGTATAGACTATGTAACAACAGTGAAGAGTTATTTATTTATTTATTTTATTTTATTTTACATTTGTTGACCGGGCTAGTCCAGCTGGATGTATGTCCATTTTCAGTGGAGGCCCGGGGAGAAAAGCTCCAATGGTTATTACAAGTTTAAACAAAAACATAAAAGGATTGAAGGATAAAAGGATGAAAACAAAGATGAAAAGATTATATACAAAATTGAGTTAGTAGATTGTATACAAAATTGAATTAGTACACGTAAAACACATATAAGAGGAAATAGCAAATAGAAGATAAGATTAATAATCAAATAAGTAATTACTTGCAATACACACATGATAATACATAGCGTGAGTAACAAATTGACAAAGAAATGTGAAAGAAAAAATGTATATATTTATATAAAGAAATGTGTGTTACAATAAATATGTTTCTAAGAAGATGTTACCATTTTATTGACATCAAGAAAGCTCTGGTTAAATTAAAATATAGACTTTTTAATCAGAACTATAATAATTATGATAACTATAGCAGTTTTGTGAGTAGTAAGAGAAATAAGGAAGAACTAGATGAAGAAAAATGTACATAGTTACTTCATATAGTGCTTTTCCTGACCAACAAGTTAATATTATAAAAACTTTGGGCCTTTTTATTTAAATGTAAAGAGTTTATTAACTTGTCATGTAAACATCCTATTTTTTTCATTTTCTAGAGGTAGAAATATACAAGATATAATAGTCCATAATAAATTTACTAAACCTGTAGAAAATTTGTGTAGGAAAGTCTGTATTCAAGGGCTGTGGCTGACTAAGTTTGCGGACGACTGCAAACTGGGTGCTATAATAGTCTCTGGCCAACATGGAGATCCTCCAGAAGGGCCTAAATGAGACTGATGCATGGTGTCAAAGCCATGGTCTCAAGCCAAATGCAAAAAAAATGCGTAGTAATCCCCTTTGGAAAAAATAGAGTACCCGCAAACTCCAACAAAGGAGGTAATCCCCTGAAATCTAAAGAAGAAATAAGGGATCTAGGGACCCAAGTAGATAGTCAGCTTTCCTTTGATAACCATGTCGCCAAAGTGGTTAGAAAATCCTTCTATGTGACCCATCTGATCACAAAAGGGTTCGCATCAAGATCTAAGGATGTAATGGTGCCCCTTTACTCTTCCCTCATCAGACCCATTATTGAGTACAATGCACCAATTGGAATATACCTGGCTAGACATCTCCAGAAGCTGGAGAGACCACAGAGGTACCTAACCAAGAGGATTACTGGCCTCAAACAGTTGCCCTATGCAGCACAATTGAAAAAGCTAAGACTGTTCTCTGTTGCATACCGCTTTCTCAGAGGCGATCTCTGTCTAATGTACAGAGCCATGTCCAACCCAGAATTGTTAAACATGCTCCATCTTAGCAAAACCAAATCTACTCGAGCTACACGCTCTAGGGATATAAACCTCAGCACAACAATGAATAGAACATGCTGGAGGGATAGATTCCCTTCGAAGAGACTTCCCTTACTATGGAACAGGGTCCCGATCTACATAAGACAGAGCCCCTCACTATCACTCTTCAAGGGGAACCTTGATGAGTGGATGGGTAACAGAAAGTTCACACCGGGGATCACACCAACAGCACTACTAGATAGGGGCCAAGGGTACTAGCTGCTAGTAGAAGGGTCTAGGGAACTACTAAAGGGGCGGTGAATACTGCACAATGTGGCTGGGCTAATATATGCCTTCGGGCAGATAGCCCAGTACCAACCTATGAACCTATAACCTATGAGTGCCTGTACTAAATGTTCAATATGCAGCTATGTGTTTAGTTCTTTCAATTATATTAATGGCATTATTTTTAATCCCAAAGGATATTATTGTTGCAATACACCTAATGTAATTTATGTTTTGAAGTGCCCCTGCAGTCTTTTTTATATAGAGGAAACAAAAAGAACCTTTAAGATAGGACTGCAGGAACACATCAGAGATATTAAATCAGAAAAAAATACTAGTTCTGTTGCCATGCACTTTAAAATGTTTTATAATAGTAATCTAGAGTTGTTACAAGCTAGTATTCTGGAACAAGTTATTTTTAATGTGGGTGATTCTAATATTAAAACTAGATTGTTGTATAAAGAAAGTATTTATATTTTAAAATATGGTACTTTGAGCCCTTTGGGGCTAAATATAGAATCCACATGGAAAATTTTGATTTAATGTATTTGTGTTTAATAAGTTTTTAATGGATTTGCAATAAGGTAAATGTTTTATTGTTTAATTGAATAATGTGTTAATTAGTTCATTTTGAGTATATATATATATATATATATATATATATATATATATATATATATATATATATCTGGTATCAGTCTTTTAACTTTGTACTCCTGGAAGGCATTTTTGCTGAAGCACTACAAAATTGTGGTATTTCCTGCACCAGCTTTGTTTGGAACTGGCTTTTTCTTGTCATATATTTATATTTCATGATATTTCCTGAGGGAAGGTTGAGGGGAAGAAAGGGGTAAAGTTGGTGCTGAATTTATGAGCCAGGAGGTTTGCTATATATTCTGCCTCAATATAGGTGGCTCCACTTACAATGAGCTCTGCACACAATTGTGTATTGCCTTTGAGTCTGCAGACATAGCTAAAGAATGCTTTGTGGTTGTCTTTGGCCTGGGAGGCCAAACTTACCTCAAATTTGGCTTTGGTAGACTTTATTTGTCCTGTGAGTTGTTTGCTTAGTTTGATGAGAGTGCTTTTATCCTGCTGCATGCTGCACCTCCTAATTTTTGCCATGATTTTCTTCCTCCTATTATACAGCCAATTGATTTTGTGATTCCACCAGGGTGGATTATTTTCTGAGTTAGTTCTGTACTTCTTCCTGCTGGGTACAGCTGCCTCTATGCAGCTATTAACATGCTTGTACAGGGTTTCTCTGAACAGTTCTGCATAGGCAGAAAAGTTCTCAGGGTTTAGGGGGGCTTGCAGTTTTGCCAGGTTCTCAATTAATAGCAGGAGGTTAGCCTTAGAATAGTTTGTGAATATTCCAGGTTTAGCTGGGGGTCCAGGGTTTAGTTTTACTTCAAAGGAGACCATTTTGTGGTCTGACCTTACCAGTGAAGGCATTACAGAAGGGGGTGTGCAACAGTCTCCCATATTAGTGAGTACCAGATCCAGTATGGTTGCACCCCTGGTTGGTGTATTAACTATCTGGTCCAGGGAGTTTGTGTTTACAAAATCCAGGAATCTTTGTGCATGTACGTTAGGTGTTGCATAGGATTCCCATTTAATAGTGGGGTAATTAAAGTCACGCATGAATATGATATAGGTTGGATGGTTAGTGTTTCTAATATGTTTAAATACATGTTATGGGTTTCCTGGGTCATAGAGGGGGACCTATAGCTTGCAAGGAAGTGGTACTGGATTTTACCTATGGTGAACTGAACATGGATAAGCTCAAGTGCTTGTCCTGTTTGACCAGCCTTAAAGTATATTTATTTTTTATGTAAATAGAGGCACCTCCACTTTTAGTCCCTGCCTGTGAAGTAGCTAGCCTAAATGTATGGAAAGCATTATAACCTGGCATCTGGCTTTTTTCTGACTTAAAGAAAAAAAAGACTGCAATAATAAATGCATTTGGATTGTTTAAAAAAACTTGAAGGTTTGATGCAAGCTAATACCCCAAAACAAGGTATCAACCTCATCGCACTGGGAGAAAAGTCAGTCATGTTGGTACATACTATGATGCCCTCAGGCATCACTTATGTGGCTTTTCCAAGATGGAAGAATACTTGAAAGCCTTGCAAAATCTTAATGTTAGCTGCAACATAATCAGTTTCTTCCATAAAAGAAACAAGATATCTTGCTAGAAAGTATGCTAAGCATGATAAATGGCAAGCAGAATTGTATCAGTGTACTAATCCAACAGATTAATGGGCAGCATTTCAGTGGTGTCTCCACTCTGATCGTATACTCTCTAATCAGCCCCACAGTTGAATAGGTAATGCAGACTATTCACTTTCTATGCAAAATGGCACTTCATACTGAATGTTTTAGAACATGACTGAAAAGATGACTTGACCAGTAGTGGAGTGGACTAGTCTTGAGAGCCAATTCTTCATCTCAGAACTTCAGATGGTACACTGTGACCTCCCATCTGACCTTGCTGAAGACTACAAACTGTAGAAAAATAATATGCTATACAACTTCAGATTAATGCCACCATTATGGCTCAGTGTTTTCCTGACTGGAACTTTTCTTTGGGGAAGACAGTATAGTCCCAGTTACACAATATTCTACAAGTAGCCAAGAAGTCAGAGCCATACAGACCTATTCCAGAATCCTGTGCTGATCTCTCTTTGATACCACTATCAACTTTTCAGTTAAGGAAAAAAATGGTCTTCTCATGTTTGATCAAAAAAGAAATTCTGAATGCCTGTAGTGCAAGAAGTGGCTACATACCAATATCACTTTCAGAAAATTATGTGGAGGAGTTACTATTGATGGAAACCTTTCTACAAAAGTTACCCTCTGTGTTCCAAATGAATGAATTGAACTTTGGAAGACCTAACAACCATAGGTTCATAGAGTCATAGATTTATATTAAGCTGTTAATCAGATATATAATTTATAGCCTAGCATCAATATCCAATTTCCTCAGTACACTACAACAAAAAATAACTGCTACCCAATTTTGTCGAACTTCAGTGAGGGTCTGAGAGGCCAGACCAGAGATGAATGTATGGTTTCCCATCCAGTTGTCTAACTTGCACTTGAATAGGGTCAAGGAGTCTTTGCTTTATATGCAAGGGAAGTCTCTTTCATAAAAGATAAATGGTTAAAAAACAAGATATATCACACCAGTAAGTACTATTAATGCTGTAATAAAAGTTTAGCTCCCTAGAGTAGGGGTCTAGATTAGCTAATCGAAGAGGAATTACAGTGAATGCCTCTGTTGACCCTTAAACAGCGAAGCGACGGTTACACGAATGGCCAAATCAGCTATTTTTTCCTAAAAAAATTTCAGATTAAAAGCGTAAGTGACTTTTATTCTCTGATTGCAAGACTTTTATTTTCTGAAACAATAGATTTAGCCTCTAAGTAAAAGGTTTGTATTGGATGTTAAGCTTCAAAACATATGTAAGTATGCATTTATATTTTAATCTAAACCATTTCATGATAAGAGATATAAATGGTCAGTTTTACTGTATTACTATATTTACATTGAAAGACTTAATATATTTCATTTAACTTAACGTAACTTATAAATATATTTCTAAATGTTAAACAAATACTCCCTGTAAGAGAATGTCCATAAATTATAAGGAATAGAATTGGTATCTTTAAGACTCTATAAGTTAAGAATTTTATTTTGTTTAGCTTTGCTTAGTATGTGCATTGCTGGGTTAAATTAATGTCATATCTAAGTGATATGCTAATTACAAGGGTTAAAGGGGTGGTGATTTTGTTTTCTTTGTTCCTTGGTAACACATTCCTTTTGCAAGTCATTTATGAAGCAATTAACACTTTAAAAAGCTCAAGAGCAAAAAAAATGTTCCAGCTATGTGAAAATGCTTGAGTCTTGCTTCCTGCCTGGTCATTGAGCTGTTTTGAAGAAAATCTAGGTCAAAGCTCATTAGTGAGGTCTATGAAAGCAGGAAGAAACTTTATTTTTCTTTCTTTTTTTTCAAGTATATATGTGAAAAATCTACCCGAAATAATATCTTTTTTACATATTTATTTAGAAGTGAAGAACTGGTAAAAGAAAAGCTATAGCAATGTTTTATATTGAGCTGCTGCTGACATATAATTTGCTTACATTTTGTTGAATGTTACTAGTTTATGCTGTATTGTTATTAACTCTGTATATATTAATGGAAAGAAGTAAAGTTAGATGTTTGTTACTGATTAGAACAGTTTAAATATAATTAAGAGGAATGACAAACATACAATGGAAATTAGTAGCTGCTGTGTGCTGTGAGTTGTCATTTTTCAGATGCTGTAATCAAATTCTAATGTCAGGGTGTGAAACTTAGATCAGAATAGTATTTCATGATGGCTAAAACACTGACAAAGAGGACTGATAAACTTACAATGGAAATTAGCACCTGCTGTGTGCTGTGAGTTGTCATTTTCAGATGCTGTAATCAAATTCTAATGCCAGGGTGTGAAACTTAGATCAGAATAGTATTTCATGATGGCTAAAAACACACATTTAAATTAATCAAGCAGGAACCCTTTTATATAGTCAAGATTGCTTGTAATTCTAGAATTAATAAGAAGAATAAACATCTTATGAGAAATATGCAAATGTACAAGGAATGAAATACCTACTATGCAATATTAATAAAAGAGCAGTATCACTAAGTTAAGAAATATAGACACATACTGTAATCTCTAACAGATAGTTGATTAAATAGCTCGTTGATGGGAGGCTTTAGAAATATTAGTTCTATAGGCTAAGGTAGAATATTAGTATGCAAATAAGACAGAAACAATATATTTAAATAACAAACTGTTTATAATAAAGATATGCATTACATATACTTGCATATGGCAGAAATTTGAATGCACAAGATCTCATATACATAGAAAATCATAAAGAAAATATTGGAAAATATCCTGAAAACTGAAATTTGAAGCTTGGTCATGTAAACGTTGAAGATTTTTGCATAGTGTATGGTATTAGATTCTCTAAGACTACCTGAAATAACTCATTTCAGAAGTCAGAGCTGAAATTTAACTGTTATATTGGTGAATTAGTACATCCATTTTGAAATAAAGTAAATTATATCTTTCAATATGTTTAAACCCAGGAAGGGAGAATGGAATTTAAATTACGCTCATTGTAACTTTTAAATGCAATATTGACTGCATGTAGTTTTTTACTCCATAGAAATAGCGAGGCATTCTCTTTGACCTCAGTAATGTACATATTATTATGAATTAGTTTACTAAGCTAAAGTATTTTAAAATATATTGATATTTATCATATTAAGAATGTTGCACAATTTTAAGATATAGACACTTGAACTTTTAAAATTAATCCAGAGCTTTTGTTAGAGCTATACAATATGTATATATCTTTCAGCATGATATATATATATATATATATA
Source organism: Protopterus annectens (assembly GCF_019279795.1). Lineage (NCBI taxonomy): Eukaryota > Metazoa > Chordata > Ceratodontiformes > Protopteridae > Protopterus > Protopterus annectens. Next base: position 210,969,460 of record NC_056744.1, on the reverse strand, counting down.
TATATACATATATATATATATATATATATATATATATATATATAGATCTAGGCCACTTGAATGAATGCACACTTTACCAAACACAAAAACGGCGAGCATAACACACTGAAACTGCAACAAGCTGAAAATACAGTTTACTGATGCTCAAATCACCGAACACACATAACAGTGTATTAGTGCAGTCACACCTAGGGCCTAAAACCACAAAATTTAAAGTGATATTATTCCCCATAGTGCACATTCAAAACAAGTAGATGTAACATGTTGAACTACTCAATAAATGTGAATATCCAATGCAGATAATGTAAATATATCCATTATATTTTCAAAAGGTTTGCGACAGCCTGCAAGTACTGCAACTGAGTATACTCTGCTTTATGATCGAAAATGGTCTGAAACTGCTGCTGTCAGTGAAATAATGCTTTCTTCTTGGGAGAAGGAGGACAAGCAGCACAAAGTCGGTGACAAACCTCATCCACTCTTTGTTTCCGAACAACAGCCATTAAAATGTTACACAAATCCCACACGTTTCCCCGTTATACACTTCAATCTTCTGTGCCAGGCTTTGATGGCATTCTGTGTTCTGGGTCGATTCAGCTCATTTAACACATATATGTTCCAAAACTTAATGCGAAACAATGGTGGAAATCGCATACAAGTAGTCGATCTAGTGCAAAAAGCCATGGATTTACCAAGGAGGTACCACTCTGCAAAATATTTAAGCAAAGCTTTCCCTTTTGTAGGAAAGTGCCTTTAAGTAGTGTAAATATGCTCATCACATCCTTTTCATCCAAGAATGCCAGTGCAGCTAACTGTTTAACACAGTGCTGAAAATGCATATTTGAGATGAACAATGAAGCAAGTCCAAGTGCCTGAACTTTACGCCAAATATTCCTCCCGAAATGAAAAAAACAACTTTTACAGATCACATTATTCACATTACACTTTATGCTTTTAATAGCTGCTATCTCAAAATTGCACAAAATGAAACTAACAGCATAAACTAACCCTTGCTCAGTGGAAAATTCAAATAGACACTGCCACATGAAATTATATGACCGGAATGACTGCTTATTCATAAAGCATTATATTAATGGTACACTTTTGCAATAAGCACCATACTTCACAACTGAATATATGGTGTACAATTGTCGACATTTCGCATCCCTAGCAAAGTAAGTGCCATCCATCAACCAAATATCAGCTACATTTAAATCCTTTAGCTTTTGTTGTATAGTTAACAATACAGCTGTGCTCTGCTTACTTTGATCACTGACCATTTTTTAAGGAAAGCTCCATCTTTGAAAGGAAAATTGTCTGGATTGATATCATCTAAATATACTGTTAAACCAAACCTCGCCCCTCTCTTCTTTGAGTGGATTCTTTTCGCTGTCTGTAACAACAATTTTCTGATTGGTAAATACGGTGCAAAATCTAAAGAAGAAGATACTACAGTGTCATCTACTATCACACAGGATGATTCTTTGGAAAAAGCTGCCCTCTGCTTTAACTCTGCAAATACTTTGTACTTTTCAATTTCCTCAGGCTCTCCTGAATGAAAGTGTTCCACCGACTTCACTAGCTCTTCACCTGAAGTTACAGAAACTGTAATAGCTCTGCCTTTACATTTTTCTGATGCTTTATACGTACAGCACCAATACATTTTCATCTTGTTCTTCTTCTCCAGCTGATAGACATATCCTTCCATCAGCAAAACTTCACCTCCATGCTGGGACTTTACACTTTGATACACCTAACCGAAAACACCAGGTGGTAGCCTACACAAATCCGCCATTCTGTTTTTTAGTACGTTCATACACATTGTGAACAGTGGTGGCTGGTGACTTCAAATCAAAGGGGGGCTGCAGGAGACAGCTGTGGGGTCAATGGGAAGGGGTGTGGCCAACTAGAAAGGGGAGAAGCTATGCTCAAAACCACAAAAAATAGATATACTGCCCTGGGTGCCAAACCGTCATTATGAGAGTCCAAAATGAAGTGTAGAAGAATAAAAATATTTCAATGCATTGGCTGCATGACAGCTTAATATCTAGATGGAAACAAAAAAGGTTGTGAGGCATGAAAAAATAAATTACTTTTTTTTTAAATACATTAATGGAATGCCAGTCAAAATCAAGTATAAGAAAAACAAGCAGCACTCAACTCAAACCACTTCTTGCACTGCAGTTCTAATTATAATTTATATTCAGCTTTACTAAAGTACCAAGTAACATGCTGAAAGTAGAAATCTCTGATGCCCCCACTTGTAAAAATGTTCCTTATCCAAAAAAAGACCTGCTGCCTGACATCTACTTGTTTCATGGGGAAAACATGATCAAAGTAAAAAATGAAAAGCAAACAGGAAATAAGCTCAAGATACATTGCTTAAAAGGATTACTGTACAGGTTATGGACCACACTAAAAGGATTACTGTACAGGTTATGGACCACACTATTGGCATTCTGTTTACGGGTAAATCCTGCAGAGATGACTGGAAGTCTCCAAGTGTAATGAGACTCTTAAAATAATGTAATCCTGTCCTTTATTACAAATACTGGCATATGTATTTCAGTACCCAAGGCTTATACATTATCTAGTTAAGTATTCTCTACATGGCAACAGAAAGGCTTTCAATGTTGGCAATTCTTTAACAGTATGCTTATTACAGCTTACTTGCATCATGCAATCTCAGCCAAGCTTACCTAATGGTCATTAAAGTATTGCTTCTTAAACACAGAGCAACAGGCACTTTGAGTTATAAGCATAAATCAACAGTACAAAAAATATGACAGAAACCAGACCATTCTGTAAAAATCAAGGACAGATGAAAAGCCACTCTAGTACTTGTGTCTACCTTGGATGGGGGGATACTCTGCACATTTACACTGCATAACTACTCCTTGCCTTGCTTCGACACATCCAGAGTCACTACATGGGGGAGTGGGGTGCAACAAGTATGTCACAGTTTGAAATGTCTCTGGCTGACTTGTGATGGCCCTGACACATTTGTCATACCTCTCAACCTCAGAGCAAGAAATCTGGACAAAGTCATACAAAGAAATGGGACAAAGGCCCAAAAATAAGGACAATTTTTTAAATATTGCTCTTATAAACTTAGAAATATAATAGAGGTGTTGCATTAGTATGAATTTTCTGAATGGTATGAAATCTGAAACACAAATGTCTGTCATTATTTTCTAACTTCAGTCTTTAATGATTTGTCACTAATTTGCCAAAAAAACACAATTTTATGAAAAATGGACCAAAAATGTGATGTAAAAATATAAAATAGCAACACAATACAGCTGGGAACCTGTCAAAGAAGGGATACTTTAATATTAGTACTGCTAACTTGAGCAGCTGACAAAATAAAAAAATCTACATGCATTTCTGAAATAAAAGTAATCTAACTGATTATTACAGTTATTTCTTAATTATAAACCCTCCATGTTTTCTTCCAAAATTGCTATTTTGCAGAGGGATCATTAGGAGAAGAGCAACATTTTGAGCCAAAATCAGGGACAGTTGAGAGATTTGGCTATGCCTAATTCTATAAAGCAATTTATTTGCATGTACCTCTCAACCTGTTAATGCAATAAATCTGGACAAGACCAAATATATTGGGGGAACATATAAACAGTACTAAAAATTGTTCTTGTATAAACTGAGACAGTTGATAGAACAGGTCTTACTTTAGCATGCATTTTTTTGAAGGTTATGAAGTCTGAAACTCAGTGTGTCATTATTTAGTGACTTAATTCCTAAATGATTTGCCAGAAAACCACAAATTTTATGAGGAACAACCCAAAAATAAGAAGCAAAAAATCTATTCATTCTTTGAAAATCTGGACAGTTGGGAAATATGGTTCAGCTGGGGCTGCCAAAGTTTGCCGCCCTTCCCCCTCACAAAACCATGGTCGAATGGAGCCTCCCCCTGCAGCCATTCCAATGATCCATTACTTGGCTATTTCACTCCATTTACCATAAACACTAACGTGCATACTGATTTACTTCTATGATGATTTGAACTTCATTTGAAAGTTTTATTTTGCATTTTATAGCACAAACACTAAGACATATGCTAAACAAACTTGGCATTAAAACTTCTCTGCCATTGAAACTCACACTCATTGAAACAACATTGAAACCTACATTCAAAGAAAATACATTTTACCCGTGGCAGATAAAGATTAATTATGGGCTGTTTTCAAACCATAGGCCCCTTGCATATGAAACATACATGTGCTCTTTGATACACCTTCCTATTGCTTTGAACATTTTTCCAGTAAACAATGAAACAAAACGCATGCACCAATGACAAAACGCCCAATTCAGAACATTTCCATCATAAAAGTCTACTCAAACTTCTACAGTCCACTATTATCAGTAAATATGCACAATTCTACAGTCCACCATTATTAGTAAATATGCACAATCTCTGAAGTAGTAAAAAAGTAATCTAAATAATTCCACATTAAATAAATCTGTAATGAAGAGGTTGCTGCTAGCAATCACCTTTATATTTCATGGTTTCATCGAAAAATAAAGTGTCTGAGGAATAAATTGCCTAAGTTACATTAAAAATAAGCTAGTAATATTACAATAGGAAATGGATGGCAAACTGATAACAGGCTCATAGTTAGTATCTTAACTTTCAGTACGGCAGCATTCACACCTTATGGGAGTAGAACCAACAACCTTCTGCATCAAAAGCAAGTACACAACCTGTTATGCTATTAGCAATGAGAGCTGACTTAGCATAATCCACTAAACTTCTCTTCCCCTGCAGCTCTCAGCTCCTTGTAAAATCTACTCAATAGTCAACTGCATCTCAACTTCACAGCACAAGAAATCTGGAAAAAGCCAAATTTATTGGGGTGGGTCAAAAGGGCAAAAACCAGGAACACATTAAACTTTGCTTGTATAATCTTGGAAAGCTGCTAGAATAAAATGGTGTGTTACCACCATACATTTTACTGCCAAGGTCCCTGTGCAAAAGAGACAGAACAACATACCACTATGCCAAATCACCTGCTTTGTGAAAGAAAAATGTTGTGTTACCACCGTACATTTTACTGCCAAGGTCCCTGTGAAAAACAGTCAGCGCAACATATCACTACGCCAAATCAGCTGCTTTGTGAAAGAGAGGAAGACTGAAACTTAAATGGCTATCATTTAATGAATTCAGATCTCACCATAGCGGTCAAGCTCTTAGCACAAAACACCTGGACAAACCCAGTAATGAGGGAATACAGCCCTCAAACATATTCAGTGAATTCAGTTCTTGCCATAGCTGTCAACCTTAGCACAAAAAACCTGGACAAAGCCAATAACAGGGTAATACAGTCCCAAAATTAAGGACAAATTCAAATAGTCATCTTATAAACTTAGAAAATTGCTATAATAAAAGGTTGTGTTACTATATATTTATTGCGAGAATAAAAAGTTGTTTTACTATGTATTTTCTGAAGAATATGAAGTCTGAAATTCAAATGCCTGTCAATTTTACTTCTGACGGAACAAAAACAATTTTCAGCAGAGGCCCAGGGAGAAATACTGTAGACGCATGCCTTTGTAAAATGGCAGGACACCAGAGCAAATCCACAACAGACTCCACACAGAAGGCACCCCAGCCAAGAATCAAACCAGAAAATCTATAGCTGTGAGGCAACAATACTGCCACTGCACCATCAAATATGTAAGGAATTAAACATTCAGAAACCTGAAGTCTGAAATTCAAATGCCTGTCAATTTTATTTAACATTTGTTAATCAGGACAGTCTGACTTGGAACAAAAAAACAATTTTCAGCAGAGGCCCAGGAAGAAATAATGCAGACATGTCTTTGTAACATGGGAGGACACAAAAGCAAACCCACACAAACACAGGGAGAAGATACAGACCCCACAAAGACGGCACCCCAGCCAAGAATCAAACCTGAGAACCTGCAGCTGTGAGGCAACAATGCTACCACTGCACCATCAAATATCAAGCATTGCAACATTTACAAACCACAGATATTATGAGGAACAGATCAGATCAAATATGAGGCAAACATCTGCAATTTTTTTACAAATGGTGGTGGGTAGGGAATTCACCTCTTTAACACCTGCATACAAGGTACAGGGTTCAAGCCTGAGGTATTTCCTACCACACCACCATGAGTCTAACCACCAGTATATTGCACCTGGGGCATTTCACACACACACACACACACACACACACACACACACACACACACACACACACACACACACACACACACACACACACACACACACACACACACACACACACACACACACACACACACACACACACACACACCTCCCTTGTAGCAAACCACCATACATCCACATCCCTGTCCACACACTTACCTGTAGCAAACCACCATAAATCCAAATCCCTGTCCAAGTAAGCTAAGAAAACCCATGCAAATCCACACCAGACCCTGCCTGTCATGAGATCTTCCCCCGACGAGACTGCAGCAAACTCCAATCCAGACCCTGCCCATCGCGAGATCTTCCCCCGACGAGACTGCAGCAAATTCCAGACTGCTGACGTTGCAGTCCGACCCCGACGCGTTTTCCCAGTGAGTTCCAGGACAGTCTATGCAGTTTAAAACTGCATAGACTTCTGGGAGCTCCGTTCTTCATGTTTCCCAGTCAGGACTGCTGCTGAGACAATCTGCGCATGCTCCAGACTGTCTCAGCAGCAGTCGGGACTAGTGCGTGAAAGTCCGCGATTTTTTAATTTTTTTTTTTATTTTTATTTCTTTATTTTACAGTTGAGGGGGCTGCAGTCCGGCAGTCCAATAGCACAGGCCGCCCCTGATTGTGAAGCATCCGCAGGTTATTTAAAGGTGTACTCATTAACTGTAGTGTTAAAACTACTGTCGGTAATTTGGGACTCAATAAACTGTCTTTTCGTTAAGTAGCACTTTTGATAGCCTGTGTGGGTGATGTGTGTGCATTGATTTTCCTTTTGTATAATAGATTAGTATGATAACATTACCTCTCATATACAAGTTTACAGATATCTTTATCTCTTCAGGTTTCAGTGTGTTCCACTTATTTATTTACAGATTTTGTTTAAAAATGTTGAATAGGTGAATAAGTTAAGAATATTTAATAGATAGTTTATAATAATATTACATAAAGAGGTATATAGTGCACTATTTGTATGATTATTTAATACTTGTGATTAATAGAACAGGATTATTAAACTTTTATGTAGTAATGTAGGAATAGTTTTAAATGGCAATATATATAGCTAAATCCATACTCTCTTATTATTTTAACTTACATATATTATATTAATTATTTGCAAGTCAAGGTAACTTTTGTTTATTTTTTTGATGATTTTTTTGGTATTGCTAGGTAAAGAGAAAGTGTAATAGTTTGTCTATTTGATAAGCAAGCTAGGAACATTGAAATCCATGGTAGGTTGCATTTTATTAATAATATATACAGTTACAGTTGTAGAATTATTTTTGTTTTTGCTATTTATGAGTTTTAGCAGTTTAGTTTGTAGAAAGGACAAATAAAAAAATCTGTTAAGACAGTGTTATAGGAGTGCATTAGAGTCTTATATGCTATTACATTAATATGGTGTATAAATATGTCATATTATCTTTTAAAAGAAATCTTTTTAAATAAATGGTATGGGTAGTTTTAATCTATTATCTATTAATGTAAATGGATTATATAATGGCAGTAAAAGGAAATCATTAATGAGATAACCTAAAATTAAATGGAGAAGAAAATGCATATTTGCAAAAGACTCACTTGATAGATGAAGATATGCACTATTTAAATAACTTAGATACAAAATTTTATTATCTGCTTCTTTTAACAAAAAGAGTAGAGGAATTGCTATACTTTGGAGAAAATCAACTGTAACGCCTAAGGTCATGGAATCCATGTAATGATTTCAATGGAATGCATATATTTGTAATAATCAAATATAACAGCAAACACTATACACTAGCTATTTTTTATTGCATCTCTGGAATAGGTACAAGAGTAACTAAAGATCATATAAACTTACTACAAAGCCATTGGAAGGGTAGTTTAATTTTAGCAGAGTTTTTAACAGCATATCTAGAACAGAAGATACAAGTGAACAGAAGAACGCTAAAATTCTGGCATCAGCTAAAGCACTAAACAGATGAATTAGTAATACTAATTTAGTTGATTTAATAGTAAAGGCAGAAAATAAGTCATTCTTCTTCACTCATTATTCTTATGCACATGGGATGCAAACTAGAACTGACAGGATTTAAGACTAAGATTTACTTAATAAAGTGAATCATTCTAAAACTATTTCTTGTCCTTTATATAATCACAATGTTGTTGTTGTGTCTTTCGGCTTTTCCCGGTTAGGGGTCACACTAATAAGCTTACTTCAGATACAGAGGAAATGCTTACTATTTAAAAAAGATCCATGAGGATCTTAATAAAGATAAAAATAATAATCCTGTTGACTACAAAAGTGGCAAGTATTTAAAGAAAATGTTACTAATAAATGTAATGATAAACAATTATCACTGTTGAAGAAATTTATTACCCTAATAGAAAATAAAGAAGCCTTATAAAAGAGAAAAATGGTAAAGTACCACGAATAGATGGTTTAAGTATGGCATTATGTAGTCTTCTATTAAACATTTTAGAATTACTGAGTGACATTTTCAGAATAATTCAGAGTGACAAAATAATTCCTCCCTCATGGAAATTTTCTGTAATCTCATCTATACTTAAGAAAAGTATAATAAGTTTCCTCATATAGACATATTTCATTAAGTGTAGACTGTAAAAAATTACTTCCATCTTTGTTACAAGATTAACAGATATAGCAGATAAATTAATTAATAAAGATCAAACAGGTTTATAGTCAATAGATTAATGTATGATAATATAAAAAAGGTAGTAACTATCTTAGATTTAGCAAAAGGAATGAATAGGAAATTGGACCTAATTAGCTTAGATATCGAGAGTTTTTGATTCTGTAGAATTGGAACTACTTGTTTAAACCTTTAGAAATGTCTGCATTTCCATAACAGTTTATTGGAATATTAAGAAACCTGTATAGAGACTCCAAGCCTTATGTTAAAACTGACCCCTGGATTCACAAAAGATTGCATGGAGTGCAAGATTGGTGCAGGAGCCTATGCAGGCAATATGTCTGCTATGCGATCGTGGAACAGCCTGCAGGGGCATGCACAAGCACTCCCACACTAATCTTGCATGGACTAAGCCATGGTATGCAAATCACCCCATTTGCAGGTGAAATCCATGCAAATGAGGTGATTTTGCAATCCAGGAAGCTTGCAACAGTCCATGCAAGACTAGTGCTATCCGTAGAAATGTACTCGGTTAGTAACCGAGTACATTTCTGCAAAATCCAAAACTGAGCTATGACAGCTCCAAATAAAGGCTGCATATCATTGAGGAAGCATGTCAATGGCCAGGTATAAGGCCATTGGCATTGCAAACAATACAAAAAATTAAAAAATCAACTTTCATTTTTTTTTCGCCGATCTCGACTGTTTAAGTATAGGGCAGCATCGTGCAAATAGGATCGGGGAGAAAATAAGAAAATAAACTTAAAATAAGTATTCTAATTAAAATCAGTATTCTTCCATGCAAGTCAAGGGCAGGCAGAAGAAAACCTGGCCAGTGAGTAGTGGCTGCTAAGCGGGGAGGCTCAATGTGAGATATGTAACTATGCATTAGCAGGCAATCCTATGCAAATGAGGGAAAGGATAGTGAATCCCAGTTTTCCCCAGCATGTGAAGCAGGTCCCAACAGTGTAAAAGTATGAATAGCTGGGTGCAAGACTAGGAGGTAGATGACATCATGGGGGGTGTCAGGCATACTGTAAGGAGATTGATGGCCTGTGGCACGGGTTTGCTCCTAGCTTAGCACAGCTAAGCTAGGGGGTGTGACTAAAATTGCATAGCACTCTTTACAAAGTGTAAGCGGGTGTGCATGCCGCACACCGGGTTTTACAGGAAGAAAAAAGAAGTTAAACCAGGAAATAGCAGAAGTCTGCAGATTTGAGCACTCTGTTTGCGCGGTGTGCACACGGGCTCAAACAGGGAGGCAATGGGAAGGGAAAACAGCAGGAGGAAGATATTCAAGGAGAACTAGTGTAGCTGTCAGGTAAAATGTATCAGAATCAGCCAATTACACAGACAGCAGACCATCCCAGCCCAGAACACTACAGAACACCCTCACCTCTGTTTTTTTCCACACTCTACACCATCAGTGTATAAAAGCGGGGACATTTTAACAAACAAACCTACAAAATGAGAAGGGCTGCAGCAGGCAACATAGAACAACATGTGCAAGAGGCTGAGGGTGGTGATGTGTGATGTGAATGCTGCCAAACAGCCCACGGTGAGGAGACAGAGAAGAGTGTACAGACCCAGGGTAACCTACCAGGGGCTACATGAGCTGGAGATAGTGGAGTGCTATAGGGTGGACAGAGACCTCCTACAGCAAATTGTTGAACTGTGCCAGCCACACCTGACACACCAAACTGACCAAGGGGAACCCATCCCAGTGGATACCAAGGTATGTGTAGGCCTAGGTATACTAGCCACAGGTACCTCCCAAAGCACAACTGGGGATATCATGGGGATCTCACAGGCATCAGCATGCAGAGTATTCGACCAGTTCCTGGATGCCATGGCAGCACATGCCAGTGAGCACGTATATTTCCTCAACACATGTGAGGTGTTGACCAGCAATATGTGCCTCTTCCACCAAATAGCAGAATACCCTGGGGTAGTGGGTGTTATAGACTGCACGCACATGTGCATCAGAGCACCACCCGGTGAGCAGGGTAGGGCCTACATCAACCACAGGGGCATCCCCTCCATCAGCTGCCAGGTCATATGTGATGCCCAGGGCATTATAATGAATGTGTGTGCTGGCTGCCCCGGAAACTATGATGATCCCCACATATGGCATCTAATGCAGCTGTACCAGTGATTTGCCAATGGGGCATCCCCTACGCTCACCTAGTAGGGGATGCTGGGTACACACTGGAGCCGTGGCTGATGACACCCATCAGAAATGCACACACACCTGAACAACAACGCCATAATAAGGCACATGTACAGGCCAGACATATAATAGAGCATGTGTTTGGGATGCTCGGGTCATGGTTCTGGTGTCTAAATACATCCAGTGGAGCCTTGCAGTATTCACCAGCTACATGTACCCAAATTGTTATGGTATGTGCTATGCTACACAATATGATCCTGTGGAAACAGCAGCAGCAGGAACAGCATGGGGCAGGGCCACACAGCCCCCCACCAATGCCAAGGCCTGCACAGGCACAGAGTGATCCAGAGGAGGAGCAACCTGAGCCTGCCCCAGTAGGCAGAAGGAGACATGCCCAGTATGCCCTGGCTTTGGCAAAGAGACAATGCATAGCACATGCACTGACATAGTAAGGACCCAGGGAATGACACCTCTCTCTCTGACTCACACATACAGTAAAAGGGATGCCAAATATGAGACTACCTGTGCTCAACCATGTATAGGGAGTGCGCTATGTGCATCTGACATAGGCAGCACTGCAGCACCATCCACAAGTCTGGCACACCCTCAAGGTAAGTCAATCAACCTACCAATTGCCAAATGGAGTAGAATGTGTTGTTACCTGTAGCTATGGTATGGATGTGAGCATGCAAGGGAATTGGGTGGCTGAATGCTATGGCAGCGGGCAGTAGATACTCATAGTGGCACCATGACATCTGTAACACATACTGGATTCATCATAGTAGCCAGCACTACACAGGGTGGCAAAACCCACTGCAGGAAATATGCTGAGCGACATGTGTGTCCATATGACCCACACATGCTAGTCAGGATGGTTCACATACCAAACAACAGTCTCAGCCAGCAGGAGAGGTGTAGACAAACCCAAACAGAGCCTGTGCCATGGCCCCAGAATGATGGCTATGGTTACCTCCCCCCCTCTCCAGGCCTACACAGACAGACCACAGCAGGGCAGGCAGTGGGATGTAAGTTCTGAAGGGTAGGAAGTCAGACAATAATATGTAGGGCAACAAAAGCTGCAATCTGTAGTACACTGACATATAGTTAGCAATACAGAATGAAATGGAGTACCTGACATACCAGTACAGTCATAGCAAATGTGTACAAGTTTCACGTGTGCCCCCCGCATCCTACATAGTAATGTAATAGCAGTCAGGTGTGCCCCCCAACCCTGTGTAGAAATGTAGAAATAGTCCAGTGTGCCCCCATCCAATATAGTAATGTAATAGCAGTCAGGTGTGCCCCCCCATCCTACATAGTAATGTAATAATAGTCAGGTGTGCCCCCCACTCCTGTGTAGAAATGTAGAAACAGTCAGGTGTGCCCCCCGATCCTACATTGTAATGCAATAACAGTCAGGTGTGCCCCCCCCAACGCTGTGTAGAAATGTAGAAATAGTCAGGTGTGCCTCCCATCCTCCATATTAATGTAATAACAGTCAGGTGTGCCCCCCCACTCCTGTGTAGAAATGTAAAAACAGTCAGGTGTGCCCCCCCCTGCTATGCAGAAATGCAGTAACAGTCAAAGCCAAATGATCGATGGATACCCTGCAGAGACAGCATGCTACCTGTTGGTGTACAATACAAAGGTCAGCACTGCAGCACAAACTACCTGGACATGATCCACACATTCAATACAAACGGCCATACTGGGCATGCTCACACACTTAGAGAAATGAAGGCAATGTCAGTCAACAACATACTGAAAGGTCATACTGGGCATGCTCACACACTTAAACACATGAAGGCCATGACTACAAGCACCAGTGGACCAGACATATCCGGCAGTTGCAGTTGTTAGTGCAGACACTCATCAGTATGCACCACTCATGGCTTGCACACACAGTGGATAGGAATACAGACATATACGTCAGGACAACACACTATAATAAGCCAAAGGTAGACATACATAGATGTGTGGAAGAGCATGACTGTGACAAGGAGCCATCCACGCTTGTCCCACCCAGCACACAGCCAAAGGGCCCAAACACATGAGGTGCAGCTGTCACTCACTGCAGATACTAGCCACCAGTATCTGTCAGCATTACAGACTATGTGGTGCACGTGCCAGCTGTGCAACATGACTGTACAAGGAAGTAGTAATTTAGCAGCTGTATACATGTACCTGTGACATATGACCCCATGTGTGCCCGCATGTGGCTTGTGAACACCTAGATGAATGGGTTATGGCCCATGCACACATCGCCCTCCCCATAGCCCTACTATGACAAGACTGATGAGGCCATCCAATGTGAAATACACCTTTGGGAGAGTTGTACCCCAGTAATCTCCATGGCACTTCCCATAACTGCATGCTGCTGTAGTGTAATAAACTAGTTAGGAAGGAGTTCTAACCCCAGACATGGCAACTGTGTGTGTCTGTGTAGGTGTTTGTGTGTGTGTGTGTGTGTGTGTGTGTCTGACTGTGTAGAGAGCAATGCTTTTTAGGGTATTCACACTCCTTACAATTCATATACTCAACTTTGGCAAGGCTGCTGATGTCACCCACCTAGAAATATACCTCTGGGAAGGTTGTAGCCCAGTAATCTCGGTAGCGCATCCTGTAACTGCTGTAGTGTGATAAAGCAGTTAGGTAGGAGTTCTAACCCCAGCCTTGGCAATTGTGTGTGTGTGTGTGTGTGTGTGTGTGTGTGTGTGTGTGTGTGTGTGTGTGTGTGTGTGTCTGTCTGTCTGTCTGTCTGTCTCATTGTAGAGAGCAATACTTTTTAGGGTACTCACACTCCTTACAATTCATATACTCAACTTTGGCAAGGCTGTTGATGTCACCCACCTAGAAATATGCCTCTGGGAAGGGTGCAGCCCAGTAATCTCCATAGTGCGGCCTGTAACTGCATACTGCTGTAGTGTGGTAAAGTAGGTAGGAGTTCTAACCCCAAACTTGGTATGTGCATGTGAGTATATGTGTGCATTTGTGTGTGTGTAGAAAGCAATGCTTTTTAGGGTACTCACACTCCTTACAATTCATATACTCAACTTCGGCAAGGCTGCTGTTGTCGTAGCCCAGTAATCTCTGTAGTGCATCCTGTAACTGTGTACTGCTGTAATGTGATGTAGAACTGTGGTAGGATTCCATCCCCACCCATGGCAGTTCTGGATGTTTTGTGTGTGTTTCAATATCTGTGTATGGAGCAATGCATTATAGGCTAGTCACACTCACTACATTTCAAATGGCCTACTTTGGCAATCCTGCTGATGTCATTCATTGTGAAATACACCTTTGGGGAAGGGGTTCTCTAGTAATCCCTGTGGTGCATCCTATAACAGCTCCATACTATGGTGTGATATAGACCTCTGTTAAGGGTTCTGTACTCACACATGTTGGTTGTGGATGTTTTGTGTGTGTCTCACTGTCTGTGTAGGGAGCAATGCATTTTAGGCTAGTCACACACAGCACATTTAAAATGGCCTACTTTGGCAATCCTGCTTATGTCATTCATTGTGAAATACACCTTTGGAGAAGGAGTTCCCTAGTAATCCCTGTGGTGCGTCCTACGACAGCTCCATGTTGTAGTGTGATGTAGACTTCTGTTAGGGGTTCTATAGCCACACATGTCGGTTATGGATGTTTTGTGTGTGTCTCACTGTCTGTGTAGGGAGCAATGCATTTTACGATAGTCACACACAGTAAATTTCAAATGGTCTACTTTGGCAATCCTGCTGATGTCATTCATTGTGAAATACACCTTTGGGGAAGGAGTTCTCTAGTAATCCCTGTGATGTGTCCTATAACAGCTCCATGCTGTAGTGTGATATAGATCTCTGTTAGGGGTTCTATACCCACACATGTTGGTTGTGGATATTTTGTGTGCATCTCACTGTCTGTGTAGGGAACAATGCATTTTAGGCTAGTCATAGTCACTACAATTCGAATGTCCTACTTTGGTAATCCTGCTGATGTCATACAATGTGAGCTACATCTTTGGGGAAAGAGTACTCCAGTAATCTCCATGGCACATACTATAACTGCATAGTGCTGTAGTGTAATAAACTAGTTAGATAGGGGTTCTACTCCCAGACCTGACAGCTGTGTGTGTGTGTGTGTGTGTGTGTGTGTGTGTGTGTGTGTGTGTGTGTGTGTGTGTGTGTGTGTGTGTGTGTGTGTGTGTGTGTGTAACACGTATCCTGTGTGTGACACCAGTGGCCAATGTGGAGTGGGTTTTGCATATATCTTATATGGGGACCCTACTATATATCACAATGTCCATCGTACAGGGATAACAGATGTGAAATAGCTGAGAGGCTGGGGTGCAAAACCATACCCATACATGTGACATCAAGGCCAAGAAATCACAGTTAGCAACCCCAGTATTACTGAAACCACACTCTCAACCCATGTCTCATACACACACACATGCCTAGGCAATAGCCAATGTGTGGGTAGTAGACTGCATATTGGCCAGTAATAGTAACAATGGGGTGATAGCTGTGGGCTACAGAGGGCATGGCACCCTGTCCATCTGTTCAATATGCACGTACCTGCAGACAAGGATGGGTGGTGGCCTAATGGTTAAGGTGTTTGCCTTACATACACAAGGTGCAGGGTTTGAGTCTCACAAGGGATAATTGGCTAGGCTTACAATGGCTTGCAAGGGCAGTTAGCCTAGTACTAACCTATGAACCTATGCACCTTCCCCATGTTCCCCAATGGACACCTAAAACACCTGTGGTACCATCACATGTGACCCAAAAAGGATATACAATACCTGACAACATGCCCTGTATTGACAGATGCCACTGACACCAGGGAATGCTGTTAGCATGCTATCAATTTACGTGCAGGGTAAACCTGTTGCCCATTACCAGTTCCTGTCACATGTGGGCATGACTGGCACATCTGATGATAATCTGTGTTTACAACATGGGCCAGACACCCCAGGTACAGTTCCACATGTCACTGTACATGCATGTGGGAGGTGTGCACATCCCAGATACTGTCCATGTCATGGACTAAGGAGCACATGCATGGCAAGTGATGCACAGCATTGGCCACATACAATAGTCACCCAGGTGACTGGATGGGGGAAACAATACCCACCTGTGTGGGCAAATGCAGACACTACAGTCCTGAGCCACAATGCAGACCATCGTCATGTGGCCTGATGCCAAGGTATACCCATTGCCTAGCCTTGTACAGCTGTCTGGCACAGTTGACCAACACACATGCATGCAGACATGCACCCATGCATGTCAGTACTGGCACCCTGTGTGTTTGTGTGTGTGTTGTATGATGCGTATGTTCAGATCCACACTCCCTACAACCCCCATGGGCATATTGAAGCATGCTGTCTGATGTCAAACACCTCCCCAAACCCTTTGCCCATACAACCCCATATGACCTGTGTGGTGCATGTGATACCTGCACAGTGATGTGTTGTGGCAATCCCACTACTGATGAGTTGTAAGCCTGGCCCTGCCAAGTTTGTCAATGTGCATGTGCCCCTGTGATAGTGTGGCTGTGCTGATGCTGGCACCTGTTTATGTGGACAGGCACATGTACGTCACCTACCGTATAGCTATTGTATCCCTGTTGCAGATGTCAGTCACTATCACATATATCTTCTGAGGGCTCCACAACAGGTAACCCATGTGGCACATCCAATAACTGCATAGAACTTTGATGGCACTACATAGTCGTCAGGGGTTTACTATCCTGTGCTGGTAGGTGTATGACACAAGCATACTTAAGTTTTACTCTCCCACCACTACTCTCCCACCACTCCCTGACTTAATTTTGCCTCTGTCTGCCTCTCCCACTCCCTCTCTGGTGGATGTGGAGACCTACACCTGCTTTGCTTGACAGTAGCATGTGTATTTTAAGTGATGTTCATGATCAGCTGATGGCCTCTGCACAAATCGCAGCCCTCCCCTAGCTGACTGCATGTGGAACAGCTGTGGTAACATTCCCATAGCCAATTGCATGGAAAACACTCTAATATCTAGGAACATCATGTTGGTGTTGTCCCTTTTCATTCACTGTGAGCAGGAACTAGATCTGTTGTTTGGCAAACAGTATCTCAGATGGATTGGGGATTTACCTCTAACAACCTACACTGTGGAAACAGGGCAACACACAGGAGGGGGATGTGCCTGACCTGACTACAGACTGTAAGTGCTGCTATACTGCATTTGGAGTACTGTTGGTTTAACAGTGTGTGTGTGGATATGACTATCCTACATGTCTCAATACCAGCCATGACAGTTCCATGTTTATGAGGAATCCCCATCTGCAGGGTCATCTGCAGACAGGGCAGTGTGTTGTGCCTTTGGTTTCATGTGTTACCAATGGAGCATCTATCTGTGGACTGCAGAAGGTAGTGTGAGGATCGCAGTCTGCAGATTGTGAAAGCCGTGACAGTTACTGGCTTCTTATCCCTCATAGTACATATGTTGCAACAAACCCTGTTACAATAGTAGCTGTATGAGGTTATCACAGCAACATGTCATTATTGGCCCTGTGTATGTGCTTCCAGCCACAACTCTGTCAACCTGTGTACATATGTCGTGCATGAAGTGGTGAATATGTGCAGTACACCATAATTAGTGTCATCATATCTGATAACAAGCCAGTGAGATATCAGACTGCTACACATGTTATGTACAGTAGGGGTTATATTTGATGACATAACCTGGACATTCTGTGAATGTTTGTACAGTACTGAGGTCTGTATACTTATGGTGAATATCGACAGTGTGTGTATTGTTAATATGTACTTTAGCCTGTGTACAGACTGTGGTAGATGTCATTGTTATAGGTCCCGTCCTACCTGATGTTACATGCTGCTCCACTGTATGGCACATATTGGCATACATGTTTGTAGGGCCATACACACACATGTCCCATACCACAGACAGCCATCAGACCAAACTGTGTAGTGGCCCAGTATATGAAGGGTCAGTCTGTGAGTGGCACATATGAGGATGGTGTCGAACAGATAGTCCATATACTGTTATATTATGCTAGCTTAACATATGTGGCTGTAGCTGTGTTCACATTGGTTGTGGTTATGCACTTTCACACAGGTGTATCTTACCCTGTGCTGTGATATGCCTGTAGAGCCTGCTATATATGCAGGTAAATGTGCATTCCCCCATAGGAGATGTAGGCCAGTGTTGAGCCAGTCTGCCTGTAGCGTGCACAGTACATTGTTACATGCCTAGCAGCTTAGTGTACTTACCCAGTAAGATGTCATGTGCAGATACTTGCCAGATTTACTGCTGCTGGGCCTCCCTTAACAGTCATGTATGTCATGCAGAGTGGTGGGATGCTGTACAGATGTATTTCAATATCTAGTGGGTGGTATGTGGCCATGGCACCCCTGTACCAGCGGTTATTATGTTTCAGGCCAGACAGGGGTGTGTGAATGCATAACCTATGGTGGCAAATGTATTCCAGTCATTATGTGTTATACCCATCTACATGGCTGTCTACATTCATATTGTCAGGCATGGTACATATGTTTAGCACAAAGTGGTTATGTGTACACCTCTGGACTGTACAGAGTGTGTCAGAATGTCCACATATATTGGCCAATATCTCTGCTGCAGTCCACAGGGGCATTACGTGCTAGCAGCGGTACTTTACTATGATGTTCTTAGAATGTCTGTCAGTAGCCAATGGCACACATGTTATAAGCAGATGTGACCTTCAACACATACCATGTCTGTGAAGACAATCCCAATGACAGTAGAAATAGTCTACTAGTATAACTGCTATACATACCTGACATCCCCTTGCACTGCAACTGTGGGCCTATAGAGGCTGGGATAGGACTACACTCCATATTCAGGACATATGGTGGAAATATATGTACATATTATTATCCTGATAGTCATATATATATGATTACACATGTGTAGTACTTCCAATCACCACTGTCATAGCAACCATCTACTATAACCCCCTACATCATATGGGCATGGTCCCTTTGCATTGCCTGTGTGATGGGCATCCTTCCTGTGTGTGGGCATCAGTGTTACAGACAGCAGGTAGTAATATCTCTAACAGGAGAACCGGCACACACAGGGCAGTTACATATTTGTAGGAAGTTCAGGAACTACAGACAGAGTGTGAGTAGAGTTGTGTTATGCTTTGCATAGTACTAGTGTTACAGGGTGTGTGTGTGTGTACATACTACTTTACCTTGGAATGCAGTCTGTCTGCATAGCTCTGAACTGTGGGCCTATCCTCTTGGTGGCCAGAGGTGTGCCTATCGTGTGTTGTCTCTCCACCACACAGGTCCTGTGTCAGATATTTCACTGGTAGTGTGTGTGTTGAGTGCTATCAGTACATGGCTACATCCATTTCTGTTTCTAACCTCAATTCCTTGACTAATGGTATGTTGCAGACTATCCTGTAACACCAGCAACTTACTTAGTGTATGGCAGCAGTTCTCCACATGTGTGCCTGTGTTCCAGCCTCTGTCCTTTACCTACATACCACGCTTTGCACATATGACATGCTGTCAGGGGTTGTTCCGTATTGGACTGTGAGTATATCACACTGCCATTGCTGCCATCAGTCCACTGCTGTTGTATCCCCCACACATACGGTGGGGCTGGGGCCATATATGTGTGGGCATCACCTACACAGTACATGTGTGGTCTTATGCACTCCAGAGGCCAGCGTATGTAACAGTAGTATATGGCCCTGTATTATTGAGTCTGGGGGGGAAAGTACCATAAATGACTTAGGGTGTTAAAAAATGTGGCGGTATCAGAGGTGAGCTGCCTTAAGGTATCTGGATGTACAGAACCGTATACTTCACCTATATTTACATTACTTACATAAACTGGGTTAATGCAAGCCTACTGCCTCCTGCCATACAGACTGTTCTGTTTGTCAGTGTGCATGTGATGGTGTCAGTTATGCCTTGTTATGTAACAGTTACAACCCATTTGGTCACATGGCATCTTTACCACCTAGTGATTTTGTACAGATTGTAGATAGAGGCTGCTGAACTAAACACCTGCATTACATACTGTTGATTGTTTGGTATCCTGTGGCCCAGTCTGTCCTCACTATTGTATAATTTGAAGGGCTTGGCCTGGACAGCAACAGTTGTGAACCTTTCCAGACTACTGTATTAGTATAACTGTTTCACAGTTGCATTACTCTGCTTATATGGATGTCAGTGTCTGAACAGCTATATGACATGGCATATAGAACTGTAATAGTACACAATAAAAGGTATTCCATTTCTGCAAACCTGTGTGTGGTGTTTCCCCTATGACCTCTCTGTGGGTATATGTTGCAGGCAATAATTGTCATTTGTATGGGTGGCCCATACAGTGCCCAGTTGTTCAGGTGTTAACTGTAGGCATAGTGGCTGTTCCATATTGTGTGCACCTTCTACATATGTATCTTACTGTACATATATCTGCGTGTGTATGTGTAGTCACATATATATCTATATATATTTATATATATATATATATATATATATATATATATATATATATATGTATCTGCATATCTGTGTCTGTGTATCTGTATCCTGGGAATGTTGATGGCTTCCACATTTTACATTTTCTATGGGAGACAGACTGTTCTGCATGATATGTTACCAGTACCAGCCTGACATCATACAGGTGGGATGTAGTACTGTTAACATCTTGTGCCCATGTTGTTTCAGGTCCTGGTTATGGTATCTGCAACACTTGGTAGTGTATTGCAGGGTGGACGTGTTTGGCTATGGGGGTGGGATGCCTATTCATACAAGACGTATAGTGTGTGGGGCCTCTTAACCCCATTAATGGTGCATATGTGTTTTTGTTAATCTGCCATTGCTAGCTACAGATATATGGCCATATATACCTATATATATATATATATATATATATATATATATATATATATATATATATATACCTATGTCCGTATATACCTACATAAATATATCTGCATACACATACACATATGTAACTTGCTGTTAATATGTAGACATATAGGTGTAGACACATATATGTGTCGATGTAAGCATTTGCATGTATATATGTTCATATATATTAATATATATGTATATAGTTTTAGAAATATAAATAAATATATATATATATATATATATATACATATATAGAAATGTATCTGTTCAGATAATAATATATTTACACACACATACATCTAGATGTTGGTATACATTCTCTGTACTGTTGCATGACTGGACTGGATGATATGTTTCTGAAAATATCAGATTTATTTGTATCTGGCATGGTTTAGTGGTAACTGACTTTATCTATGGTGTGCAGGGTCCTGGATTCAAGCCTTGCAAGAGCTGTTTATTTTGTTGCTGGGCAGAACACGGCCCGTTGGATACAAAGTGATTAAGGCACTTTTGAGCAGTTGTAAGTGGGTTTAAGCCTGTTTGTGAAGGGGTAAGCACTGCCCACACAGGTTAAGGAATTTAGAAGCTGAGTATTAGAAACTGTAACCAGAAGTTAGCAGTCTTACCTCCGCACAAACCCGTGCAAACCCGCTTACAACTGCTGTTCTGGACATATGGTAAACATATATGTGTACACATATATCCACATATCTGTATAGATATATACACACATATATATCCACATACATATATGGACATATACATATCCACATACATATATGGAGATATATATTGTACATATATATATATATATATATATATATATATATATATATATATATATATATATAAGCACTCACACATATACATATGCACAGCAATGACTCCAAGTGGCTAAGCTTTTGATGTCATTCAAAGGGGATCCAGTATCTGTCTGCCTGGGAAGACATGATTGAAAAACCACAATGCTTTGCCAGAGATGGTCTGCACCTGTTGCCCCTGGGATTCAGGTTACTGGCTATAGCTCTTGGCACCCCCATAGTGCCTTATTTAGGAAAGGTTCAAAGGACAAAACCACCACTATAACAGATACAAGCATGCAAAACTGAAGGTAAGGCTACTCAGTGCTAGACATCTAAACTTACAAAGGCACTCCCTTGAGGTACACCTACAAATGGGGAACATTGATATATGTGCAGTAAATTGGACTTGGTTCAACACTCCAGAGAGCACACCTGTAATACCAGGCTATGTGGCACAACTCATGACTGAGGGCTTTTCATCCAAAAGAAAGGGGGTAATTGTCCCACTGTATTCATCCCTCATTACATATATCTCATATATATATATATATATATATATATATATATATATATATATATATACCTGAATATATTTCTCAATGTATAGATGTGTGTGCATATCTGCCATTGTAATGTGTACTCCTTCCACATTGTACATTCCCTATGGTAGAATGACATTTCTGCTTGATATGTTACAGATATTGCCCTGACAGTTTACAGGTGAATTGGCTTACTGTTAAAGCATTGTAGCTGTGTTGTGGAGGGTCCTGGATTCAGGAACTGCATGTGATGGATATTGGATTGCACAGCATATCTGTTAGGGCCGTGGAGGGGGGCAACATAGCAGTAATTACCAGGCATCCCTCATTTGTGCCGCCACCCCCATTAACAGTGCATATGGTCTGTTATTTTGTAGTGAGTGGTTCAGGATGTTGTTCCCATGTGGACATGCTATACACATTTCTATCTGTATATGTGTGTATATATATATATATATATATATATATATATATATATATATTTATGTATAGCTACATAATTATATGTAAATCCCCATATGTATATATATATATATATATATATATATATATATATATATATATATATATATATATATATATATATATATATATATATATATATATATATATATATATATATATATATATATATATATATATATATATATATATATATATATATATATATATATATATACATATATATATATATATATATATACATACATACATATGAACATATTTATCTATCTATATACAATTGATGTTATACTATTATTTGTGTCATACATACACACACACATATATATATATATATATATATATATATATATATATATATATATATATATACATATAGTTGTCTATCTGTCTATACATTTACAGATATATATTTGTCCATATGTCCATGCATGTTTGGCTCATAATTTTGGCCTGCACCTCATAGGTTCATAGGTTCATACTAGGCTATCTGCCCTAGGGCATTTATAAGCCTAGCCAGAATGTGTTTGGCTTTCTATGCCCTTTTTCGAGGTTAGTATACTGTGCCTCTGTCTAACAGTGACACAGAAGTGATACCCGGGATAAACCTACGATCTCCCATCCACTCATCAAGATTCCTCTTGAAGAGAGTCAATGAGGGACTCTGCCTAACCTGGACTGGGATTTTATTCCAGAGTGAAGGGAGCCTCTGGGTTATGAATCTGTCCCTCCAGCATGTCCTATTTATTTCAGTGCTGAGGTTCAAGTCTCTCAAGCGCGTAGTTCGATGGGATTTGGATTTTCTGAGGTGCAGCATGTCCATTAATTCGGTTGGACATGGCTTTATACGACAGGCACAGATCACCTCTGAACAGGCGGTATGCCACTGAGTAGAGCTGGAGTTTCTTTAACCGGGCAGCATATGGCATCTGTTTGAGCCTTTGATCCTCTTGGTGAGGTACTTTTGGGGTCTTTCCAGTTGCAGCAGGTGTCTGGTAATGTACATCCCAAAGGGCATTGTACTCAATTATGGGCCTGATGAGGATGAGTAAAGAGGCACGATGACCTCCCTGATCTAGATGCGAATCCCTTCATGATTAGGTGGGCTATATAAAATGTTTTTCTAACCACTTTGGCCACGTGGTTGTCAAATGAGAGATTGCTATCAACTTGGGTCCCCAGGTCCCTAATTACTTCTTCTGTACTTAATGGATTACCACCTATGTGGTAATTTGTGGGCACTTTTTTTTTGCCAAAGGGATGACTATACACCTTTTGGCATTTAGCTTGAGGCCATGGCTCTGGCACCAGTTGTCTGTTTCTATGAGGCCCTTTGGGGGATGCTTGTGTCGGCTGGAGAGTCGATTATGGCGCCAGTTTGCAGTCATCTGCGAACTTGTTCAGCCACAGTCCTTCCGTGTTGGCCTGTACCTCCGAGAAATATATACCGAACAAGAGAGGTCCCAGGACTGAGCCTTGTGGGACACCACTTGTAACTGGTTTGGAGTCTGACATGGCTCCAGCAATTCTAACCATGTGGGTTCTGTCCTTGAGCCAGTTTGCAATCCATCTAGTGACATAGGGGTTTATATTTAAGCTGGTGAGCTTATCTATAATGCCCGAGTGGGGTATTGTATCGAAGGCTTTTGCGAGGTCCAGGTAGGCTGTGTGGACCACCTTCCCCTCGTCAATGGCCTTGGTGACTGTTTCAAAGAAATCAACCAGGTTTAAGAGGCAGGATCTGCCCTTAACAAAGCCGAACTGGGTAGTTCTCATGATCACAGGATTGAAGTCAGTAACTACTGACGACACCTTTGTGTTTCAGACTTCAACTCCTTCAAAATATGTCTTTTAATACATATAACTGTTTAACTAGCAATGTTTTAGGTGTATGAGAACAATATTTGACACATATCCCTATTTGTACCCACATTTTGGCACACTTTGTCCAGAATTCTTGCATTAAGAGGTTGTGTGGTGTGATATTACTACATTTCCTGTACTGCTGAATGATTGTGCTGGATGATATGTTTGTGATAACATCAGATTTATGTCTATCTGTCATGGCTTAGTGGTTAATCATTTTGTGTATGGTTTTCAGGGTCCAGGGTTCGAGCCTTGCAGAGGCTGTTTATTTTGTTGCTGGGCAGGACACGGGCTGTTGGATACAGAGTGATTAAGGCACTTTAAGCAGTTGTAAGTGGGTTTGTGTGGGTTTGCACAGAGGTAAGCACTGCTAACTTCTGGTTACAGTTTCTTATACTCAGTTAGCTTCTACATTGCTTAAAGTGTGTGGGCAATGCTTACCTCTGCACAAACAAATGCACAAGCAATCATCTCTGTATCACTGCTGGACAGAGGCACAGCAAATTAATGGGTATAGTATTCTCATCCTAAGGGGTGGTGAAAGCCACACACACTCTGGCTAGGCTTATAAATGCCCTAGGGCAGATAGCCTATATTGAACCTATGAACCTATGAACCTATGAACAGGCTTAAACCCGCTTACTGCCACTTAAAATTGCTTACTCACGCTTACCCTGCGATAATATCTTTAAAAGAAAAGAAAAAGGGTTAATAGAAAAGTAGTGAAAAAGGGGCACAAAGAGGGAAAGACAGTAGGGTTCATAGGTTCATAGGTTCATAGGTTGGTACTAGGCTATCAGCCCTAGGGCCTGTAGAAGCCTAGCCATAACAATTCCCTGGCTATTTCTTCCCACATTATTTACTTTCCTGGACCCCTGTCTAGCAGGGCGACTGACATGATCCCTGGGGTGAATTTCCTTTCTCCCATCCAATCGTCAAGGTTCCTCTTGAAGAGGTCCAAAGAGACACTCTGCTTGACATGTATGGGCAATCTATTCCAGAGTCTGGGGAGTCTCTGGGTCAGGAACCTATCCCTCCAGCATGTTTTGTTTATTGTGATGACAAGGTTTAGATCCCTGGAGCGTGTAGCTCTGAGGGATTGGGATTTCTTTAAGTGTAGCATGTCCAACAGCTCTGGGTTTGACATGGCCTTGTATGTTAAGCAGAGATCGCCTCTGAGTAGACGATATGCGACAGAGTATAGCTGGAGTTTTTAAGGCGGTCAGCGAGGGCATCTGCTTTAGGCCTGTGATTCTTTTAGTGAGGTATTTCTGAGGCCTTTCCAGTTGTTGCAGATGTCTTGAGAGGTACATACAAAATGGGGCATTGTATTCTATAATGGGTCTAATGAGGGATGAGTACAGTGGGACAATGACCTCCTTTTTCTGGATGAAAAGCCCTTCGTGATGAAGTGTGCCACATAGAAGGATTTCCGGACTGTTGTGGCGATGTGGTTATCGAAGGTGAGACCACTGTCCACCTGTGTCCCTAAGTCTCTTATCACACTTTCTGTGTTTAGTGTACTGCCACCTATATGGTAATTCATGGATACATGTTTTTCCCAAAGTGGATAACAATACATTTCTTGGCATTGAGCTTGAGCCCATGGCTCTGGCACCAAGCATCTGTTTCTGTAAGGCCCTTTTGTAGAGTAGCCACATCATTTGGGGATTCAATAATGGCTCCCAGTTTGCAGTCATCTGCAAACTTTGTTAGCCAGAGTCCCTTAGTGTTGACCTGTACTTCAGAGAAGTAGATGCCAAACAAGAGCGCCCCAGGACTGAACCCTGAGGTACTCCACTTGTCACTTGTCTGGAGCTGGATTTGGAGTCGGCTACTTTTACAGTGTGGGTTCTATCAGTAAGCCATTTAGCAACCCATTGGGTAACATAGGGATTAATGTCCAACTTAGTAAGTTTATCTATGATTCCAGAGTGGGGGATGGTGTCAAAGGCCTTGGCAAGGTCTAGATAGGCTGTGTGGACCACCTTACACTTGTCCATGGCTCTGGAGACTGATTCAAAGAAGTCAATCAGGTTCAGGAGACAAGATCGGCCCTTCACAAACCCAAACTGGGTGGGGTCCAGTGTTAGAAGGTTGCCAATGTCTTTGTTTATAAGTTCCATGATAATACACTCCATGGCCTTGCAGATAAGGCTTGTCAGACTGATGGGACGGTAGTTTCCGGGATCCAAGGTGAATCCCCCCTTGTGGATTGGGATAACTGTAGCTCTGCGCCACCCAGTGGGCACAAAACCTGAGGTGAAGCTATGATTAAACATGACACTTAGGTGAGGTGCCAGTTCATATTGTAGTTCATGTAGTACACAGCCCGGGATGTCATCTGGTCCCATGGATGCTGTATTCTTGGCTTTAGAGAGTGCGTTTTGTACCTGTGTGGCCGTTATTACTGGAATTTGGCAATCTTCCGGTATTGAGATGGGCCATTTAGGGGTGAGGGGGGTGAAGTTGGCACTGAATTGATCTGCCAGGATATTGGCAATATCCTTCAGATCAGTATATTTAATGCCATTCTGTTTTAGCTCAGAGCAGATCTGAGCATTGCCATTTAGATTCTTGACATAGTTATAGAATGCTTTGTGGTTGTCTTTGGAATCTTTGGCAATTTTATTTTCGTAACTAGCTTTGGAGGATTTTATGAGGCATCTCAGTTTCTTACTGAGGCTAGTAAGGGAGTTTTTTGCATCCTGGGATTTTCCTCTTTTCTGCAAAAGTTTCTTCCTTTTGTTGTAAAGTTTGTTTATGGCAGGGGACCACCAAATTGGCTTCCTTTTTTGGATGAGAGCATTTTGGTTCTATTTGGGATGGCACGATTCATGCATGAGTGGATGTGCTCGTACAGTGCCTTAGTGTAGGATTCAGCAGTTGAACTTTCAGTTCCCATCTGCATGGGTGTCATGAAGTTTGTCACTTCTGACTTGAGTAGCATGAAGTTGGCTTTGGAGAAGTTTTTATGGTGGTTTCTTTACTGGGGGTGGGTGTGGGATGTGGATGTTAAGGGTGATTAGCTTATGGTCAGACCTGACTAACGAGGGGTGACCATAGGTATGGAGCATTGATTTCCCATGTTGGTAATGACCAGGTCTAGGATATTGGAGCCCCTGGTGGGACTATGGATTAGTTGATCCAGGGCATTGGAATTTATGAATTCCAAGAACCGTTGTGCAAAGGTGTTGGGACATGAGTAGTTTTCCCAGTTAATGGCAGGGTAGTTAAAATCACCCAGTATTAGGGTGTTTGGTTCTATCTTAATATTTTCCAGTATGTTTAGAAAGGTGTAGTGAGAATCTTGGGGTATGGTGGGGGATCTGTAGCAAGCTATAATTTGGATTGCAGTCTTGGAGAATTTCAGACACATTGTGTTGGCCAACTAGCCTGGTGGTGTGAATATCCTTGGTGAATATTGACACTCCTCCACCTTTAGTGTTTCGGTCCTGGTTTGGTGGCCGAAAAGTGTGGTAAGAGTTGTAGCCTGGTATTGCAGGGGTGCTCTCTGGAGCCTTGAACCAGGTCTCAGTTACTGCACAGATATCGATGTTCTCCATTTTTAGGAGTGCCTCAAGAGAGTGCATTTTGAGGTTTAGACTTCTAGCATTGAGTAGCATTACCTTCAGATTTTGCATGCTTGTACCTGTTACAGTGGTGGTTTTGTCCTTTGAAGTTTGCCTAAAAAGGCACTATAGGGTGGCAAGAGCCTTAGCCAGTAACCTGAATCCCAGGGGCGACAGGTGCAGACCATCTCTGGCAAAGCATTGTGGTCTGTCAATCATGTCATCCCAGGCAGACAGATACTGGATCCCCTTTGAATGACACCATAAGCTTAGCCAATTGTTGAAGTCAATCATTTTATCCTTATATTGTGGTATCATTCTGGGCGAAGGCAGGATGCTACTCAGGGCTAGGGTCATACCTGCCTGGGCCACATGATCCGAGAGCTCCTCCATGTCTCTTATCATGTAGTCCAGGGAGGTACGTCTCAAGTCATTCACTCCAACATGGACAATGACAGAGTCATATTTGTACTTGTTGTGGAGTGACTTGAGTGCATGTTATGTGGCAGATCCTGGCACCCGACAGGCAGCTGACTGTAATTTTCTCCTTATTCAACCTGGTGAGAGGGACATCAGTGTGCCGGACTATAGAGTCACCTATGACTAAAGTGTTAGGTACATTGTCTTGCCTTAGGGGCTGTTGCTGGGTGGCACACTGGTGTTGTGAACTATGTAACACATTGGTTGTAATTGGTGTTTGTTTGCGTTTCAGCTTCAGAGGTCTTTGTTGCTTGGGCAGGTTACAGTTAAGGGCCTCTGCATATGTGGATTTAGTGTTGCTATATGTGGGTGTTGGTGGTGCGGGTTTAGAAGGGCTATGTGTTGCTTGAGGTGTAGTGTGGGTGTTAACCTTCTCCTCTTGACTGTTTAGCACAATCTTGGGTGGAGATAGCTTTGCTTCCATTTTGGCTATGTAAGTGCATCTCTCACAGGTTGTAGTGTTGGGTGGTAGGAGGAGAGGGTTGTCTGTGTACATGAGGAAATTGCTGCATTGCCCCAGTATGCCCAGATTCACCAGGTGGACAGGAGAAATCACCAGAAGCTGACCCTTGGACATGCCTGGTTTGGGGCTTTTTTTTTTCTTTGTAAAGTATAGGAGCTGTTTCCTTAGCAAGGTACTTTGCAATTATAGGCTGTTTAGTGCCTACTATTAATTTCTCCTTGTTAACAAGGAGAGTTCAGTGTTTGTATGAGTTTAAGGCTTCCTAGTGCTTTCCAGCAGGTATTAGAGAAAGTGCTAGTCACAGGGATGCTTAAAGGTAAGATTGAAAAGAATGCACTCTGCAGTGTGCACTAGAGAAGTTAGATGTGAAAGTAGGTAACTTGAGTTTTACCTGTATAAAAAGTTAAGGTTTAGTGGAGAGTTACTATTTTTAAAACAGCAAATAAAAATAGCTAGGGATGTGCAGGAAGGATGTAGGGAAAGTCCATAGCTGCCCATTTCTTCTACAGCAACAGCTGTGCATATACACTGAATTTGGAGGTAGGTTTGGACACTCAAACCCCTGGGAGAGGGGTGAGGACAACAACAATTTGTTGTGATGCCAATTAGACCAGATTACATGTGTCCAGTAGACATGTGTGCGAAATGGGCAGCTATGTATAGGGTGAGATTTTTTTGTGAGAACAGATTGCCTTTTTTTTTCTTCAGGTGGGAGTGGGATGTTGGGGAGGGGTAGTATTTATATGTGGGGAAGTAGGTTGGGTAGGTTAACAGAAAAGACACACAAGACACATACAGGGGTGGTATATGACACATGTCGGGGTAAACACCTTGATGAGGAGGGGTGTTGGGATATTGAAAGCCCACAAGCCCCCTAGTGGTAACAGTGAGACTGAGGTCCACACCCATGGGCAGTCACCACTGCACCTTCACAGCCCCAAAGGTGACTGTGCTGGGGGCTGAGCCGCAGAGCCAGGCTGACTCTCTAATCACAACATGCAGCCCTCAAGCTAGCATAGAAGATCAATGACCTGGTCGTTGATTGCTCTACGCACCATGACCACGACCTGGCGACGGGTGACAGGTGCCTGTCAACACCCACTCCTGGGAGGGGCCAAGCCCCATCCCCTGAGGTGGTTCCACTTGAAGGTGGTGCATGACCAACAGACAGGGAGGTGCGTGGTTAGGCCCTAGATATGCTGGTGCCCAGTGCCTCGGCCAGCTGAAGTAGGACAGGTG
The DNA here is from genome assembly GCF_019279795.1 of Protopterus annectens. Lineage (NCBI taxonomy): Eukaryota > Metazoa > Chordata > Ceratodontiformes > Protopteridae > Protopterus > Protopterus annectens. The sequence goes on along the minus strand of NC_056744.1, from coordinate 210,939,127 downwards.
GGTCCGCTGGGACCGGCCTTCCCAAGCGTGCTATAGCGTTTAGATTTCAACATCATATATGGGTTAGTAATAGAAAACACATTCCAGGGTTACGTATAACAGCATGCATAGATATTCTCATTAACCCAGACACCAGATATGGAACAGTTGCATAGCAAACAGAACACATGCACATATGGGACCACAGTGGTAATAAGAACAGCATGCAGGTACATTGATGGCACCATGCCAACAATGTTGGACTAATTCAATATGGCACATGCATGGCAACCATTAGAATAGTTATCAAACGACTGGCCATTATCAGAGTCAGTACATACCAGTTGGGGTGGGTATGTTGATTATTGTTGGAGATAAGGTGGGTGGAGAGAAAGATTTCAATTAACAAGTAGTATATTCCTGTACTCCACACTACTTTCCTAGTCAATGCTGTTATCGTAACCATACAAGTCTTACTACACTACCCTATACACCTATATTGGACACTGATATGGCTGTCAACATCATTACACATGAACCGGTTTTTACCTGCAGTATACACCTCTTACCTGGTATACCTGTGGAGGGAATGTTTGTTAACACTGACTAACTGTACACATATGGTCGGATTCTGGGTTGATGTTTTGCACTATGCTATCCAACTCTTTCTGCACAGACTCTGAGCATGTGTTGACCACATGCTGGTATGCCAGGACATATCTACAATATTGCCCTCTTCCACCTTTAGTGACCTGACACACACATATACATGCTTTCCTACACAGTTATATTATGTAGCACAGTGTGGGCGACAGTGACCAGTGATACTTTAACTCACAGCCCCCTACAATACCAGGGTGGATGGTACCAGTACAGGTTATACTGGTCTGTATTTCACAGCACAGTGTTCGCATCCAACGTACCTGTGGAAGCAATGTTTGTTAGCACTACATGACTGTTGCCACACAAGGTTCCAGATTACACATTAGTATTATCCACATACATGTCACTCTGTTACTGTGCACACTCTGACCACAGCTTAACAGGTTGGGGTGTAAATGGGACATATGTGGCTTCTTAGTCACATAAGGTAGTGTCAATCAGTTGTATTTCCTGTTTGCTGCCTATATGTCTGGGATCATCCCACTGATTTCCCAGGGGGACAGGTTGATAGGCATTAGATATGGGCCACTTTAATAGACAGTCTGGACATATCTGTACAGTTGTGGTGTATAATTCTGTATGCAGACTACTACCACTGACAGGATTTAAACTGTGGCTGTGTGTGCTAATAAAACAACAGTTCACATCACAGTTGCATGTGCTATTTGGGTTCTGTTGTCTGCATTTCCCCGTTTACTGTCTATGTGTCTCTCAGTTGTACTAAATGGCCTCTGGGGATTACACCTATCATATGCAGCCATTCCTACACATTCACGTTATGGTGCATGGTGTGGGTAACAGTGCTTAATACTACAGTACTATTACATGATTGCAAATCTAAATTACCATATGATAGGTCCATGGGTAGGTACTAGGCTATTGGCCTTAGGGCCTATAGAAGCCTAGCCAAAAAGGTACCCTGGCTTTTGCCTCCCGAGAAAATTATTTTCCTGTGCCCCTGTCAAGCAGAACCACAGAAGTGATCCCCAGGGTTAATTTCCTATTACCCATCCAATCATCAAGATTTTTCTTGAAGAGTGCTAATGAGGAGCTCTGTTTGACATAGATAGGTAGTCTGTTCCAGAGTATGGGAAGTCTCTGGGACAGGAATCTATCCCTTCAGCATGTTCTGTTTATTGTGGTGACAAGGCTTAGGTCCCTAGAGCATGTAGCTTGGAGGGATTGGATTTCTTTAAGTGGAGCATGTCCAACAGGTCTGGGTTTGACATAGCTTTGTATGTTAGGCAGAGATTGCCTCTGAGTAGGCGATATGCGATGGAGTAAAGCTGGAGTTTTTTGAGTCGGTCTGCATAGGGCATCTGTTTGAGGCCAGTAATCCTCTTTGTGAGGTATTTCTGTGGCCTTTCCAGCTGTTGTAGATTTCTTGTGAGGTACATACCAATAGGGGTGTTGTACTCTATAATGGGTCTAATAAGTGATGAGTAGAGGGGAACAATGACCTCTTTTTTTCTGGATGAGAAACCTTTTATGATGAGGTGTGCCACGTAGAAGGATTTCCTGACCACTGTGGCAATGTGATTATCAAAGGAGAGACTACTGTCCACCTGTGTCCCAAGGTCTCTTATCACACTTTCAGTGTTAAGTAGACTACTGCCTATGTGGTAGTTCATGGGTACAGAGTTTTTACCAAAGGGCATGACAATGCACTTTTTGGCATTGAGCTTGAGACCATGGCTTTGACACCAGGCATTTGTTTCAGTGAGGCCCTTTTGTAGGATGTCCACATCGTTAGGAGTTTTGATTATGGCTCCTAGTTGGCAGTCATCTGTGAATTTAGTTAGCCAAAGACCTTCTGTGTCAGCCTGTACTTCAGAGAAGTAGATACCAAACAGGAGAGGACTCAGGACTGAACCCTGTGGTACTTCACTTGTCACTGGTCTGAAGTCTGATTTGGATTCTGCTACTTTCACAGTGTGGGTTCTGTCAGTAAGCCAGTTGGTAACTCATCTTATGACATAGGGATTTATACCTAGTTTAGTGAGTTTATCTATAATTCCAGAGTGGGGAATGGTGTTGAATGCCTTGGCAAGATCTAGATAGGCTGTGTGAACCACCTTACCCTCATCTATGGCTTTGGTGACTGCTTCAAAGAAGTCTGTCAGGTTTAGGAGACATGATCTGCCTTTTATAAACCCGAATTGTGTGGGGTCCAGAGTTTGGAGAGCTCCAATGTCTTTGTTTATGAGTTCCATAATGATACATTCCAAGGCCTTGTGGACCAGGCTTGTCAAGCTAATGGGGCTGTAGTTCCCGGGGTCTGTTGTGGCCCCCACCCTTTGGGGAGTGGGATAACCATCACGCTCCGCCATTCAATGGGCACAAAGCCTGAGGTGAGGCTATGATTGAACATGGTACTTAGGTGGAGTGCCAGTTCATTATGTAGTTCATGTAGAAGGCAGCCTGGGATGTTGTCAGGTCCCATGGATGCTGTGTTCTTGGCTTTGGAGAGTGAGGTTTTTACCTGTGCAGCCATGATTACAGGAACTTTGCATTCTTCCGGTATAAAGATGGGCCCTTTAGGGGGTGAGAGGGGGGTAAAGTTAGCACTAAATCTATATGCCAGGATGTTGGCAATATCAGTTGGTTCTGTATATTTAGTATCATTGTGCTCTAACTCAGAGCAGATCTGAGTGTTACCATTGAGGATTCTTGACATAGCTATAGAATGCTTTGTGGTTGTCTTTAGAATCAGTGGTGATTTTGTTTTCATAACTAGCTTTGGAGGATTTTATGAGGGATCTCGGCTTCTTACTAAGGCTGACCAGGGAGTTCCTCCAATCTTGGGATTTTACTCTTTTTTGCAACAGTTTCTTTCTTCTGTTGTAGAGTTTGTTTATGGCAGAAGACCACCAGATTGGCTTCCTTTTTTTGGAGGATAGCATCTTGGTTCTGTTAGGGATAGCACAATCCACTCACTCATGTAAGTGCTTATAAAGTGCATTTGTGTAGGATTCAGCAGTCATACCTCTATTGTCCATCTGCATGGGTGTCAAGAAGTTTGCCACTTCTGACTTAAGAAGTGTGAAGTTGGCTTTGGAGAAATTTTTTACGGTTGTTTCCTAATGGGGGTGGGAGCGGGATGTGGATGTCTAGGGTGATTAGCTTGTGGTCGGATCTGACCATCGAGGAACTGACCTCTGGTGTGGAACACCGGTCGCCCATGTTGATGATGACCAGGTCTAGGATATTGCTGCCCCTGGTGGGGGTGTGAATAAGTTGATCCAAGGGGTTGGAATTGATGAATTCCAGAAAACGTTGCACAAAAGAGTTGGTACATGAGTAGTTTTCCCAGTTAATGGTGGGGTAGTTGAAATCACTCATTATTAGGGTGTTGAGTTGTACCTTAATATTTTCCAATGTATCAAGAAAAGAGGAGTGGGAGTCCTGGGGCTTGGTGGGTGTCTGTAGCAAGCTACAATCTGGATTGCGGTTTTGCCCAGAGTTAGTTGAACTTGGATAATCTCAGATGCATTATGCTGAGCAACTAGCTTGGAAGTGTGGATATCCTTAATGAATATGGACACGCCTCCACATTTAGTGTTTTGGTCCGGGTTTGATGGCCAAAAGGTGTGGTATGAATTATAGCCTGGTAATGCAGGGGTGCTCTCTGGAGCTTTGAATCAGGTCTCTGTCACTGCACAGATGTCGATATTCTCCATTTTAAGGAGTGCCTCGAGTGAGTGCATTTTGAGGTTTAGGCTTCTAGCATTGAGTAGCATTACCCTAAGATTTTGCTTGCTTGTACCTGTTATGGTGGTAAATTTGTCATTTGAACCTTGCCTAAAAAAGGCACTATAGGGGTGGCAAGAGCCTTTGTCAGTATCCAGAATCCCAAGGACAACAGGTGCAGGCCATCTCTGGCAAAGCAGCGTGGTCTGTCAATCATGTCATCCCAGGCAGACAGATACTGGATTCCCTTAGAATGACACCAGAAGCTTAGCCAATTGTTGAAGTCATTCATTTTGTCCTTGTACTGTGGTATCATTCTGGGTGATGGCAGGATGCTACTCAGGGCTAGGGTCATACCTGCCTGGGCTACAAGATCAGAGAGCTCCTCAATGTCTCTTTTCATGTAGTCCAGGGAGGTACATATCAGGTCATTCACACCAACATGGACAATGACAAAGTCAAATTTTTATTGTTGTGGAGTGACCTGAGTGCATTATTTGGTGGATCCTGGCACCTGACAGGCAGCTGACAGTAACTTTCTTCTTGTTTAGCCTGGTGAGTGGAACATCAGTGTGCCTGACTATAGAGACACCTATGACTAGAGTGTTGGGTACGTTATGCCTTATGGGCTGTAGTTGAGTGACACACTGAGTATGTGGACTATGTGTCATTTGGGTTGTGTTGGGTGGTGGAGTTGCTTGCATTTCTGCTTTGGAGGTCTCGATTGTTTGGGCAGATTTTTACTGAGAGCCTCCAAGAATGTAGGTGTGTGTTTTGTGCTTCTGCGTGTGTGTGTTTTGGTGGTGTAGGTTTTGAGGGACTATGTGATGAGTGTGGTGCAGTGCAAGTGTTTACCTACTCCCCTTGACTGTCTAGTCCAGTCTTCGGTGAAGAGAGCTTTGCTTCCAGTTTGGCTATATAAGTGCATCTCTCACAGGTCGTAGTGTTGGGTGGTAGGAGGAGAGGGTTGTCTGTCTACATGAGGCAATTGCTGCATTGTCCCAAGATGCCCAGATTCATCAGGTAGACAGGAGAAAACACCAGGAGCTGACCTTTAGACATGCCTGGATAGGTGCTTATTTATTAAGTACTAAAACTGTTTTCCTCTAGACAAGTGAGGAAAGTTGAGTGTTGTAGTAATTTGTAGCTTATTTAGTGCTTACAACAAGTTCTGAACAAGTGCTGAGCTCAAAGAAACAGATTTGAGTGCTAAAATTAAAAAGCTGGCTAGTTGCAAGGGAAATTTTGAACAGCAGACTTTATGGCGCCAGGAATAGTTTAACCCAAGTTAAGTGGGGGGGGGGGGGCTCAGGAGCCTAATCTGTATCTGGACAAGACTTGTTACAGGAAAGCAAGCTTAGCATTTTTTTCAGTAATTTTTTTTCAGTAAAGTGGAAATGGAGAACGTTAGAACAGAAGTTAATTCAAAGTTAAGAATCTGAGTGGGTTGGCATTCACAAATGTTCTCTATTAGATTGAATGAACTAATGACACTAGACTGGGAGGAGTGTCACAGATCAACTATACAGTATGGGCGGGCAACTGCAAAGCCACTGCTCTTGGAATCTTAAGGAATTTCTGCTTAGTTTCAGTAATGAAATACCATCCACAGCCTGATAAATACAAGTACAACCTTTTCAAGACACAGGGTTTATGTACCAGTATGGATGGAAGCGTTAGAAGATCAAATTACTACTCAGCCCCTCCTATTACTCAATCACTCGTACTACAGAAGGTCATGCGGCCTTGTTAGTCTCAATAATAATGAATACAGACTATCAGCAGAAAATGGCTTCCAGAAACACAGGAAACTCAAACAAAACTACCAGGCCTAAACAACAGCAGGCCTCTATCAAGGTTATGCCACCTGAGCAGAACACAGAAACCTCACTTTAAAAGCATAGAAAGAACACTCACAAAGAGAAACTACAAGTCTCAGTATGAAAAAGCAGTTTATAATTTAGAAATTAAATAAAAATGCAATTATAGTAATGCACACTATTACAGTTCCCAGCTGTAGCCACTAAATGAAAGTTTTAAACAGATCAAGGAGCAAGCAGATTCTAGAGAATGCTTTTAACTGTAAACAGACTAGATTAGAACACAGAAACCTTAAAAAATCAAAAATGCACAGAAAAGCTCGGATAGAGCACTCACAAATAGAAAATACAACTCTTAGTATGAAAAGGCAGTTTACAGTTAAGTAATTCAGTAAACATGCAATTAGAGTAATGAAACACTATCTAGCAATGAAAAATACAGTTAAAACTGTATAAAACAGTACATAAATGCAGTGAAACAGTAAAAAAAGCTTTATAACAGTGCAAAATGTAGTAGATTAACTGTATAGCACAATTATAAGCATTTCAGAAGTGCAGTTCAGTGAAATAAGTGTAAGAAATAACTTATACTGCTCCTGGAATCTTAAGGAATTTCTGCTTAGTTTCAGTAATGAAATACTATCCACAGCCTGATAAATACAAGCCTGATATCAGAATATACACATACAGTCCAGCAGTTAAACCTGCTTTGTCAGGGTATTACACTTTTATTGCCATACTAACAATATGAGACTCTTCCTGCCATATTCTCTAGCGTATGCAGTACTTGCCTTGAACAATACAGGTTTTATACTAGCATTTACTTTACTACTACTTTTATTTTTAATTCCTATGACAGTAAAAGCATGAGTATTACTAACCTGCCTCACGTCGCAACCACGCCAGGCGGCAGATGTGGGCCTCCTGGTTTCTGGCTTGCTCCATTGCAGCTGTGGAGAACATAAGAGGAATATTTATCCATACCTATCCATGTAGCTCCACCTGAGCTGGCAATTATTAAACAGGCAGTGGACTGATACTTACACATGGCTGGGACTTCCCCTGATTCTCTTGCCTCTTAGAGCCACTCTTCCAAGAGGTCCCCCCTTCTGCTGCTTCAGGTCGGCATAGTGGTGCCTGACCTACTCACCAGTTCAGGGTATGCAAGAGGCACTGGTGAGGTCACAGGCAAGATGGTCCCAGGCCTCCACCTTATATCAGGAGCCCTGGTACTGGCTCTGCAGCAGTCTCTGTGAATGGTCTTTAACTAGGAGTCCAGCCATGTCCTTGGACTCCTGGATCCACCAGCGCTGCACCCAGAAGAGCACTCCTTCTCCCCTTACTGCAATAGTGCCTGCAAGGGGAAGCTACAACCAGTTATGAGCTGTATTCCCACCTCTTGGGTTTAAGTAGGGCCGATTCCCGCATTTTTCTGTGATTGGCCAGTTTTGAAAAGGCTAAGCTATGGACAAACCTGCTTTCCTAAAGTTGGCATTGTTTAAAGGGGTATACCACTGGGCACAAAGAGTTAGCTGGTCTACACATTGCTCACACCTCCTAAGCTGGCCTGTGCAATGCTTGGTGTTGCCTACAGTAGACATTCATTATAATGCCTTTTTGGCATTGTGTTATTATTCATTACACCTTATATGTATACCTAATATCCCTGATTGATGTGTATGTACACTCTGTGGTGTCCTTGTGTTTTATTGGGGACTTCAACACTCTATTACAAGTACACCTCAATTCTGGGTTTACTGCTGTACTCTAGTTCACATATTTATGTTATGTAGTCGGTTAATGCACATATGACTGTATACTGATGATTCAGTTTGGTTATACTATGGTGAGGTCATGTTTACTACTACCTCATTCTTCTGTACTTCTGTGATGGCTTGGTGGATAGCTACTGGGACTATGGTGTATAGGGTCCTGGGTTCGACACCTGCATGGCTGTTTATTTTGTTGCTGGGTAGCCAAAGGCGTGTTGGATACAGAGTGATTAAGGCACTTTAAAGCAGTTGTAAGCAGGTTTGCGCGGGGTTGCGCAGTGGTAAGCACTGCTTATTTCAGGTTATAGTTTCTTACACTCAGATTCTACTTTGCTTAATCTGTGTAGGCAATGCTTACTTCCATGCAAACGCACTTAAACGTGCTTACTAGTGCTTACATATGCTTACTACTGCTTATCTGTGCTTAGACCTCCTTACTACTGCCTTATTCATTATGACACTGACTCTTCACATGTGCATTTCCAGCAGTACTCCAGTTCATAAATATATGTTATTTAGTGGGTTTTACAATAAAAATATTGGTTATACCATGCTTTGCCATGTAAAATAGACTGTGCTGCAGTGGGACTTGAACTGGGAATGCCTGCTCGTTAGGTGAATGCTCTGCCCACTACACTATTGCTGTGCTGCTTCATTTGCATAGATCTTCCTTGTTATCTTCTTCAGCCTTTTAAGCTGCTTTAACCATAGCTAAGCAATGGGTACACCCGGGCACCTACGGTTAGCTGTACTTGGATTTTTAAAAAAAATAAAGGGGTTTCTTCTTTTTGATTTGTATGTCCTGTTGATGTTGTACACATGGGAGACTGTTGGTGGGGATATGCAGAAACCTATGAGTGGTCTTGCTCATTTATTTCTACTTTCTGCTGTTCTACATTGCAGGGGCATGTTTATTCTGAGAGCTCTGCTCTTAGACACACCCCCTGCACTTGTGCACGCTCTGTGTATGCCTGAGAGGTTGGGCAGCGAGCCTTCATTAATATGCATGGCACAGCACACTGCCGTCCTCCTCCTACATGGGTGCTTCCATGGACTATGCTAGTCCTGCATGGAAGATTAGTGAATCCAGGAGTGAATCTTACACTTCTCAAGTATTCAAGAACCAAGCATTAGAACGTTGCAACACCAGACAGAAATTCCACCACTTTTATTGAACTGAACACAGCAACATGGCAATGTGAACCATGTATTCACTGTACTAAGTGCTTTCATCCCTCTAAATTTAAAATAGGACTTCTTCAGAGGACATTGCATCAGAAACACACTGCTTCATATAAGTACAAACTCCAGTCATTTTAAAATCCCCTGATGTCCATACTTAATTACTCAATTAATAAATACATTTAGTTCTTAAAGACACAAATAGCAAAGCAGTACAAATAAATATGTGCAACTAAACATCTTAACCTACAGAGTCTGTTAATCAAAAAGCACCCTATTAAAAACTATATAAAAAAACTAAAATTGATAATGACAAAAAACTTGTTAAAAACTTGTACTACTGAAAACGTTAAAACAATTAAAAATGTATTTACACCTTTCCTAAAAGCATGGCAGATTCTATTTTATATTTTCAACACACATTTCAGAGACATGCTGTCATTTAGTCCTGGTAGGGTAGCAACATTTAACCTAATCTGCCAACACAACTCTTTATAAGCAAGCAGATTCTCCGCATCCCCACTTTAAGATTTACAGTTATCTTATCGATAACAAAAACAGGTGGCCAGATATAATAAAGCTTACATGGTCCATTTCCACCATGTGTATGTCACACCACAAAGCACACACACACATTGTTCTGGATTCAGTAAGTGGCTCTACACTGTGTGTAGAACTGTGCACAGCCATGCAAACAAGGTAAACACCATGGCATGCAAATTACAGCATAAGCAGCTGAACTGTATGCTAATCAACCAAGCCAAGATGGAGGAGATAACCAAAACGCCATAAAGAAACCATGTAGACTCAGTGCTGGTTTTCTCTGTGAATTCCAAAACCTACTGGAATACAGCCATGAAAAGGAGTCTACACAGAAACAGTTAGGGGCTATTGTTGCTTTAATTCATATGTATGTGCAACAGGCTGAAGTCTATGATGCTACTGCTGCTAATAGACCAAGGCCAAAAAGGAGAAGAGTTTTCAGACCCTAGGTAACTTATCACAATCTACAAAATGTGGAAATTGTACACCACTACAGGGTGGATATAGACACACTACCACAACTCTGCAACCTCTATTGTCCTCAACTCAGAGCCAGGGCAAACCAAGGGAACCCATCCCAGTGGAGACAAAGGTATGTGTACCGCATATAATCTTAGCTACAGGTACCTTTCAGAGACCAATAGGAGACGTGATGGGGGTGTCACAGGCATCAACATCCAGCAGGATCCTCCATCAATTCTTGAATGCTATGCTCCAACATGCTAGGGACCACATGTATTTTCCTTGTACTCCTGAGGATAGGGCCAGAAATTTGCAGGAGTTCTACTCTGTAGCACACTACCCTGAAGTACTGGGTGCCATAGATTGCACATATGTAGAAATTAAGGCACCACCTGGAGAACAGAGAAGGCTCTACATTAATAGAAAAGACTTCCACTCTATTAACTGCCAACTCATGTGTAATACCAAGGGAATCATCTTGAATGTGTGAGTGGCAACCCAGGCAGTTACCACAATTCACATATCTTGCCCATCTGCCAACTGTATCAGATGTTCACTGTGGGGCAATATCCAACAGGGTTATTTACTGGGGGATGCAGGTTATGCATTGGAACCGTGGCTAATGACACTCATTAGAAATGCCACACACCTGCTGAAGAACTCTATAATGAGGCACATGCTCAAACCAGAAATATCCTAAAGTATGTGTTTGGGCTGCTGAAATCACAGTTCCACTTCCTAGATACATCTGGTGGAGCCCTACTGTACAATCCATGAACATGTACTAAAATATTAACAGTACATGCCATGCTACACATCACCATCTTGAGAAAACAGTTTCAGAAGGATCAACACATCCCACCACCAATGCCAAGGTCACCACAGCCACATGCTGATGAGGAGTCAGAGGGGGAAGCAGCAGCTGCTGTGGCTGTAGGCAGACATAGGCATGCTCAATATTTTGTTTTGATTTGTAGTTTATTTGTTTTAATTTGTTATTTATGATACTCAATATGGCCTTGCACTGGCTAAAAGACAACACACAGCACATTTACTCACCACCTAAGAGCCTAAAACCTTCCTCTTACGCACATACATATAGTAACATTGTAGCCAAACAACTGTCACAACGTTTACCTCCCCATGTATTGGTTGTGTACTGCTTACATTAGACAGAGTCAGCCCTGAACTAAAACTGTTGCAACTGCTGGATTTACAAGGTAAGTGTTGAACCTGGAGTGGATTGTATAATAATATGAATGACTGGCATATACTTACATGTTGTTAATTGGTAGTGTAAGCAAGTAAAAGGTGGGAGATTTGTACATACATGACCTTAACATTTGACAGCAGAGACATATTTGACTTATATGTGTCCATTATTAAGTAGTAGGCCTCGGGCATCAAAGATTCACACAGTCATACCTCTCAAACGTTGTGATGGTCACTGCATGCCCTCAGTTTATCACCATATATTTGTACTGGAAAATCATTAAACAGAAAATTTAGAAAGTAGTGATACACATTGCAGTTTCAGACTTTACAACCCTCACAAGATCATTAAGAACGAAGATGGAAAAATGTTGATGCTATCAACTGTTTAACTTTCTAAGACCAATATAAGTCAAAGGTACAATTACCAGTTCAACATCACAAATGCAGATATACTAAGCTGTAAGTCAGCTATGCACCCTGAGCATCAGATACAAAGCTTATGTATCACTTAATCCAAAAGATACAAATATGGCACAGTTATCATCACTTGCACAGGGTGTTGTGTGTGTGTGTGTGGGGGGGGGGGGGCAGGAAGCCTAGACTGACACAAAATGTTTGGGACTGTGTGTGTGAGTAAGAAAGAGATGCAAGCAGACATTTGGACAAAGTAACAAATGGCCAGTGAGACAAAATGAGTTTTAACTTGCACGGCTGAACCATGTAACTGTTGTGTGTGTGTGTCTGTATGGGTTCTCCAGGTGAAATTAGTGTGTGACTGCCTGCATAAATACAGCCAAGCTTGGTGCTAGCTGTACATCTTAGTAAGTCAGACAGGTGTGAGCCATGCATGGTAGAGGTGGCAGTTCATTGTTGTCATACCCAACCACAAGAACCTGCTCTGCCAGGAGTTGCACTGGCACGTCCATGCCCATGGTCAGATGGACTGGTGCTACCTGAATGTGACTGATGTCTGCTGGATGAGTTCCCCTCACGAGGGTTCCCAGGACCATGACCCCATGGCCTGCCATGCCTGAGTGTGGACAGCTCACCCACTGACAAAGCAGTGGAAGTACTGCCACTTTGGGAGCATGATCAGGCACAGCCAGATTGGCTAAAAGCAAATGATGTGGCTGACCTACACCCATGAGCACTTATGGGACGATGCCCATGTCTCCATGATGGCCCTAAGCATATGTTGAGTACCATGGGAAGAGACACCTGCACCAGGTGGAGGAGGGAAGCAGACCTCCTCTGAGCACCCCTATCAACCTCCCTGTGTGGCACTTTGCCCACACTTTGGCTATGGCCAGAGTCAACAGGCACTGAAGCCGCAGTAACCACACTTCCCTGATCGATTGTCTCACCCTCCATCTGTCCAATATTTGAAGAGACTCACTGGAATGGGTAGGCGTAGGCCTACTGGCTGTGTCCAGTGGAATTTCAGGCATACCTCTCAACATTGTACCACAAGAAATCTGGACAAAGCCTAAAATAATGGGGAGATAAAGCCCCCAAAAAGGGGACAATTTTTAAATATTGCTCTTATAATCTTAGAAAGTTGCTAGAACAACAGAATATGTTATAGCATGCATTTTCTGAAACATATGAAGTCTGAAACTCAAATGTTTGTCATTATTTAGTGACTTCAGTCTTTAGTGATTTACCAGAAAATCACAAATTTTATGTGGAAAAAGGCCAAAAATACGAGTCAAAAATCTGGACATTCTGCAAAAATCTGGACAGTTGTGAGGTATGGGGATGGTTGTATGTCAACCTCAGTGTCAGATTCAACCTCCGCACACCTGACTGTGCCTCTTTTTGGTCACCATCATCATCAGAGTCTGCTGATACTCTGACATCAGGTGGTAGATGTCTCACACTTCCACTGTCAGGATCACCTGTAATAATAAACAGCAAATACAGGAACAATTAATACCTACACTACTATAGTCCAATATATGCTAACAAAATAACAGTGGTGTCACTATTAGACAGTACAGCAATACACACAACAGTCCTGATATCGACAGCAAACACTAAAATATTTCTTTGAATTGCTTATCAGTACTATCGTAAAAGTGTTTGGCTTGCTATGTGCAGATGATGGTATGTTCTGTATGCCGGATGGTCCTGGAAAAATTTAAGCAAATGCTAAGGACAACATCATCACAATTAACAGTAACACAGGGGGAAATACTTTTGCCCCTTTATATGTCCATTGACTGCACTTTCTACAAGAACTTGGATGACAAGTCCAACCTAAGCCCATGCGTAATCAATCAGAATACATTGTTAACTGTAGAAACCTTCAACCCCCCCAAAAAAAAACAATTCTTGTGAAACAGAATTAACATATTGGTTTTCCATTTTTTTACTATACAACAGTATTTTACAGTTGAGATACAAAAGCCTACATGGAAGCTCCTCCTGGGACATGACTGCTATCCCTGAAGCAGTAGCACCAATATCAAGGACATGATGTTCTGCACTTTGCAGGGAGCTGTCAGCATCTCTGACAATGGACAGGAACTCTTCATTTGCTGTTAGTGGTGACTCTGTAGCAAGCCCCTGGTACCCATTTGATCATGGGCCACTGCAGCTTCTCTCCTCCATGCAGATGAGATCACGTCAGTGGCCCTATGGTGCACCTGGTCATATGTCCTACTGTGCCTGCCCACTTCATTAATGTCTGCTATGATCTGCTGCAGAATTGCATTCTGCCTGATCAATCTCTACATCCCCTCGTAAGCAGGAAGGCACCATGTCATTTAAAAGCTTCAACAATGACCTGATTTGAGATGCCTGGGTAGCATAGTCCTTGGTGTCCTAAACAAAACAACAGAAAGATAATACACATAAGTATCATATAACTACAAAATAACTCTTCCCAGATAAAACAGAAAAGATTACATTTCGGTATTATCCACTGTGGAAACATGAAACAGTGTAGGAACCAAGAATCCACAGACTGGACAAACAGTCCAGATTTGAAATATGAACAACAGGCTGGATGCAAAAACTGAGAGTAACAATAGCAACATATCCTTGTTTGTGACATAACAGAAATGCAGCTTTGCTTCCCACACCAAAAGAACTGGCAAATGACACATTTTGCTAACAAATCATCTTTGAAATGCTAAAAGTGCTAGTAAATGAGCTGTCTCTGAAACACATCTACAGATTTAACACAGAACATTCCATGTTAAGGTATTACCAATCATGTATACCTATGAAATGCCCTGACAAACATGTTCATGCCATCAGCACACTTGTAACTAATGCATACAGAAAAATGTGTAAAAAAATGTGCTAATCAAAATATATATAAAACTATTAAACAGATTTTCTTAATTACATTTCAGCATATGCAGTATGTAGCTGACAAACTGCAAGCACACCTTCTTAAGTTCAGTAATTCTCTGTGCAGATATATCCCAATATCATAGCCTGTTTTCTGTGTTGTCCACATAAACAAGCCTCCTCACCTTCAGTTTCTCTAGCTACACTGTTGCCTTTTTATGGTGTGGATTCTGGGCTGTCAGCATGATGAAGATGTAAATGAGGTGTGAACTCATTAAAATTGCTGAATCCCAAATACTTGGCTCCATGTAACTAATGTAAACATAGCGCAGGCACTCCCTCAGTTTTTGTTTTTAATGGATTGCAACTGTGAATGATTACTGGTAGGGAGAAGGAAAGCACAACAGCAATGCAGGCTGCTGTATATCCAGTGGGTGTGCCAGGTCAGACTTGCAAAGTATTAGATGTAATTTTGGCAAGATTGGAAATGTAAGCAGCACAAAGTTCACAAGTTCTGTCCATTAACATCCAAGTTCCCCTTCATTTGTTGGTAACTGCATATTATATTATTGCTATTTAATATCCTCACACATTTTAAGGACAATGCTATAGAATGGCTTACAAACTGCATGTCTCGGATCACTGGTCAGATAAGAAAAGAATGACCAACAAACACAAAGCGGTAAAACAGAGCTACATATTTGCATGCAGCACTCAAAACTGGTTGTACAAATAACACCTCTATTGTTCCATATTACTGTAGATGATGTTGCAGTTGGTTGTATGCAGAATGATTTCAGTTCCTTGCTGCAAAGCTGTTTGTGTGGCAAACAGGGATAAGGCAACCTTACTGTGTTCTGAAGGTCCACTAGAGTGAGAGTTCAAATCCAGTCCTCTGTAGAAATATGTCATGTGTACTAACAAACATTTTGTAGTGTTTATTTCATAGATTGCTTTGCTTCATTTGAAGTATTGTTCCCTTTAATTTATGTTTGATTTCCCTGTGGCAAAGCTTTTTGGGTGTCAAAGTAGGATAAGGCACCCTCACAGTGTTCTGAAGGTTCATTGGAGTGACAGTTCAAATCCAGAGTTATATAGAATATATCATGTGTACTAACATTTTGTAGTGGGTATATCATAGATTGCTTTTCCTCATTTCAGCTATTTTCCCCTTTTTTCCTTTTTTTGTGGGGGTGTAGTGTTTGTGAGATGCACCGCTTAGGGAAAACATGGGAAAAGGAGAAAAATAATGTCTGGTTTGGTTGTGCTCATCTCTTTTGTATGAAGCATGGCAGTGTGCAAACTTGACTAGTGGCCCACCCAAGAAGCGGACAGAACACCTTCAGAATACCTGTGAGCATGGCATCTGTAAAACGTCAAAGGTCAAAAAGCAATACATTGTTGCAATTTTTGTTTTCCACTGTGCAACTGCACTTAGCAGGTTAACAATTACATAAGATACATGCAAAACTGGATGTATATCCAATAACATTGTCAGGTCACACACATACATGTGTAACAAGCTCAAACTGTCACCTGTATTTATATATGATTCCAGACTATGTTTGAGCAGCACTTCTTCTGTGGCAAAGATGAAAAATCAAATGCTGTGGAAGAAAATGTTTTGTCCCTTATGCCTAGGTTTGAATCCCACAGTGTAAAAATCAATGTTATTCAGTGTATAAAGGCCAAAACAAATGTGCCAGGTATTACATTTATGCTGCCAGTGCATGTCTGCAAACATAAGTCACCTAACAGTTAATTTCCAATATATATTTCCAGGCTACATCAGTAGACATTCCTCAAACTAAGGCCAATTGTTAGAGTAAACTTCCAATTTCAATTATTTAATTCCTCCCTGCTTGGCACTGCTGGACTCCACTTAACAGTGGGCAAATGCAGTTGGTATCATTGCTCAGGTTTGTGCACCAACAGTAAGTGTGATAAATGGAATTGCCAGGAAAGCATCAGTTTACAATTCTAGTTCAGCTGGTAGACATGGCTGACATTGGAGATGAAGTTGCCAAGTTTAGAGCACAGATGTGGTGTGTCCAAGAGTCCAGATATTTATTGGACTCCTGGTAAAGCACCACAGCCAAAGCCTTATGCAGGGGGGCTATTCTATCCTCCAGTACAAGTCTGAGGCTTGAAGTAGTTTGGCCAAGGCTGTATTTGGTGCCACTGGTACCCCACATACTGGAGATCAATGTAGGCATCATTTTAATGACCTATGCAAGAGATAAAGGTATACTCTAAACCGTTGGTTGCATGAGTTTGAAACTGCAGACATCCCACAGCTGTGTATGTATGATAATAACAGAGTACTTGCAAGACTTAGAAATCTAAATATAGGAATGTCTGGTATACATAATGCTCTTCTGTTCTTTTTTTTCTTTCACAAGGTCTCACCAACATGAGTTCATTCAGCAGGCTCATGTTGCTCAATTGGAAAGATTGCGGGAAGCAAGTGGTATGTATGCAGCAGAAGAGAAGTTTTCTTGTAGCTTTTAAAGTTAAAGATAGCTTTTTTGGTCTTTTATAGAGATGTATCACATTGAGCATGCATATCATAACTGTAAACGCAAGTATGCATACATTAATCTGTAGCACAAACCAGTTATAAGAGTCCAGTAGTAGGCTGTAGTCAGAGGTTGTGGGTTCAAATACCATGATTCACAACTATAGAATACTGTTATTTCTGCAATAATTCTTCTTCTACTTTCGGCTTTTCTCAGGGGTTGCCACAGCAGATCACCTGTCCACTTATGATTGACAGTGGAGATTTACAGTGTTGAGTTGCCAGCTCGGCACCCAACCTTCCACAAAAGGCACACACATGAACGCACTCACACCTAGGGCCAATTTAGAGTGTCCAATCCACCTACAGCATGTCTTTGGGATGCGGGAGGAAACCGGAGCACCCGGAGGAAACCCACGCGACCACAGGGAGGACATGCAGACTCCGCACAGAAGGCACCCCAGCCGAGGATTGAACCGGAGAACCTCTTGCTGTGAGGCAGCAATGCTAACCACTGCACCACCGTGGCTGCCCTTATTTCTGCAATAATATATACATTAAATTAAAAACTCTATACCACTGCTGCAAATGCCCCAATGCAAACTGTAATCTGTATAATTGGAACATGCATATGTGCAATATATGTACATTTCAAGGATTACTTTCAGAAATCTGTAGTATAGTGTGTCTTTGTTAGGACATATACTTAAATGTAATACTTCAGATAAAAAAGTTGTATAATTCTGTTAATGCATTGTATGTCACATATGATGGTATGAATTTTATCTCTTTTTTTCCTCCAACCCCAACCCTTATCTCTCTTTTTTATTTTCTATTATGTGTCGTCAAAATGTCTCCATGTCATCAATGTGTAGCACATCACTAAATGCTACACAGCACACTGAGGTAGGCCAGCCCCAGTGGATAAGCCTGCCTCTCCTCCACTGGCTCCATCATCAATGCCTAGCATGCCTGGGACCTAATGTGCCAGCACTGCCTCTGCTGCTCCTGCATTACCTGCACCCTCAGGTAGTTCTGCCCTGGAAGCTTGTGCAGTGGTACCCTCCAGGAGCAGTGGTGGAGGTTGTGATTTCATCTGCAGGGAATTGCCAGGGTTGGTACATAGGGTCATGGACAGCACCATTGGTGAACACCTACCCTGGATGGAGAGGCTGCTCTCCCTCATGGTCTGTAGGAGGAGAAGATGTCAAGTACTCCAGCTGCCAGCAGAATAAGGGGACAGTGCTGACAGTCTAGTGGGTGAAGACTCAATTCTCACTTTCTCCAAGCTTGATGGCCATGAGCCTGCACTGTCCCCTCCCGCTCCCCAATCATGGTGTCCCCCAATCTTTTGTGTCCCTCACGGTCCCTGTTTCTTGTCTTGTTTGTTTTGTTTGTTTGTATTTGCTTCCTCACCTACCCAATTTACCTGACCCAGACATACCTGTGTCACTTAGCCAGCAGTCCACTCTTACTGAATTAAAAAAAAGGTGCACTTGTCCCACACAAAAAAATATTATCGCATACATAGCTCTTTATTTCACACAAGTGTCTTCTTGACACACTTGATTTGGTCAATTGGCTATACAACATGATTATGTTGTTGACATCCCTCTCTCTAGAGGTGACAGCCCAAATTCAGCTAATATTCTGCACATACATATGTATAACTTGCTTGACTGAACCGAGTCTGTAAAGTGTTTGCAACATGTATTGATATTATGATTTTTGCTGTATTATTTTTTCTGTATGTTGTGTTTAGAACTTTTCTCCTCGCATCTCCACTGAAAATGGACATGTATCCAGTCGGACTATCCCAGTCAACAAATGTAAAATAAAAAATAAAATAAATAAATAAATAATAAATAAACATATGATCATTTTTTCCTGTTGAAGAAATGAATGACTATGGTTCTTTCATACCTCTTTCCTGCACACTCCTGTATTGCTTCCCTTTATTCTTCTCCCTGCTTACTCCCTATGTCATCACTTTCCTATCTACCCCGTTTTAACACCTATAATACAGTCAAAAAATAGAACCACACACAACATACATAAGTAGCAGAAAAAGCAATGGATCCCTTCACTTTTTGGCCTCTATGTTTGTGTGGAGTTTCACATCATACACCAATGCCAAGCAATGGTGAGCAGTGGTACAATGCTGCAGTTATCTCTGTGCAATCTCACTTAACCCCAATGTGCTATGCCAACATACAACATGTATATAAAGAATTAATGTCATTCCATTATCACTGTTTATTTAAAAGTATTTAAAAGCATTAGATACGCCTGGATTCGACCCCAGTATCATTTGGGCTCAAAAAGAAATGTGTCAATGCATTTACACCTGATGCCACAGAGTGAGTTAAGCAGCAGATGTGTTTCATAGACTTAATACTAACTCTCAAACATTTAGCAATGTGGCTTGAGTTTGTGCACTGCTTAACTGCATGCAAACATGGAAATTATTGGAAATGTGTATCTCGCATGCGCAAACACTTTGCCAACCATCATGCAAACTCAATGCTCACAACACTATGGAAAGTAAATATTATAATGTATTACTACTGTTTACTGCCCATTTCCTGTCTATGACATAAAATTACATGTGGTTGTGAAAACATAACAAATTGAAGGACTTATCTAACAATATGTCACATATTTACAATACAGCCATGTGTTGCCTCTCTCCAAGTACTGCAACCCTGGTGATTCAGTACTTAAATATATATATATATATATATATATATATATATATATATATATATATATATATATATATATATATATATATATCACCTACACTATAGAAATTAATATCAAATGTGTGATATGCAATGTACATCAGTGTGTTAACATGCAGGCTAGGGAATGAATCAGAATGGACCTTATCCACAGGGATATAGATAACATTCAACACACTTGACCTGGTCCAATTTTATTTCGTCAAGGGTAGATTTTGCTTATTAAACCTAGTGGATCTCTTTGATACTGACCCCAAAGACCTGGATGAAGGATAACAGGATATATTGCATATGTTAAGTTATCCAAGGCCTTTGACACTATCCACCATTCAGGTATCATAGAGAAAACCTCCCATCTGGGGATTAACCTATACATCACTAGATGGATAGCCAACTGGCTCACCACAAGAATGTACACTGTCAAAGTTGGGGACTACACCTCCAACACTAGACCATTTACCAGTGAAATATCACAAGGATCTGTGCTGAGCCCTCAGCGGCTTGGAAGCTATTTCTCTGAAGTCCAGGCTAAGGTAGATGGCCTGTGGCTTACCAATATGGCAGATGACTGTCAACGGGACAAAGTCATATAAAGTCCCTGAACTATGTTAACATATTACAGAAGGGCTGACAGAAACAAATGATTGGTACCAAACTCATGGACTGAACCTTAAAATAAAAAATGCCTCATTGCCCCCTTTGGCAATGAAGTACCCCTGCTAATTATAATATACTTTGCACCCCTCTAAGCTCATACACAGTGTTGTGAGACTTGGAAACACATGTTGATAACAATCTACACTCCAATCACTATGTGTCCATAGTGGTGTGACACACATTCTACATTGTGCACCTCATAAATAAGGGCATCATATCCAAGACCAGGGAGGTCATAGCTCCACTGTATTTAAACCTTATGAGGTTACTAAATGAGTACAATGATCCCATCTGTCTGTACCTCCCCAGACACCTGTAGTAACTGGAGAAAACACAGAGGTTTGTGACTTGGAGAATCCTGGGCCTCCAGAACCATGACATACATGGAAAGTCTGAAAGACCTGTCAATGTACTCAGTATCATGCAGGCTGCTGAGAGATGGCCTATGCCTGGCCTACAGAGCAGTCTCAGACCCTGGCCTACTGGAAATGCTAGGCATATGCAAAGGAAATAAGACAAGAATAACTTGCTCAAGGGATCACAACCTAGCCTGTGACATAAACAGAACATGCTGGGGAGACAGATATATCTCCTGGTGATTGCCTTTCCTCTGTAATAGTCTCCCACTGCATGTGAAGCAGTGCTGCTCAATGCCCCTACTCAAGCATAACCTTGACAGCTGGTTGGGTGATTGTAAATTCACCCTTGGGGTGGCACCTAAGTCCCTCATGGACAGGGGCAATTGGTGCTGATCACAAAATTGCTCTGCTAACAACAACCATCTAACTATGTTCAGTAAGGGTACTTGTGTTTTTACATGGCTAGGCTTGTAACTGCCCTATGGCCATTAGCCTAGTAACCTCCCAAAAAACTATGAAGCTATGAACCTATGCAGGCCTCCCCATATCTTCTCACCAACATGGCCTGCTGATGTCATCCACTGTAAGTCGACCTGCAGTCTTGTAAAAGTCAGACTCATGTTGTGCTGCTTCCATAAAGTATCAAGTTCTGTAGTCTGTGTACTTGCAAGTAAAAGAACAAAACACCATGAACTGAATAATGAAACAATGAAACTGGTGCCAGTGGCAAAGACTTTAATTCCAGTTAAAATATAAGCACCTTTATCTTCAAATGTCAGAGACCTCTTCAGAATAAAACTCAAATGCAGGTACATTGCTTTTATCCCAATAATACAAAGACCCCCCCCCCCAATTAATTCAAAATAGGTGGCAAAGTAAAATCACAAGAATCATTACACAACTAATCTACTGAATATGTAAAAACATTTGTTGCAACTATTTCCCCAATGTTAATAGTACATGAACAAACATTCCTACATCATATCCAATGACTTAATATTTTTTGTGTGTGTGTTAAGTGAAATGTCAAAATCTTGCTTAAATCTTTAGTATAAATACAGTATATGTTCAAGTCCTCCCTAAGGCTGTATGAAAAGCATAGCTTTAAGTCTTAGGGCACTGCTAATAGAAATAACATCATTAAGTCCAGGGAATTCAGATGCCTGACACTTTAATTGCCATCTCATTTCTTTAAATTATAAAAAGGTGTCAGAAGGTCCCCCCAGGTCCTAAATCAACATGATCAATAATACAAAATTTAAAAACACGTGATTCATTGTCTCTAATATGTCTCCATAACACATTTTTTCATCTTTTTTCTTAATACTTTATAGACGTTTTGTTGATGATGTCATAATAATTTGGGAAGGCAATAAGGAATCATTTGAATGTTTTTTTCAATATTTTAACACTACCAGTACGTTCTTACGTTTCACACAGGAAATTTCTAATCAAGAGATACATTTCCTGGATGTCACCATAAGGTTTACAAATGAGGGCAGATTGGAATCCACTCTATATAGGAAACCAACTTGGAAGAATTCTATGCTATGTTTCGACAGTATGCACCCGCGCCACACATATCAAGCTATAGTTAAGAGCCAATATACTAGAATTAAGAGATTGTGCAGTAACAAAGATGAACTATACAAAGAAGCACAGTTCTTAGAGAAATTATTTATAGACAGAGGGTATAATTTCACAATGGTTAATAATATAAAGTTTAACATCTTAGGTGACATCATACCCATTCAAAGGGACAATAAAGTTGAAAAAAGTAAAAGTAATAACATAAGATTTAGTAGGAGAGAAGAAGCCAGAAATAACCAAATAGGTTATATTGTCACTTACACCAGTGACATCAGTAAGATCCAGCAAGTTATTAATACTAACTGGCATATCTTAACATTAGACTCCTTCACCAAGAAATGTGTAGGCAAGAGCCCTTCCTTCATATATAAAAACAGCAGGAATCTAAAAAGAATTTTATGTGGAGATGTGAACATCACAAGGGATGAAGAAAATATTCTGACCCACAATATCAAAACCAAGGCTTTTGGTACTTATCCATGTTATAGTTGCAACAGGTGCAAATATATAACCAAGACACAGTGTTTTATACATCCTAGTATTAATTTTGTTTTTAAACCACGGTTTCGAGCAAGTTGCAACACCAGGAACTTGATATATCTGGCCACCTGCGATAAATGTGAGGCCTTCTACGTGGGACTAACAAAAAGAAGGCTGCAGGAGCGTATATATAATCATCTTTATGATATACACAAAGCTGTAGATAATAACGCGTTGGCCAAACATGTTATAGAGTTTTCTACACACTCTTTTTCTTTCAGGGTTCTACAAATAGTGAACCAGAATGAAAGAGGTGGGGACAAAGAGAATCAGTTGGCACTAATGGAGCTCGAATGGATTTTCCGTTTGGGCGCACATATTGAGCCGGGACTTAATACCCAGGTGTCCATTAAACCACTATTAATATCTAGGAAATGAATGTTAGGTCCTTACACCTTTGACAGAAATAATACATTTTTTATATTCTTCTTTTTTATTCTGGTCTTATTGTATATACATACATACTTAGTCATCGTTTACACAATGAATTTAATAAATGCATAATAATAGATAAAGTAAAAATCAAATATATATTTTTCATGTATTTCTTATCTCTTTTTTGATTCTGCATGATGCACACATAATAATTGATATACTATATGTGCTGCTATGGAAGTATAATATTATCATTGATAACTATGTATAAGTTTTAAACTTTACATCGCATATTTCACATTTTATATGATGATTTCAACTCCATATATGGTTAATATTGATGGAACTGAATAAAAGTTATAGTTATTAATGCTAAGTCTATGGATATATTTGATATACTTTAGCTAGCATAATTATATAAGCATTTTTAGTAAGTATGTAAAAAATTACAAATTTACAAACTTTATAAATGTCATAAATTATATACATAAATTAAGGTGATATTTATATGTACATTTTTTATTTATAGATTTATTATTTTTTAATTGTGTCATGATCTATATAAGAGCATAAATGTGCTCTTTGTAATACAAATGTATATAATAGCCAGAGTCGTGATTTTATAAGTGCACTTAAATGGTTAAAATTTTCACCGTTCAGTTTTAAAGGTTTTAGTGTGATTAAATGTTAGTTAATTGATTAATGAGCAGACTTTCCCGCCTTGAGCGGTTGTATATATAATCTTCACACAAGCTTAGATAATTTATCTGAAGAAGCGTGGATGGACCACGCGAAAGCGCTCATTTTTTACTTCCAATAAACTGTTTGCTTCATCTCAAGGATTGTTTGTGGACTCTGTTCCTGTAACAGCAGCTTCTTGTAAATACTGGATGTTCCATATGTGTCTTGGTACTACACTTTTTCTACACAGTTTTTTCTTAATACTGTATAACTGTTGATAAAGTTTCTCCCAAAGTTTCTAATAGTCTTACCTATACAGAAGCCCAGATATAGCTGACATTTTGCAACGTAGACTACTCCTTATGTACCACAATGATACTTGTGCTTAAATTTATTGTTGACTTCTGGGTGACCATCAGTGTTGTGTCATCAATTATGTGTTTGCACTGCCCACAACATCCACATTTTACAGTGCCCCCATTTAAAAACTTTCCTATTGGTCTTTCAAGTAACAGTTTTAAACACAAATCTTTCCTGTACACTATAGTGGGTTTTCCTCCACCCTTTTTATGTTCTCCTGGGCTACTGTACAAATGTTCCAATGTCAGCAAATGTCAGACCTAATTTGTTCAAATTGCATATTATAGGGTAAAATCATGGCTTTATTGTATGTTGGAATAACTTTTTCTCTAGTTTGTCCATTGTCATAGTTCACTACAATCTTGTGATTATTTCCCAATAAAGGGGTAAAGCTCCCTTGTTTTCTTTAGCTTTTCACTTCAAACTCTATGTTGTGTACAAATTCATTTGGATATCCTCTATCCCCTAACATTTCTTTGAGCTTTTGACATTCTACTTCAAATAATTGGTCACTGCTGACCATACGGGCCAATCTAACATATTGCCCCTTGACCAGTGATTTCTTTTTGGTGTGTTGGATGCCAGCTGACAAAATGTAGTAGGCTATTTGAATAAGTAGGTGTTCTGTATAAAGTTGAGACAAAACCTCTTTTGTTTCTGTCCTTTATAATCCTGACATCTCGAAAACTAATAGTTTCTGAATCCGTGTTCATCGTAAATTCTAAAAAATTCATAGATGAATTCAGAAACTGAAAAAATTCCCCTAATTTTTCTATTGAACTCTTCCAGAAAATAATAATGTCATCCAGGAATCTGCCATACAGGTTCCAATGGATACAAAATTCAGAGGGGAGCAAAACTGTTCTAGAACAATTTCCTAATGTCTGTCTCACATAACTTTGCAAATACTTGAACTACTGGTTGTAATGGAGGGTTAAACACACTAGATTTTTTTACATATATTGTTGCTGACAATATTGGTCCTTTGTTCAATAGTTTGAAAAAAATAAATAAAATTAATTTTCCTAGTGAATAGTTTTAATTGCAACAACACTTCTTCCAGCTTACCATTTTTTGCTGGCACAAAGTTCAACCCTTTGCTGAACAAATTAGCCCATGTGGCATCAAAATTTAAATCACTGTAATTAAATAGTTTAAAGTCATGATTTTCATTGGTTACAATATTGCAAATTCCCTGAACATTGTAGTCTACACCTGACATCAAACTTTCATTTTCAAACAATTGGTCACTGGTAGTGTATAGGATAGATTTGTGTTTAAAAAATGTTACTTGAAAGACCAATAGGAAAGTTTTAAATGGGGGCACTGAAAAATGTGAATGTTGTGGGCAGTGCAAACATATAATTGATGACACAACACTGATGGTCACCCCAGATGTCAACATTAAATTTAAGCACAAGTATCATTGTGGTACAAAAGGAGTAGTCTATGTTGAAAAATATCAGCTATTTCTGGACTTCTATATAGGTAAGACTATTAGAAACTTTAGGGTGAAAAGTTATCAACATTTATACAGTATTAAGAAAAAAGATGAAACAATGTGTTATGGGGACATATTAGAGACAATGAATCACATGTTTTTACATTTTGTATTATTGATACTGATATATTATTGATTTAGGACCTGGGGGGGGGGACCTTCATTTTTGAATTTAAAGAAATGAGATAGCAATTAAAGTGCCAAGCATCTGAATTCCCTGGACTTAATGATGCCGTTTCTATTAGTAGTACCCTAAGACTTAAAGCCATGTTTTTTGTATAGCCTTAGGAAGGACTTGAACATATATTGTGTTTATACTATAGATATAAAGAAGATTTTGGCATTTGGCTTAACTCAGAAAAACATTAAGTCATTGGATATGATGTAGGAATGTTTGTTCATGTATTATTAACATTGGGGAACTAGTTGCAACAGATGGTTTTACATATTCAGTAGATTAGTTGTGTAATTATTCTTGTGATTTTACTTTGTCATGTGTTTTGAATTAATTGGGGTGTGTCTTTGTATTACTGGGATAAAAGCAATGTACCTGCATTTGAGTTTTATTCTGAAGAAGTTTCTGACATTTTAAGACAAAAGCACTCATATTTTAACTGGAATTAAAGTCTTTGCCACCGGTACCCATTTCATTGTTTTATTAGTCTATGTACTTAGATAGGTAGGGGTTCAGTTTTCACTTCAGTCAACTGTGTGTGTGTGTGTGTGTGTGTGTGTGTGTGTGTGTGTGTGTGTGTGTGTGTGTTTGTTTGTGCTCTTGCTTGACATTATAGAGAGTCTTTTACACCAGCATGTTGGACACTGTTATTGCCATATTCTCATCAACAGACAATGCTAATGTCATCAGCTATAAATTGTCTGAGACTCTCCAAGTAAGACATGAACTGTGGTGCTTGCATAAAGTACTGAGTTCTGTAGTATGTGTACTTAGGTAGGGGTTCTGCTCTCACTGTAGAAGAATATGTGTGTGTGTGTGTGTGTGTGTGTGTGTGTGTGTGTGTGTGTGTGTGTGTGTGTGTGTGTGTGTGTGTGTGTGTGTCTAAGCAGAGGAGCAGAAGTGTGTATCCTACAGTTACCTCTCCAATCCTATGGATTGACAGTATTTTGATACTTGCACATGACTATACATCCATTTCATGCAGGCCTTCCAGAATCTTCTTTCCAATATGCCCTTCTGATGTCATCCACTACAAGTTGACCTGCAGTCTTATAAAAGTCAGGCTTGAACTGTGGCACTCGCATAAAATACTGAGTTCTGTAGTCTGTGTACTTACATAGGTAGGGGTCTATTTTCACTGTAGTCAGCTAAGGTGTGTGTGTGTGTGTGTGTGTGTGTGTGTGTGTGTGTGTGTGTGTGTGTGTGTGTGTGTGTGTGTGTGTGTGTGTGTGTGTGTGTGTGTGTGCTCTTGCTTTACATTACACAGAGCCTTTTATGCAGCATGTGGGACACTGTTACTACCATATTATCCTCAACAGACAATGTTGATGTCATCAGCTATATCTGATTTGTGGATGTGCCCTAGTCCCACCAGGGCAGGGTCATAGACTGGCCCAGAGACCAGGCAGAATTCACCTCATCATATACAATACAGATTACAGTGACATGGCTTTTAGTCTATCCACATTCATCATGGCATGGTTTGTAGGCCCTACGTTTTCTTGCTGAGAAACCCCTGTAGTTTCTCCATCTGCTGCATGTGTCTGGTGAGGTACTTGCAAAAGAGCGCTTTATAGTCTATTAGTGTTCTGATGAAGTTCCAGAACAGTGCTGTAATATAATCCTACGATCTGAATATAATGGTGTAACTTTAGATGTGCACAACATAGGCTTTCAATATCACTGTGGACATTTGGTGGTCAAAGTTCGTATTGCTATATATGTGTGTTTATAGTTCTTGCATCATTGGGTTTCAGTCTAGCGGGTCTGTTGTCAGTGCTGTAATTAGCAGGGAATTCCACTTTGTAGAAGGACAAAATAAAGACACATTTTTACATTAATTTGTAGACTGTGGCTTTGTCAGCAATTATTAGTCTGTGTTAGCCCTTCCTGTAGTGTATTACCATCATAGGTGGACTCAATGATTGTACCCAGTATGCAAGAATTAGCAAACACGGTAAGCCAAAAGCCATAGACTTTACCTGTACTGTCAAGAAATAGATTACAAACAGTAAAGGGCTATGCACAGATCCCTGGGGTACAGCAGTAGTGACAGCTCTACTAGTACAAGTTGATTCACCAACTTTCCAAGTGTGTGTTCTGTTAGTGAGCCAATAACTTACCCATCTAGTGATATAAGGGTTAATCCCCAGCTGGGGGAGTTTCTCAATGATACCTGCATGGGGGATTGTGTTCAAACCCTAGGCCAGATCAGGATATGCTATATGCACTGTCTTCCCTTCATCCAGGCCTGTCACACAGAACCAATAGGCTGTGACAACATCACAGATTGCATATCACATGACTCATCATCACATGACTCAGCAAATGCACCTTCCTAACACAGTTGAATACAGACTTCAACACACCCTCCACACAGACTATGTTTCTGTAGAATGGTGTACATCAACATGCATCCATCTGAGTTGGGGGGGAATCAACACCCAATGTGTGCATGTATAGACACATGCTGGCTTTCCTTATCTGTGAGGTAGAGCAACATGTCATGATGGACCTTTTCTAAATGGACCCTAGTAATAACCCAGCTGTGTGTAACAGAGCTGTGTGAGTTGTTAATGCTACATCATGTCTGTTACATCTGTTAGATGTCCTCAAAGAGGTCATCAAGGGCATGCATGATGACAACACTATCATCCTTTTGAACTTTTCCAGCCCAAGGTATTTGACACAAAGCCACACTGATGTATTCACTCAACACTGTCAGATGTGGCCATAAACACCTATATCACCAAGTGGGGAGACCACTGTATGTTGCATACAAATATGTTGAAATATATGAAGTGAACTATATCTCAGGTCCAGTGATCTTGTCCATAGAAAAGTGATGTCTGCTAGGGATTTTCTGTCCATTATTTAAGTCACAGACATCACAAATAACATACACATCCTGTGCCCAAACGGCTATCTGAAGGACTACAGATTGTTGGCAATCATTGACTCCAACTGTGATACTACTATAATATAGACAGTAGCAACACACACCAAAGATTGCTGCCACAGCCATGACAACACCTGCAATGACACAAAAAGTTAGAGGAATTTGTTGCCTCAGATAAAGAAACATTCAACCGTAGAATCAGACCAATAGGTATGTGAACTGTGTCCTGGGGTAGTTGGTATATGGAATGTCCAACAGCATATGGCCACAGTGCTAACTACACCCTTGTATGTAATACAACCACTGAGTATGTGAAGGACATCCACATCATAGGCCCTGTCAACTCCCTGGTCAGCCTCAGTAAGATGCTGAGATCCCTCATAAAATTCTCCAAATCTTGTTACAAAAACAAAATTGCCACTGATTCTAAAGACAACCACAAAGCATTCTATAGTTATGTCAAGAATTTCAATGGCAACACTCAGATCGATCTGCTCTGAGTTACAGCACAATGGCACTAAATATACAGAACCAATTGATATTGCCAACATCCCGGCAGATAGATTCAGTGCTAACTTTACCCCCTCTCATCCCCTAAAGGACCCATCTCTATACCGGAAGAATGCAAAGTTCCTGTAATCATGGCTGCACAGGTAAAAAACACACTCTCTGAAGCCAAGAACACAGCATAAATGGGACCTTACAACATCCCAGGCTGCGTTCTACATGAACTGCAGAACAAACTGGCACACCACCTAAGTACCATGTTCAATCTTAGCCTCACCTCAGGCTTTGTGCCCACTGAATGGTGCACAGCAATGATTATCCCACTCCACAAAGGGGGAGCCACCACAGACTCTGGGAACTACAGCCCCATTAGCCTGATGAGCATGGTCTGCAAGGCTATGGAACGTATCATCATGGAACTTATAAACAATGACATTGGTAATCTCCAAACTCTGGACCCCACCCAGTGCAGGTTTGTAAAAGGCAGATCATGTCTCCTAAACCTGATAGACTTCTTTGAAGTGGTCACCAAAGCCATAGATGAGGGTAAGGTGATTCACACAGCCTATCTAGATCTCGCCAAGGCTTTTGACACCATCCTCTACTCTGGAATTAAAGATAAACTCACTAAACTAGGTATAAATCCCTTTGTCACAAGATGGGTTGCCAACTGGCTCACTTGCAGAACACACACTGTGAAAGTAGCAGACTCCAAATCAAACTTCAGATCAGTGAAAAGTGGAGTATCACACGATTCAGTCCTCGGTCCTCTCCTGTTTGGTATCAACTTCTCTGAAGTACAGGCTAACACAGATGGTCTTTGGCTACTGAAGCTTGCAGATGACTGCAAACTAGGAGCCATAATCAAAACTCCTAATGATGCAGACATCCTACATAAGGGCCTTACTGAGACAGATGTCTGGTGTCAAAGCCACAGCCTCAAGCTCAATGCCAAAAAGTGCATTGTCATCCCTTTTGGTAAAAACTCTGTACCTATGAACTACCACATAGACGGTAGTCTACTTAACACCAAAAGTGTGATAAGAGACCTTGTGACACAGGTGGACAGTAGTCTCTCCTTTGATAATCATATCGCCACAGTAGTCAGGAAATCCTTCTATGTGGCACACCTCATCACAAAAGGTTTCTCATCCCGGAAAAAAGAGGTCATTGTTTCCCTCTACTCGTCACTCATTAGATCCATTATAGAGTACAACACCCCTTTTGGTATGTACCTCACAAGACATCTACAACAACTGAAAAAGCCACAGAAATACCTCACAAAGAGGATTACCAGCCTCAAACAAATGCCCTACACAGACCGTCTCAAAAAACTCCAGCTTTACTCCATCGCATATCGCCTGCTCAGAGGCGATCTCTACCTCACATACAAAGCTATGTCAAACCCAGAGCTATTGGACATGCTCCACTTAAAGAAATTCTAATCCCTCTAAGCTGCACGCTCTAGGGACCTAAACCTTGTCACCGCAATAAACAGAACATGCTGGAGGGATAGATTCCTGTCCCAGAGACTTCCCATACTCTGGAACAAACTACTTATCTATATCAAACAAAGCTCCGCATTAGCACTCTTCAAGAAAAATCTTGATGACTGGATGGGAGGTAGGAAATTCACCCGGGGATTACTTCTGTGGCTCTGCTCGACAGGGGAACAGGAAAATAATTTTCTTGGGTGGCGAAAGCCAGGGTACCTTTTAGCTAGGCTTATATATGCCCTAGGTCCAATAGCCTAGTACCTACCTATGAACCTATGAACCTATAATACATCCATAGTTCACAGCCTTGATCGCATCGATAAATGAGTGCAATGCACCCTTCTTCATGTACCTCCCTAAACATCTTCCAGTGATGTGTAACTGAAGTGCTCCAACTTTGCCACAGTGAGCTGTCACACATCATATTGGTCATACCTAGGTATTCTTTTTGTTGCATAAACATTACTCTCTGATGGTGCAGATCTCCCATCAATGTCCAGATTTTTCCCATTATATCTTTTGGTGTGTTCTTTATCAAATCTGTGGTTTTCTGCCATATCACTGAGATGATATCAGGACTGATGGGACTCACTAATTACATATATTTGAGTTTTAGGCATCAAATCCTTCAGAATATGTATCTTAACACAAATACCTGGTTATTCTATCACATTTCTAAAGAGCAAATATATTAAATATGTCCCAATTTCTGGGTCATTGTCCCCCCATTATGTTGGCCTATGTCCAGATGTCTTGCACTACAAGATTGAACACTATCTGTTAAGCCCTGGTGATCATAGTGGTATTCCACACAAAATCTCCCTTATTTATGTTTAAACACAGTGAATGGCATGAATATACATGTGCATCAACGCGCACACATGTAAACTCCATGTAGACTTTGCAGGAAGACTACACAGAGTATATAGGAACTTTTTAAAGTTTTCACATTCTCTTGAATGTCTGAACAAAACATTTGTTGATCTATTGTGCTGAATGTCCCTTATATGTTCTTGTATTCTATACCTTAATTTCCTTTTATTCGTCCCCACATACAAGACCATGCAGGAAACGCATGCTGCCAGGTAAACTACCCCACTAGTATCACAGTTGACATGTCCCAGACAACTAATGCTTCAAAAATAAGTCATAACAGCCACATAAGGTCCATCATTAATAAATCTACAGACTGAACACGAGCGTCATTTATACATTCTCAACCTATACCAGTCACTAGAAACAGTACATCCTAATTCTAGTAGCTCCTTAATATTCTTTCTCCTACTATAAGTAAATAGTGAGACTTTACCAATAAGATGCTTCAATTCATCTGTAAAAATTAAATCTCAGTTAGACTAAACAATACTTTTAATTTTGCTTGCATCCCTATAGTATGGAATTACTAGTACTCCACAGTTCATGTCAATTTTTTCATTATTTAAAATAACTGTGTTACTTATAGAATCAAAATGACTAACCAAAATAAGGGTGTACTGTTCACCCCTAAACCACATGATAAGATCCTTTAACTCATCTGAAAGGTCTCTAGGGTATTCTCTCTCCAAGAACGTACCCACCAACTTATTAATTTCAATTTTAAAATGATTATCCTCAGTGATTTACCTCTACAGACATACTATCTGCTCTTTAACAATACTTTTTTATTTAATTCTTGGATGCCAACTACTGCAATGCAAGTATTAGTTGTAGAATGTGTCCTTTCTAAAAATGGTAGAGCAATATATCCTGTGGACAACATCCTTATATATGGTAATATCTAAGTAATTGGTGTTTCCCCCGATACGTGATAGGTGAAATGTGAGTATTTTGTGTTATTTTGCAAATACTTAAAAAACTCATCTATCTCATGTAAATTGCCTCTCCATGACATGAGAATGTCATCCAGGAACCTGTAGCAGGCAAAATATTTCCTAAAAAAAGCAGGCGTTAAATGCAAATTTCCTTTCCAAAGCTATTAAAACTGTATTAGCAAAAAATAGGGGCACATTTTGCACATATAGCCACTCCCTTTATTTGATGGAAAAACTTCCCCCTCAAAAATACAAAATTATACCAAAGGACCTTATCCAGAATTTCAGTAATAACAGATATTTCCTGTTGGTCCAGGGAAGTAATTTCAGTCAACATTCCTCCCCATTCTTGTGTAGTATAACTGAAAATAAATTAATGTCAGTGGTCACAAACATGATATTACCATCAAACTTAAGACAATTGAATTTCTCCAATAAATGCCATGAATCCCATAATATGTGGTCAAAAAAATTAAGTATATTTTTACACCTAACATCCATGTACTGGGCCAGAAACTCAGTCTTTGATCTATGTGCTGCTAGTTTTGGTCAAAGGGGGTATGGGTTGACTGTCTTTGTGGATCTTCGGGATTCCAAAGATTGAAGGAATAACAATTTTTTCAACCCATACATAATCAAAAGTATCAGTAGAAATAGTACCCTGATACATCATGTCTAGCAAACCATAATCAATTTTCTTATATAATATGTTTACTTCATTCCTGTAAACCCTTCTATAAATTTGTTGATCATTAAGAATCTAAAACATTGTACATACATAATCCACATAGTCCATTAAAACTACAACCCCTCCTTTGTCTGACTTCATGACCCATACTGACCTGTCTTTCATAATATTACCAAGTAGGGAACATTCATCTTTTATATGATTGGCACAATAGTCCCCTTTGTGGTCAGAGCAGAAAGACCTAATGTGGTCCTCACACACATTTTCAGAAATGGAAGAGTGTGATGTGGGTATAAAGGTACTCTTTTTCCTAAACCTGGTGATACCAGTAGGTGTGCTAGTCACTTTAACCACACACTTAAATTCAATTTACAGATGAATAATTTAAGATGAATCATAATTTTGACAATACTAGTCCTAAAATCAGGCACAAAGTTTAACCCTTTCTTGAAAAGGGATTCATAATGTTCATTGACATGCAAATTAATTAGGTTAAAAATCGTAAATTGTCCACATTCATTGAATTATTCAGTATTAGTGCATTGTGTTGTGATTCTTCCTCTTTTGTCTCTATTTCAGCCTCTGCCTCTGGGGACCCTGTTGTGGGACCTTTCTCGTATTATGATTCCTCACACTCTCTGACCTAGGTAACTAGCCTGGTGATAAAAAACTATCATTAATAATGTCAACATGTTCACCTTGAACTCAACCCATATTTCTCAGTTCATCATTCGAATCTCCACTCCGATGGACAGCCTGTTCTGTCATATAAATCTCACACTAATTATTGGACATTTACATCAATAATATGAACGTGGCATTGACTGCAGGGCCTGAGAAACTCTTTTACCATAACTTGTAGTATATCATGCTCTTAGCTGTACATTTAAAAGCTCATCCATAGTATAAGTTTTCTCTCTGCGTTCACAGACTTTTAACTTAAAAATTTCTTAATCCATAGATGTCCCTCTTTCAAACTCTCAGATGTACAGATTTAGTTTTCCACCATAGATGCATGTTCCAGTTTACCCTTTTACCATCAGCAAAATTCAAGCATCAAAATTCTTTCCTTCCATGTTTAATGTCAGACACTGGTAAAGCCTGGCAATGAAAATCTCACCTCCTATCTTTAGACTTTGCTTCTCAGGTCAAGCCTTTCATCTTTTTAAATTTTAAATGCTCACTATGTTATGATCAAATATTAGCTTCAGATGTTCACATTTTAAGTTTTTGACCTGAATAACTCAATCCTGTATGTTTATAGAATACCACCTCATGTGCTAAGACTCTCATTTCCACATATAAACACTTAAAGATTTACTTTTAAATTGAAGTTCTCTAGATTCACAACTTCTGTTCTACATATTTAGACTTTAATAATTCAGTTCTCCACACAGAATTTTCAAACTCCCTTTTTAATATTGTGCTAGTTGTAGGGACTGTATTTACTTAATCTAATGACTGTGCTTAAATACGTCCATGCAAATGTAGGTGTTTCATTTTGCTGAGCTCCAGAACACAGTTAATTTGAAGGTGAAGGCTTGATGCCAGATAACATTAACTCATTTATAATTTAGGAGTTACGTGTGATAAAAGCATTAATGCATTACAGCTATATGCCACAGAAAGCCTGTTAGTCAAGAATACTTCTAAAGATTGACCCCTAAAAAAAGAAATTTGGCATTGCTTTTGTTTTAATGTAACTTGCAGTGAATTAAGTATGCTAATGCATGACACTGCATAATGACTCAAGCATATGAGAGAGCCCTCAGCTGATGGAAAACTATCGACTTACATACAAATGTTTCATACCCACTGCACAGATTTCATTCTGCTGCCTGCTGATTTCCTTAAAAAATGGAAACAGAAAAGAAGAGGATGCCCAAAACTTTAACAGTGTAAGAGCAATTTGTACAGACTGTGCATAAGAAGCCTTTATGAATTATATGGTATATGAATCACACAGTATATTAAAAAGTATAACCAACATCAAGTGTCAGAAACACCTAGGACTCAACTTTATAAACAGAATGAATGGACGTGAAC
Organism: Protopterus annectens; assembly: GCF_019279795.1. Classification (NCBI taxonomy): domain Eukaryota; kingdom Metazoa; phylum Chordata; order Ceratodontiformes; family Protopteridae; genus Protopterus; species Protopterus annectens. Next base: position 210,903,554 of record NC_056744.1, on the reverse strand, counting down.
AAAGAGGCTGGGAATTATACATAAAAGTTATAAACATAAGCTCTAAGGCATTTTCCTAAATCAAATGTTAACAAGCAATCTTTAGGCAACAGTGGTTGTTACATATTTTTCTGTAATTAGACAATCATTACATACTGCCTAGAGCAATGTCTCTGGTAAAATATATTACAGAGACTACCTTGAGAAGTGGTATTATTGGTAAACGCACTAGAGATCAAATCAAAGTGCGAACCCAAAGCCACCCTCCGAAGTCCTTTCTTGTAGTATGTACTCAGGAAGCTTATGATACCATTGCCAGCCTGCTAATTCATTTATTAATCTGTTTGTTAACTAAGGTAGTGGGATGGTACAAGACCTTTTTCAGCCACCACATGAGCCAAATGTCAAAAACAACACATTAATATAGACACTAGTAAAAGACAGGATACGTAATACAAAACAAATTGTGTCACTAAAAAAGGTTAACAATAAGAAAACATTTACAAATGTAGCCTGTATTGGTTCTAGCATAACCAGAATACAAGTCAAAGTGAAATTTCTAAAATGTCAGTAAGCAACATACATTATGTAATTTAATCTGTGTATCTGCAAAGCATCTTTGTTAACTAAACTAGTCAGAAGTTAAATGCTTGCAGCTTTAACTTGTTGTGCTCTGTATGGGATTTTAAGCTTTCTGCACAACTAGGGGATAAGAAACTTGAGGGTTAAAATTGAATAGAATTGCATGAAACTTACACCTTTAGAAAACAGTATGAATACAACACTGAACCAAAGGCAGATGTAACCATTAAAGAAGAAGGTGCCGAACTGACTACTAAAAATGAATTGGTAAATTAGAAAGTCCTGACGAGTGGTGTATTTTAATAAAACGTATTTGCGCTTCCTGCATGGAAGTTAATTTATGACTTCATTTTATATTCAGTCTGCAGCACTGTTATAGACTTGTGTGCGCCGTGCTGTTCTCTTTGCTACTTCTATAAAGTGCGTTCACTTTCATGTGCTGATAATGTTTACTATCCTTATCCACTGTGACCTTTTATTCTGGATGTTGTACTTTTGTGCTGTTTACTTTCCTTACCCATTCTGGTCTGCTGTCTGTTGAACTTTTCAGCTGTTAATCTTCTTTACCAACTGTGGGCTTTTGAACTCTTGTGCTTTTTTCTGTTTTTTCTCATCGTGATCTTACAGGATATTTCTCTATTAAACGTTTTACCTTTTTCATCCACTGTGCTCTGTTTACTGTTGCATTGTTATATTGTTTACCTTCCTGGCACAATTTAATTACATTGTTGCAGTGCCATCATTTTAAACATTCTTATTCATTCTTGCCTACTAATGATTGTATCTCTTTACTATTTTATTTCTCCTTCTCTTAGACAGCAATGACTATTTTGCCATTGCACCATTTGTTTTCTTTGGCTTGGATTATTAAAAGAAATGAGAATACTGCCAAAGCAAAGCTTATGCTATGCAGCCTAGATCTGCCAAGAACATAACCAAATAGCTCAAGCCACATAAAGCATGAGTTAATTATTGCTAAGTCCAGAAAGCAAAAAAGCCCTTCTATGTATTCCAGCCAGCCTGCATTTAACATGTGTATCCTCTGTCCCTCACCCCCATACATAATCACTAGGACATCATGTTCTTGTCTAAAGTAGTCTGTCTTTCCACTTTGTTGCCCATAACAGCAAAGCTACATGTTTTCGACTGGAGTAGTCCCTACTTCCAAAGCCCTTTGTAATAATAAAACTAAATAAATATTCTTTCCTTATGAGCCTCCTTAATCTGCCACACCTTGTAAAAATAAAAGTAAATCCTTATAGACAGTGAAGTTCTTCTTTCACCTCATTGGCTTATAATAATGAACTTAAATGATTATCCATAGGTTGACTCCCTGCCTCCAAACCCTGTATTTGCTCGGATTCTCCTCCTCCTCTGTCTGATAGCCTTGCAATAATAAAATGAAATGCTCAAGCCTAAATCAGTCCATTTTACATCTGCCGGTCGCTTATAATAACAAAGCAAACTGGTTGTTCCTAGGACAGTTCTTCCACCCACGTGGTTGTGCTTAGGACAGTTCCTTTTTCCATTGGTTGTGTCTAGGAAAATTCCTGTGCCTACTTGGTTGGGACTAGAGCAGTTCCTCAACTCACTTGCTTGTGCCTCAGATAGTTCCTCCACCCACTTTTTTGTCACTTGTTTGTGCCTAGGACAGTTCATCCATCCACTTGGTTGTGCCTAGGACAAGTCACTTCTCTCTTGGTTTTGCCTAGGTCAATTCCTCCGCCCATTTGGTTGCACCTAGGATGGTTCCTCCACCCCCTTGCTTGTGCCTAGGACAATTCTTCCACCCACCTGGTTGTGCCTAGGGCAGATCCTCTTCTCACTTGGTTGTGCCCAGAACAATTCCTCTCCTGTACTGGGTGTGCCTAAGACAGTTCCTTCACTCACTTGGTTGTGCCTAGGACAGTTTCTTTTCCCACTTGGTTGTGCCTAGGACTGTTTTTGTTCTCCTATGGCTAAGCCTAGGGCAGTTCCTTCACTCACTTTGTTTTGCCTTAGGCAGTTCCTCTTCTCACTTGGTTGTGCTTAGGAGAGTTGCTCTTCCCATTTGGTTGTGCCTAGAACTTTTCTTCTGCCCACTTGGTTGTGCCTAGGACAGTTCCTCTTCCATTTGGTTGTGCCTAGAACATTTCTTCTGCCCACTTGGTTGTCCTAGTGCAGGTCTTCTTCCTACTTGCTTGTGCCTAGGATTGTTCCTACTCCCTCCTTTCACGCTTCTAATAATTAAAGTAACTGCTCGTGCCTAGAGTAACACCCCCCCTCCAATTTCCCATTACCATGTTGTAAAGCATTGTGTGCATGTTTTTGGTACCCCAGTCCCCTGCCCTAGACTCTAGTTTCTGTTGTGATCAGTTTTCTTGTCCAAAATAACCTCTCACTCCCATCCCAGATTCTTCAGTCTGGTTAATTTTTATGTCTAAGATAGATTCCCTTCAGTGCGAAACTGAAACATTCTTTAATGCTAAAACGTAGCGTGGAATTTATGCATTCATTCATTTATTTATTTATTTGGTTGATAACCTGGTAACTCCACCAGAAACAAGTATGTCTTTTCAGCAGTAAAACAGTAGATTGTCTGGTTAAGTGACTTATCCTCAGAAAGTAGACAAATAAAAACCGAGGGACTCAAACACAGGACTGCAGGGTGAAAACACAGGACTACAGGATGAACTTTGTACACAGCTCATAGGCTTAATCACCTGGACTAAACTTCCAGGCATAATACAGGAAATCATGAATGAGAAGTTTGTGCAGGTCCTTACCTTATTATTGTTATTTGTTGGGAAAGCACAGTGAACATATGCAGCATAAATGTCACCTGTGCTTACAAAGACAGGATAATGAAATACCATAGCATAAAGGAAAGGGTAGACACTAAAAGCTCCTAGTAGAGTACTACACCCTGATGCTATGCACCTTAGGGGGCAAAACATGCCCTGTGCATTGAAGAGGTTACACATTAGCTTCTTCCCCCTCTCTGAGTTTGCTGCAGACCATAATATTATGGTATGTCCTCCATTGTTATATTTTTTATTTTTAAGGGGCAGTCAGGATTAGACTAGCATAGAAGACTTCACATTAATAGCCCACTTTTTTGTGCTCCGTTTTATGTCACATTAAAGCATAAGACTCATAGTCAGAGGGATGGAATTGTATAAGTCAGAAACTTCCATTCCATTGACTATGGTATATCACAATAAAGCCTAGATCATGTGGCATGAATTGTATAAGTCAGAAACTTCCATTCCATTGATTATGGTATATCACAATAAAGCCTAGATCATGTGGCACGAATTGTATAAGTCAGAAACTTCCATTCCATTGACTATGGTATATCACAATAAAGCCTAGATCATGTGGCACGAATTGTATAAGTCAGAAACTTCCATTCCATTGACTATGGTATATCACAATAAAGCCTAGATCATGTGGCACATCCTGTTTTACTACAAGGTATTACTGTATTTATTCCTGCCTTTATCTACAATGGTCTGATGAACTGTTGTGTTGCCATGCTTTGTGCTATTCCTTTTCCTTTCTAGGTGTATGAGTACCCTATATTGAACTAACACATACTGAATAGTCCTAATTAAATGAAGATAGTGGTATATACTTGACCAAATATAGGATATTATACATGCAGCTGACAATACTGATTTATAGTTGGGTATACAACCCACATGACTATGTCAGGAAGATCACTCATTATTGGAAATATGAAGTTGTGTCAAGCACTGAAGCACTGAAAGCCATTGCAACCTGAGGTGAGTAACATTACAGAACAACACTCAATTAACTTGAAATCCTGCCAGAAATAAATAACATTCAGTTAAGTGATAAAGGTCTGACAAATATGTCAGCTAAATTCAATATGAGTATTTGGGTAGCACAGGACAGCATACTGACTCATGTGTTATACATCCCACTTAACTGAAACACAGTGTTGTAAACATGTAAGAAACAATTATACCATGTGTTTGCTGGTTAATTAGTTGCCAATTAATAGTTCTTGTGAGTTCAGCAGATGGACTTCTTTTGGATGCCCCTGGAAGTGGTTAATGAATGTTGTACATTATAATCCTACCCAGGTGCATCTACAACAATTCCCCACTTTGCTAGAAGTTATTAATGACATAATATTATAGTTTGTTTTACAGTATCTGCACTGATCAATAACATATTCTTTTGTACTTCCAATAAATTGTAACAACCAACGTTCCACTAAAAACATCAGTGTGTGTGATACTCGGCATTAGTTTCATGCATTTTTATTACCATGTACAAGCCTGACAGCCATCAAGGAACACATATGTTGAGAATTCTGAATCATAAGCATTTATTTCAGCCAATTCATCTAAGCTCTCTTCAAAACTTGTAATGGAATCGGATTTCTAATACGCAGTGGTATCTCTAGATTTGGGGTATATATCTCATTAGAAACTGATTTCTTCAGATGGTTCTATACCAATCAATACAAAAATTCATATTGTGGTATTTATATACTTTCACATAATCAGAAAGATTTAACAGTTCCCAAAACTCTTCATTTTTGTAAACTTTGTAAAATAGAAAAACAATGCCTTTGAAGTAACAAAAATGTTTAGAAAAAAATTAAGCTGCTAACCCATCAATATATAACAAATACATTACAGACTTTCTACTTTTTCACAAATTTTCTTGTGACAGATTCAAGAAGTCTAAAATATCTAGAGGAATAAATACAGAATTGGCTGTTATATTCCTAAAGGTCTTTCTTGTGGAAAGATATGATACTGTTAGCATCTCTACTTCTTATCTTTCTTAATAACAAATTTACTTGCCACATGGCTTTGTGTACAGTTGTGGCTACATGTTTAGAAAAAGATATACTGCTTGTTATTAGAATATCAAACTCCATGTCCATTTATTTTTCATTTTCCCCAGTTGTTGAATCCTCTAATATGATAGGTAAATAAAATGATGGGGATTTGTAAAGAACATAATTACTGGTACTAAATTTTATCATTATCTTTAATGCCCAATTAGAGATTTCAGTAATATGCTTGTTTATCTCATCAAAAGCCTTACTGCTGACTACTACAAAGACCAGCTTGCAACTGTCTGCTTTGTGTTTCGGGAAAAGTTTAAAAAAAGTTGAAAAGGAAGGGCCCTAGAGCAGATGTCTGAGGAACACCACAGCATACATGAACTGTACTGGATTAAACCCTGAAGAATAACAGTTTTTCTTCACCCTATGATCTGATCATGAAAATAGTCATATTAGCAATTATAGAACATCCTTTCATAAATCTGTTTTGGCACATATCAGTATCAGACAGCATACACTCCCTAATCCAAAGATATCAATTAGACAGTACTCAAAACATTTTCCCATGACAGATATAAGGCTAACAGGTCTATAGTTATCTGCATCATTTACTTTTCCTTTTTCATGGATCAATCTAATATTAGAGTATTTCTATCCCACTGGTACCAAGCCTATCCTAAATAAATTATTAAACAAATGATATACCGTAATAATTAAATCTGACTTAAGGTTAACTATGATAATTGCTGGTAATATGTCAGGTCCTGTGGTGGTATTTCATTTTGCTTTATTTAATGCAGACTTTATCATGCTTGTAGTTGTAACAGGCCAAAGTTCAGTGTTTGTAATAGTGGCTGCATAATCACTACTGCAAATGGAATATTCTCATACATTCTACAAAAATAATCAATAAACTTATTGACAATTAATGATTCTGGGTTGGTCTCAATGTAGTCTCCCAGCTTCAGAGTAATATTTGGAGTTCTGTTTGTAATATAATTTAATATTCTTCCTTGTTTTTAACTCTTGCTGATTGCTTCTCATATTTACCTTTTTGTCTTTATTCTGAAATTTAAACCTTTGGTGACCCTATTTAACTTGGACTTGTTTCTTCTTGTAGAGTATTTCATATATAATCAAGCACATCTCCTTTTCTTTCTTATATATTTTAATTATTTTAGTCCAACATTTTGGAAATCTGCAATTGGCGATATTACCATTCTTACTTAATATAGTAGATTCAAGGGGGAGGTACATTAATTTTTTCTAGTAGGTGGTAACATTAAACAGGACTTTACCCTGTACTGCTAATGAACAGAAGCAGCTCCTAAATGCTTTATCCCATGCATAGGTGCCCTCAGTAATGGAAAGAGGCAGCTCCTAAATGCTTTATCCCATGCATGGGTGCCCTCACTAATGGAAAGAAGCAGCTCCTAAATGCTTTATCCCATGCATGGGTGCCCTCACTAATGGAAAGAGGCAGCTCCTAAATGCTTTATCCCATGCATGGGTGCCCTCACTAATGGAAAGAAGCAGCTCCTAAATGCTTTATCCCATGCATGGGTGCCCTCAAATTATCTATGATATGATCACAGTTATTCTCATTAGGGGTAAAGTATACTTATCGACCATTGGATGAATAAGGCCAATCTATAACAAAATGGGATAGGTTATTTTAAGCAAAAAAAGGAAAATTGGCTAGGCTTAAAATGGCCCACAAAGGCAGCTAGCCTAGTACTCACCTATGAACATCCAGAAACTCTAGAAAATTATGATGTTGTAGTGATCCCATATTAAGTTTAAAGTAAAACACTATTAATTGGGTGCAGACTTTCAGACCATGTATGTCTATATATGTCATGAAGTTCATTTTTGAAGACTAGATTAGATCATATGCAAGCTTTAACAAGCATAATTCTGTTACCATTAACATTCCCACAAATGTATTCACAATTTACAGATCCAAGGAAGTAATATTTTGTGAATTCCATGCCTCCACTGTTACTGCAATTTTGCAATGATTCAGTTCTAACATAACCTAAAGTTCTTTATTTTTATTTTTTATACTTTGCACATTGCGTCAATAGTAGTTTAAAATATTTTTAGGTCTTATTTCTGACGTTACATTGTTATGACCTTCTAAAAAAAATGAACAGAAATTCAATTATTCTGCTACAAAGGTATCAAAACTACATATTGACTCAGGTGCAGACCATCTTTTCAGAACAGTCTATTATATAAGGCATATTCATCAAAGTGAGTGAAGAGTTTTAAGCTGTAAACAGTGCACAGTTGTCTAAGCAAATGTTAAACATTTGCGCTTTAGTATGTTTATAATCATTCCATATAAGATAACAGCATTAAAGTAAACAGACTTGGTCATCATATAAACTTTTCTCACTGGTAAAGTCGCCCCTGTTGAGGAGACACTTGCATATTTTAGAAGAAGTCTAAACAAGTCTGATACCAGACTGAGGTAGGTTAACTTTATGGTATTACTTCCTGTGGAATCCAGCTAAGTGTAGAAGGGTAATAGTCAACAGAAATGTATTTAATTGTAAATCAGCAGCAAGATGAGAACATACTAATAAAATCATGATTATTTTATATCAGTGTGTGTGTGTGTGTGTGTGTGTGTGTGTGTGTGTGTGTGTGTGTGTGAGTGGATACATGTGTGAATGTGTGTATGTATATTTCTGTAATCCTTAAAACTTACGTTAAAAGCACCATCAGTCACTCGAAACAAACATTCAAGGTGCCCAAGGAAGCAGGAAACAAGCACTTTTAAAAACACGATTTATTGCATGAAACCACAGCACATAGAAATCCCAATACACATTAACGTTTCTGAAATCTCAGCCTATACATTTTCGTTTGGTTTAATTCATCAGATGTGAACTGGAAAAAAAAAGAACTCCTTTTATACATGTTTCAATAAAACCCTTAATTGATTAATTTAAAACCACTCCCCAGTTAAATCAATACACATTTTTCTGTGCTTGTTCACCTGTGTGTGTGTGTATGTGTGTTAGGGTAGCCCCCTCCACCCTTTCCCCCACCCACTCTGCCCACTCTCCAACCCATTTTAAGAAGCAATCAAATAGATTAGTAGGAGGCAGAATGCCTTCTTTTGTCTTTTTTTCTTGTTTAGCTAGTCTCAGACTTCAATGCACCACATTAGTGATGCTTTTCATAAAAAATAAATAAATAATCTGAGGCTTCATTTTTACAAATTCGAGCATTCTGTTTATGCAGTTAAACAGAATACTGGAGTTTGTACAGTGCTTTCTAGACTATCAGATAGTCTGAAAAAATACTGGATAGGTAAGAACGTTTGTGTGTGTGTGTGTGTGTGTGTGTGTGTGTGTGTGTGTGTGTGTGTGTGTGTGTGTGTGTGTGTGTGTGTGTGTGTGTGTGTGTGCACATGTGTGTGTGTGTGTGTGCGCGCGCGCGCGTGTGTGTGCGTGTATGTTTGTGTGTGTGTGTGCTTTTGTGCTTGCTCATGGAAGTTCCAGAGTAGTAACACAGTAAGACTAGTAGATAGATAGATAACCTTTCTTTTTAGCCTTCATGTTGCAATGATTTTATGAAAATGATTCATAATATCCTTCCTGCAAACACTATGCAAATTAAAATGTAGACAAGTTTTTGGCACAGAAGGTATCCAGTGTTTCATGCCGTCATCTTTGTGTCTTGAATTTAGATTTACATGAGCGGTGCAGCAAACTCTTCTTCCTGAATGTAAATGCTGGCTACCACTGCTCTTCATGGGAGTCACAACATGAAGTAAGAAGAAAGTAAATAACAACAACAGCTGTATTGTGCCTTGCAGGCTAATAACTCCTGCTTAATTAATGTTCAATTTAGCAGTATTGGAATCACCTTTTTAGCCAGTTTAATTCATTGCTTGTAGGTAAAACCTAACATTCTGTGCCTTTCCTCCAGAAATTAGATCTGTCCATAGACACAATGTCTTTTGAAAAACTAGGAAAAGAAAAACAGCATAGCAAAGCATAAGGATATGTATCACACTGTCATGACAAGCCTGACAATATTTGCAGTGTTATTTAATATATTTTCACGACTTCATCATCCCATAGGATCACTAGTATAACATGTTTTCAGTAATTATTGCATCTTTATATTATAATATCAATTATAAAACATGAGCTGGAATTCTAAGATACCATTACTGACAGACCTGTTTCAAGTGAATACTTGGTTTCCGAAGAGAAAATTGTTAGCCTGCCTGTGGATAAAGACATTTTTAAACCTGACATCATTGTGGACCCTACAGAAATGGCAGTCTGTGTAACTCCTTAGTTATGAGCCCGACAAAATTGTTTCAGACCTAACGAGTCACTTGCCTGTCTCTTTGTTTATCAAAACTGATAATGCATTCTTAAGGTCATAAAAAAGATTTTTAAGGGCATAGAACTATGCTTTTTAAGGTCAAAGACCTATCCTCTTAGACGTTCCTGAAAATTACAAGTACTTAAAACAGTGAAATCGTTATAGCAGGATGAATAATGAATGAAAAAGAAGAGCCAGAAGTTAAATGTCTGTTTGCTAAGAATGTAATAGTTTCAAGACACTTGTGTTTCAATCATTTTCTAAAATAAACTGTCAGTACTGTATAATTTCATATACAGTAAACTATCAGTTAACCGGCACCCATGAGGATTGGTAAATGCCGGATAATAGTTGTTTCTGGCTGCTTAAGAGTTACTGTTAAAAATAGGCCTGACTAATACTGTACCCTATACTATTTGTTTGGTTTGATTTGTTCTCAGTTTGTGGAGAGAAGGAATTTATTCCTGTCTTCCTTTTTAAAACTCTAAAACTGTAAAAACATAAGGTATGTTTCTGTGGGGGGTACAGAAAGTGCAACACCTGATAATTGTACTGTATGTCTTCGATATTTGTTTGCCGGTTGCTTGAGAGTGCTGGTTAACTGAGAGTTTACTGTAGTTACAAAACTGCTTCTGTTCTATTTATTGCTTTAATATTTTAATCAACAGTTCTAAAAGGAGTTGCTTTAGAGCTTGTATTTACAAATACAATGTGATTAGAAGACAGACTGAACCCGTTTAATGAATGAATGAATGTTACATGACTGAACATGTAGCAGCACATGGTATAGCACATGCAGACTGAGTCAAGTAAGCCTGGGATGAACGGCGGTGGTGGGGGTGTTGCATCATAAAAACTAGCTTCAACAAGCATGTGTATTAGTGGTCCAGTGATATTTCTCGCCTGGCATTTTATTTTTGAAATCTGTATAGTGCTGGAATAAAGTGTTTTACTCAAAGCAAAGTATGAAACTCTGACCTTCCTAAAGAAAGTATTTCATCAAAATCACACTACGAATGCACCAGTATGAATCAAATACTCCAGAAAAAAATCACATACGGTTATCCCACTGTTGAGATAGGAGGTGTCTACATACCAAAAAGAGCAATAAATCTCCAAATCAACAATATCACTGGCAAAGATCAGCATTATTTTCACCCCAGCAGGCTATTATTCCAAGCAGAACACATTTTTATATTCATCACCTCTTACAGGCAGCTATGTTTTAATTCCTACATATCCAAGACAGAATTATCTATCCTCCTATGCTGCAACTCCCCCAAAGAAAAGATTAATATTATATACATAGCCTGCTACCCATTTGTATCTTATGAATATCACTTTGTGAAGTTCGTTCAAGAATGTATAACATTATCAAATGATATGGCCATACCTTTCCTGAGACTGAGAGAAATTCTCACCACCAGCTACTACTAAAGTTGCATAGAGGAGCATCTCATTAATAGCTAATTGCCATGTCTCTGAATCAAACATCTCACTGGTAAACCTGATTACACTAGCATTTTCCCTACCATCCTATGTATCGTGGTTGTACAGATACCTAGTAACTTACACACACATGCATATTCTCCCAGATGTACAGGTGCACAAATAGGTACACAAAGCTCAAAGATACCTACCTATTGTCACGGTATGAGCTGCAATAATTCCCACATGGGTGAATAGGCAAATGCTATTTTTCTTCCTTGTGAATAAAATTTAACTCAGTACAGTGGTTAATTGAATTACTCTACCACATTAACCCAATGCCAGATCTATTTCTGGGGAAAGAATGGTTAATTTGCATTAGTCACTCTCCAGTCTGCCACATTTCCATGTAGTTTCACCAAAAAAGACCACTCTCCATTTTGCAGCCACTCATAATGGAAAACCATGGTGGGAGGGTAGTGTCTATTTTGCTAATGCTTACCATAATACAGAAGCCTGTGGAGTTAAGGTTTCAGTATCATATTAAGCCTTTTTTAATCCCAGAGAGTGCATTTACCTTGCAAGGAATGATAAAAAAATTGACAAGGAAGAGCAAAAGTTAAAATCTTACCCCCCAAAAATTTAATTCATTAAAGAGAGAGAGACAGACAGACAGACAGACAAAAATAAAATGGACACTAGTAATAGAAAATGAATAACAATAAGCTCCAGTACCTACAGTTTGTGTTCAGAGATATGCATATTATGTATTTATGTTGAAAAGTTCTGCCTTCAGGCAACAAAACATGAAAGACACAGTCCAGTTGGTACCTGGGAACATTTGTTTGCTTACACTGAGTGTCATTATGTATAACTATGGTTTATTATGTTTTGCTTTATGTAATAGTCATAGATAAAAAAAATAGTCCATTTTCAATCAGGCCAACCAACTCAGTTAAGAAGCACATAGAAAAAGAAAAATGTAACATAGCAGGGTATGTACTCCACATAAAAGACAGGGTTGGACTCTTCAAAATGGATAGAATCACAGCAGCAGAAGATACAGATAAATGGGAAGGAGAAAAGTCATTATTTCTCACTCTGGAGACACAAATGGCAATAAAGTTCAGTCATGGATTATTTACAGAGCCTCCATCTCAAGAGAGGACAGAAGCAGGGCAGGCAAACTGGAACCTAACAACTTTTTCAGACATTGACATTTACACATTGTCCAAAAAAAGGCACAAACTACAGTATAAGTTCAACAACTACAGCTGATTCCTCATGCCATTTTGAGAAACGTATGCATTACCTCCATAGTCACAAAAGCAAGAAGAAGCGTTGCTTACGAATCAGCACAGCAACCGTGATCATACCGCATGCCGCTTCCTTGTCATCTTCTTTCTTGCTTGCAATTCTGATAATTCCTGTGAAAGCAATGAATTTTATCAAGACCTAAATGGTGGATCTTGACACTTATTTATACCCACATATCTTGAACTAGTAATGTTCTAGTGCAGTTTCAGTGCCAGCCAACATTCGTCACTAACAAAAATGTATTTAATTTTGTTTAACTATATTATAATGTGTTTTGAGACAAGATTTCTAATAAATGTATTATTATTCTTGAGTTAAAGACATGGATGTAGGGATGACTGCATTCTTTAACCTATCAATTAGACAACATTTACTTCATGAAAAGAAAATCCATGCAATAGAAATTATTTCAGACAGAAACAATAGTTTTATGTGGGTTATTATGAAATTTAGTGGTAAGAGAAAGAAAAGATGGACACATTAATTAAACATAGTTAGAAACCAGGGAATGACAGTAAGCAATTCAATATGAGCAGGTCTGGGGATAGATTCCTGTATTGCAGGAACATTCCAGAAATCAATGGTGTACATAAAGCAGGAAGGCAGCGCGGCACAGAAAATACCCATCACCTCACGCAGGCAGCTATGCTGTGATCCTACATATTCATGACACAATTATCTATTTTTAATTATAAAAAAGGATACAAGTAACAACTGTGAATGAGGTTAAGTCACAGCATAAATTAATGATTATGCCAACATATTTTTGGTGACTTCACAATCACTGTATTGGTTCCGCTCTATCTGTACAAAAGAGCAAGGCTAAAGTAATAATTTGTGTGCTGAGGCCAGGATAAGGCGTAATCATTGGACTTTGGCATGGATCTTTAAATTGATAAAAAGAGGCTGACAAAACTATTATAACTTCATTCATAAGTCACATAAAATTTCATGCAGAATTTAATATCTAGAGGATTTTGATCGACAGCTGAGATCCCTCATAAAATCCTCCAAAGCTAGTTATGAAAACAAAATTGCCACTGATTCTAAAGACAACCACAAAGCATTCTATAGCTATGTCAAAAATCTCAATGGCAACACTCAGATCTGCTCTGAGTTACAGCACAATGACGCTAAATATACAGAACCAACTGATACTGCTAACATCCTGGCAGATAGGTTCAGTGCTAACTTTACCCCCCTCTCACCCCCTAAAGGGCCCATCTTTATACCGGAAGAATGCAAAGTTCCTGTAATCATGGCTACACAAGTAAAAACTTCACTCTCCAAAGCCAAGAACACAGCATCCATGGGACCTGACAACATCCCAGGCTGCCTTCTACATGAACTGCAGAATGAACTGGCACCCCACCTAAGTACTATGTTCAATCATAGCCTCACCTCAGGCTTTGTGCCCATTGAATGGCGCACTGTGACAGTTATCCCACTCCACAAAGGGGGGGGCCACAACAGACCCCAGGAACTACCGCCCCATTAGCCTGATGAGCCTCGTCTGCAAGGCCATGGAACGTATCATCATGGAACTCATAAACAAAGACATTGGAAATCTCCAAACCCTGGACCCCACACAGTTTGGGTTTGTAAAAGGCAGATCATGTCTCCTAAACCTGATAGACTTCTTTGAAGTAGTCACCAAAGCTATAGATGAGGGTAAGGTGGTTCACGCAGCCTATCTAGATCTCGCCAAGGCGTTCGACACCATCCCCCACTCTGGAATTATAGATAAATTCACTAAACTAGGTATAAATCCCTATGTCACAAGATGGGTTGCCAACTGGCTTACTGAAAGAACCCACACTGTGAAAGTAGCAGACTCCAAATCAGACTTCAGACCAGTGACAAGTGAAATACCACAGGGTTCCATCCTGGGACCTCTCCTGTTTGGTATCTAAATTCATGAGATGAAAAAAAGGAGCCATAATTGGAAACTCCTAAACGATGTGGACATCCTACAAAGGGCCTCACTGAGACAGATGCTCAAACAGATGCCTTCCAGACTAAAAAAAAAAAACTCCAGCTTTACTCCATATCATATACTACCAGAGAGCAATCTCTGCCCTAACATACAAGCTATGTCAAACCCAGAGCTGTTGGACATGCTCAAATAAAAATCCCAATCCCTCCGAGCTACATGCTCTAGGGACCTAAACCTTCTCATCACATGTCCGACCCCCCATACATACTCTGAACAGACTACCCTATATGTCAAACAGAGCTCCTCATTAGCACTCTTCAAGAAAAACCCACCCGGTGTGCACAGACAGGTTTCAATTTTCTGCTTCTGTGGTTCTGCTAGACAGGTTGGTAGGAAAAAGGGCCAATAGCCTAGGGGAAGCTAGGGCACATTTGCTTGGCCACTACTAGAAGCCCTACTCCTAAAACCCTATACCTACCACACTAAGGCATATACTCTGACTCCTAAAAAAGATTAATAAAAGTATTTCCAGGAGAAAAATAAGAGCATAGCCAAAATTATTTCAGGGTGCACTTTCCAGCCAGAACTCCATGCACAATAAAACTGTAACACACAAATAAATATCAGCAAATAAGGAAAGGGGAATGAAATAATGCTACCAAATACAGAAAATACAACAATGACACCATCAAATCAAATTAATCAAATCAAAAAATGATTCACAAAAAAATAAAAAAAAAAATCAATTAAAAAATCAAAATTAATTCAATCTATTAAATATGCTTCCAAATTTGGAAAAATCAATCAATTTAAAATTTAGAAAGGAATTGAGGAAAAATAAAGTTATAAAAGATGTACCCAGAAAATCAAAATAAGGAAGTAACCAACAAGAGAAAAATAATAAAAAAAAAAGGAAGAAACCAAAAAAAAAAAAGAATAGAATTTCCCGTTAATGTGGTGTCACCGGCTTTTTCCGGTATCGGTCAAATGATGGCTCGTCCGATTTGCTAAATGATAGTGCTTCACGTGCGTTCTGTTCAGCCATGTATGCACAACCTTCAACGCACGTATGGGCCATCGCGTAAGACGCCTAGCTGAGAACCTGACAGGTGACAATGCTACCATAGCATGGTGGAAACCTCATCATCACTCAGAGAAAAGTTAGGAGAACACAAAAACTTTCATTTGAGTGGTTTGAGGGAAGGGAAGTGCAGAATTTTATAATTAAATTCATTTATGGGCTCCAGTAAATAAAATCTAAAAAATGGGAAATGGAAGGAATTGGAAGATGTTTCAGGAAACTTATTCTAATACAGTAATAAAACTTGATGATTAAGGATCTAAGAGTAAATAGTGAAATGAGAGAAAATTATATGAATTTGTTTGAAGCTTCTGTGAAATGTTACAAGGCTTTATATGGACAACAAGTAAATCTTTTAATATCATGGACTTCTCACAGAAGTCTACAGAAGTTAGTTTTTCTTTCAGTCATGTTGGGTTGCATGAAGGCAGATCATGCCTCCTGAAGTTCGGGTTGTGAAAGGATCATACCTCCCCCCCTGAACCTGATGATCTTCTTTGAGAGAGTCACCCAAGTCGTAGATGAGGGTAGGTGGGTCACACACAGCTATCTTGACCTCACCAAGGCTTTCTACCCCCCCCCATTTGGGAAATATAGAAAAAAAAACTAAAACTAAATTAAATTCCACAAGATAGAATGTTGCCAAACCACTCCACTGACAGAACCCACACTGTAAAAAAGTTGCAGGCAAATCTGACCTCAAAGCAGTGACAAGTGGAGTACCACAGGGTTCCATCCTGGGACCTCTCCTGTTTGGTATCTACTTCTCTGAAGTACAAGCTAACACAGAAGGCCTCTGGCTAATGAAGTTCGCAGATGACTGCAAACTAGAAGCCATAGTCAAGTCTCCATATGATGTGGACATCCTACAGAAGGGCCTCGCTGAGACAGATGCCTGGTGTCAGAGCCATGACCTCAAGCTCAATGCCAAAAAGTGCAGCTTCATCCCCTTTGGTAAAAACTCTGTACCCATGAACTATCACACAGGCAGCAATCTACTTAACACCGAATGTGTGATAAGAGACCTTGCGACCCAGGTGGACAGTAGTCTCTCGTTTGATAGTCACATCACCACAGTAGTCAGGAAGTCCTTCTACGTGGCACACCTCATCATAAAAGGGTTCTCATCCAGGAAAAAAGAGGTAATTGTTCCCCTCTACTCAACACTCATTAGACACATTATAGAATACAACGCCCCTTTTGGAATGTACCTCACAAGACATCTGCAGCAGCTGGAAAGGCCACAGAAGTACCTCACAAAGATGATTACTGGCCTCAAACAAATGCCCTACACTGACTGCCTTAAAAAAACTCCAGCTTTACTCCTTAGCATATCGCCTACTCTGAGGTGATCTCTGCCTAACATATAAAGCTGTGTCAAACCTATACCTGTTGGACATGCTACACCTAAAGAAATCCCAATCCCTCTGAGCTACACCTCTAGGGACCTAAACCTTGTCACCACTATAAACAGGATATGCTGGAGGGATAGATTCCTGTCCCAGAGACTTTCCATACTCTGGAACAGGCTACCCATCTATGTCAAGCAAAGTTCTTCATTAGCACTCTTCAAGAAAAATCTTGATGAGTGGATGGGAAATAGGAACTTCACCCCGGGGATCACTTCTGTGTCTCTGCTCTATGGTGGCGCAGGAAAATAACTTTCCTGGGTGGATTTAGCCAGGGAACCTTGTTGGCTAGGCTTACGTAGGCCCTTGGGCCAATAGCCTAGTACCTACCTATGAACCTATGTAAAAATGAAAATATCAAGCAGTTCATAAATGGATAGAATCACAATTAAGGATACACAGTGCAGACTCTTTTTAATATGTAACTGGCTTATACAGTAATTCCTACTTAATAGGTACTTGTGTTTATAGTATGAATATATAAATGCAATGGTGGGGTCTGTTAAAAATAAAAACAAGCAATCTTATTTTATACCATATCTAACCTTTCAGCCAAATGTCTAGAACAGGTGTTACTAATGGAACTAGAGTTACTTGGATTGAATAAAAACTCAAATTTTATTTAACAGTTGTTTACTGGGAAAGTCCAACTTGGAGCGAAGCCGATTTTCAGTGGAGGCCCAGGGAGAAATGCTCCAGATGCATGTCTTTGTAACATGGGAGGAAACCGGAGCACCCACAGGAAATCCACACAAATGCAGGGAGGACATGCAGACTCCACACAGAAGGCACCCCAGCCAAGAATTGAACTGGAGAACCTCTTGCTGTGAGGCAACAATGCTACCGCTGCACCACTGTGTTGTTGAATATGCCTGAAAGGAAAGGAGTCTTACTGTACAATAAACACTGGGAAGATGCAGCCCATTTGATACTGGTATAACTTGTATTATGTGATTTATTAAAATATAATTAAAATCAAGCAAATGAAGATAAGAGGATATATTAAAGTATAGGTCTCAAGCTGGCTTGTGGAAATAACATAATATGTCAGAATGGCAATGCTTAGCCACTATCAAAGCATTGAGGAGAGGTGTTTCCCGGAGCTCTGTCAAAGATATTCTCATCTACATTTTGCACCTAGATATTATCTCAAAAGGCTACTATGCTTAACTGCATAATATCTTTCTTTCAGCATCACCTGAACTGATAATCTTTCCAAAAATGTTAAACCAGAATTTATAATTGCTCATTTGCGATGTTGTTCTCTTGAATACAAATAATGCTAGGTGCTGTGAATTTAGAAAAATAGTACTACACATCATTTACAGTTTTGAGGTGTTTATTAATATATTAAATTCATAGATGAAATGGACAGAAACTTATCCTGTGATTGTTTTGTAAGCAAAATACATAGGGAGACACATTGGCTTGCTATGAGTGAACTCATAGCTTTATTTACATCATGTATTATACTCAAACTAGAGCTAGGATGCTTGGTATGGATACCTTATAAAAGAAAATATATTGGATGCATTCAGCATAAACAAACAAAGTTTACTAAGGGAGACAGGGATACATAATCTTGTTCATATTGAAAGATTCAAGAAGCTGAATCTCTTCCATCTGAGATACAAGAAACTCAGCAGGAAATGAACACTGTCTTGAAAAGCAAACCAGGACCTTGAGCAATAAAAAAGCAAAACAAGTACTTTCAACAAATGTAGCAGCCAGAGACTACAATATTCAAGATGTAGGAGTCCACTGAGTATGCTACATAAAATGATAAAGAAGGTGCTCTAACTGCAAATGCTCAAAAATATCTTATATAGATTCATAGGAGAATAACATATTTCTTTCATAATAAAAATTATGCAGTCATACAAAGCTCTATCATTCATCTGACATTGAAATGCAATGAGATAAAACTAAACTTGGAATACGTTCTGGGTGTAGGACCAATGGCACTTCATGCACATTAGAACCACGTATGAATATAAAAGACGAAGATGAGATAAGTAATATGGCCTAATGGATTCAACCCAGAATTCGAAAAGAAGTATTCACTGAACAAGTGTAATATCTGATAACTATCATTAGTAAGGCCTCTGTGGCTAGTCTATTATCTCATATAATAAGGAAGACAAATGTGATCCCACTTCAGGAAAATGGAAGCAAGGGTCTGGCAATGGGCAACTTACTTTAACCTTAGTGACTGGAAAGTTAATAGAATTATAGAAAAAATAAAACATTACTGAGAATGCTGTCATCTGTAAGATACAAGATCCAAAGTAGTTCAGGTTGGTAAAAGCAATGCCATATGGGGCTTGTTCTCTCAGCCTTTCATGTTTGTCAATCAGTGCAGAGGACTAAAGATCTTAACTTTTTGCTTCCCATTGCCTGTTCTGCTTGATCTGCCTCATTATCTGTCTAGCTGATGGATAAAGCAGCATATTTTTACACACTAGTAAAGAATTGTTTTTACATCAAAAAAGGTCAGTGGATTTTCTATCTAGTGCACTGGGAGGTAGCCTGGTCTGTTTATGTTGGGGAAACAGCTGAGATTTCTGAATGTAGTTTTATTAGCTGGAGGGTTTATTAATCAGCTTATTTTGTTTTTTAGTGTCTTTAAAAATTCTGTAGAACTGAGTGGCTCTTGGGCTCATTTATTCAAAACAAAGTACTTTTATTGAATAATCACACTTTTAAAAGCTGTTTAAAGTACACTTCTGTATCTATATATTTTTAAGTTTGTGGCAGCATTTCACTCTGGATACTTCTTTACTGTGCTTTTGCATTGGGAGGACTGGGATTGTTCATCTGGCAGCAGTAGTTGTTTACCTGGTTACCTGAGCTGGGAAACATACAAAAGGGCTCCAAGTATTTTTTGTACTTCTCTGCACTTGATTTGCACTGTTCTGATACCTAAATAGCATACACTAGATTCAGACCTGCTGAATCTAGTCTATTTTTCATATATTTGAACTCATATCCAGACATCTTACATTAAAAAGGGCACCCCTGCACCCTTGTGGCAGAAGAATGTGGATCCAGCCTTGTCTGAGCTGAGGATTGCTGGAGGAAGGATCATTGTGTGCTTTCCTGTTGGTAGATTATTTTAAAAGTGTTTTAATTTCACCTGTATTTAAGCCTCTCTGTTGCATGTTGCAGCACATGGTACAACAGGGATTAGCTGTGCCCTGTATAGGCGCAAACATCTCAATTTTTCCCTAGACATCTGTCAGTGGAACCCTCCCAAGCTTCCCTGCTGCAATACAGGGGCACTGAGTAGCTTTGCCACACTTATCATCTGTAGCTTTCAATAGAACAAGCACCTTTGTTAGAACTAGCACAAAGACAGGTCAAACTAGCCCTCTCCCTTCCCGAATAGTACATACGGTAAAAACCTGGTATAATGGATGGGCGGTTTCCCATCATTTTACAGGCCAGCCTGATGGACATAGGCACACTGAAGCAATGTAGTAATTGCCTCGTGTACACTGGCAATTATTTACTCCTGAAACAAACAAATACCCTGTGTGAGAGATGTAATTACACTATGAAATGGGAATCAATTCTTTCACATAACAACAACCCAGACATCAAACAGGTTGTCAGCACACACTCTTCACCTGTCACACAAAATGAGGTCATGACACATAAACCCACATACGCAGAGGTACTCACTAGAAGCCTACCAAAAGACCAGAGACCTCCCAAATGTAAAACACTTGCACTCACTGCTATCCAAATAGAAACCACTGCACATAATGCCACATACACCAGTGTCTCAGCAAATAAGCCCCTAAGGCAAAAGAACTCAAAACCTAATGCCTCAGTCATAAGTGATTCCACAGTGAAACACACATAAGTCCCTCTCACTAGGCTGGACAAGGAGAAGGTCACAGTCACCTGCCTGTCACGTGCCAGGATCCATCAAATAACACCTGCACTCAAGTTACTCACTAAAAAGTACTGTTACGATTCTGTTATAGTCTATGTTGGGGAGAATGACTTTTGATGTACCTATCAGGACTATATAAAGAGAGACATGACTGAGCTCTCAGAGTATGTGTCCCAGGCAGGTATGACCCTAGCCCTAAGCAGCATTCTGTCTTCAGCTAAGATGATGCCACAATATAACCAAAAAATGATCAGCTTCAACAATTGGCTTAGCTTGTGGTGTCAGTCCAAGGGGATCCAGTATCTGTCAGCCTGGGAAGACATGGTCGATGGGCCACGCTGCTTTGCCATAAATGGTCTGCACTGCACCTATCTCCTCTTGGCTTTCAGATACTGGCAAAGGCACTTGCCCCCCCACCACCAGTGCCTTTATTAGGCAATGTCAAAACAATAACATTTCCAACATAACAAAATCCACTCAAGACAAACTCAAGGTTCTGCTGCTTAATGCTGGGAGTCTAAACATGAACCTGTAATTTCCTGGAAGCGCTCCTCACCTTGGACGATGCTAACATCTGTGCAGTCACTAAGACATGGTTCAAGGCCATGGAGTGTACCCTGACTGTGCAAGGCTACAATGGCTTCCACATGTTCAGACCTCAAAATGAGCATGAAAGAACCAAAGATGGAGGTGTAGCCATCTTCATTAAAATCAAGTACACTTCGAGACTGGTCAAACAGTATGACTCTCTCAAACTACTCCATGTCCAATTAACTATAGGCAAAATATCCTACCACATCATTGCTAGCTATAGTTCCCCCACCATAAACCAAGAAAAGCACACCTCCTACCTGGACATACTGGAGTCACTCGCCATAAAGCTCAACACCTTAGTCATGGGAGATTTCAACTATCCTTCGATCAACTGGGTGACATACATGAACATGGACATGCTTGCCCAGAGGTTTCTGGACTTTGTCAATACAAATGCTCTGGAACTGATACTGTACCCCCACAAGGGGCTCAAATGTCCTAGACATAGTACTCACCAACATGCGGGGGTCACTGCACTCCACCCTATGTTATGCCCTGCCTAGTAAGGTCAGACCATAAATCAGCCTTGTTTGAAGTAACTATTGAACCTGTCACCACCACAAGAGCAAAAAAAAAACTAAAAAACTTTCTCAAAGCAAACTACAGCCTACTAAATGATGGTATAAAAAGTTTTATACCGCCTTGCAACAATGACTCCTATGCAGAGATGTACACAAATGCTCTGTACAAACAATTGATCAACTCTACAGATGTGGCTGTACCTGACCAGATTAAAACCAGGTCCTCGTGAAAAAAAAATCCACCCTGGTGGACCTCAAGTATAAACAAGTTATATAACAAAAGAAATAAACTGATGTCTAAGAACCTCCGTGCAACATTAAAATTTTCAGTTTGATATACAGAACACAGATATCCCTTGTTACTTAATTAAACTTTAGCAGCTTTGTTTTTGTGGAACAGATCTTATGTCTGGAATGACTCCTAAAGTTAGACAGTAAATCCCAAATCAATGCAAAAGAAATATCCAACGAACACAAAGTTAGATGTCAAAAAATAATGGTAGATTATACTCCCCTATTCATTAATATAAACTATAAAAGAGACAGCCATGACACACTCCTCTGGGAAGTGTAAAATTACCTGACATTCTCCCTGTTATGTTTATATTGGCCTTGGCACTGTTGTATGAGTACTGCAGAAAGAATAACCAACACATTAGTAATCAAACAGTTCCACATATCCCTGCCAGATGTCGTTTTTGCCTTTCTAACATTTAAATTAAAAAAAAAGAAATGGGGTTTCTCCTTCTTGAATAAAAAAATATTAACTGCTTATTATTTTTTATCTTGCTCAAAATCCAGTTGCAAGGAACTCCACCACTCGGTTCACTGAAAGCAGAGCAATTCACCTTCCAGGGTGTTTGCATGCAATTTATACTCTGTTTAGCACGGATATTGTTTGGTGGTGATTTGTCATTTAACACTGTAAAAGATATTAAAACTAAGGCCTTGACTAATAGTTTCAGAGAGATATATGATATCCTGCGATTTATTATATCCTATAGCACAAGATGAAATACATTTTAATGAGACCTTCTCGGATGGTCACCTTTGCACTAGTGGTGAAGACTAGAGGTACAGTCATGCAATATTCCCATTATGGATGCTCTTCTGCCAGCCTGAGTCAATTCCTAATCCCAGGTCCACAGCATCACAGACAAGAGCTCATCTGTTGACAACCAGTTGCTCTCACATGTTTTTCAAGCAAACCAATATTTCTATATGGCTATAACACAAAAAAGTACAAAACAGCACCCTATCTCCAAATAATACAGTTGAGGTCATTAAGTTACCACAGCGAAGATCAAATATCAAACTCCACTAAGACTTTCTAGCCTGCATGGTTACCAGTGAATAAGGCATCAAAGTGTAAGGGTTCCTAGACAGTGAGAAAACACCAATAGAAAGTGTAAGTATGAGACTCCCAATATAACAGTGAAAATGTATAAGAAAGAGACATTGTAGCAGGTAAAGTTCAGTTGCCTGAAACTAGCAAATATGAGAGGGACAGAGAATGTAAGAAGTTTCAAAAATAAGAAAAATAATATATTTTTAATTTCTTGGCTTAGCTATGATCACCTTACCATCCAGTAATTTCATAAGGAGCATATCACTGTAATTTTTTATGGGGGTTACATTATGACTCTGCAAAACACACATTAAGGGAGTGTTACAATTAATGGCAGAAAATTTCTGAGTCCTGGCAATGTGAGACTATCATTTTGACTTAGCATTGCACTAATTATAGTTGGAGTTTTTGCAAATTAGTTTAAGAAAAATTAGCAAAGGAATAGAAAGGGAAGATACCCGCATAAAGGGGGCACAGGTGAACAATCAACCAGGATGCAGTTATCAAACAATTAATTCCAATGCAATTCTGATAACGCAACTCAGAATATAGGTGCCCTAAGAAATTTCCTCTAACTGTAGCAGATTTGAAAATTAGCAGAATTAGTAAAAAAACATTTTTCTTTCTGGAGCTTGAGCTTACAGATATCATAGCAGTGAAAATTACATCAGAAAAACAGTGGTAGATCATTTTATGAAAAGGCTAAACACACTTTCATCACTGCAATAGGAGACAAATCGTGGAAGCTATTGTTTGCCTCCCGGTGATGATACTGTTTCACCACTGTAGTAAACTGCAGGTAATGGACATAATGAAGTTTCACCACTATAGTGAATTACAGATAATAATGGACATAATGAGGTTTCACCACTGTAGTGAATTACAGATAATAATGGACATAATGAGGTTTCACCACTGTAGTGAATTACAGATAATAATGGACATAATGAGGTTTCACCACTGTAGTGAACTACAGATAATGAACATAATGAGGTTTCACCACTGCAGTGAACTACAGATAATGGACATAATGAGGGATCATTTCCTGCAAGACACTGGAATCTTTTTTAGCCAAGCAGTATAGCAGAAATCATGAAACATCAAATTATTTGTACCCACATGTTTTCAGGCTTGCAGTGAGAGATGTATTGCAAAAGTGATGAAGGATCAGCGTTCCACAGTAAATTTTCCTCTCCAGCCCTATAATATGGACTAAATCATAATAGTCATAAAGAGCTCTGTTGCTAAAAGTGACTGTTTAATCTTCAGCCTTGTAAAGGACATTTTTCTCATACGGACTGTGATCCCTTTTGACCACAGAATGAAAATGGAATCATAACAACACTAAAAATTCCTACAAACAAGGATTACACTTTTATCGCATCCTATGAGAAGGGAAGTCATGAAAGTGCTGAAAGGATGTTTGCTCCATGAACTACTTTTCCTGTGAGCCCTGTAATATGCAATTAAAATCAGTGAGAAAATATTTTTCTCAGGAGACCAGTATCCCTTTACTCTATGAACAGCAATAAACTATAGATAGATGCTTTCTGTGAGGTTTTACTTCCATGATGTCACCAGATCTGAAATGTAGAGAATGTCAGTGCAGTGTCTGAAAACATCGATTTTTTTCAGTTTGTTTTTATTTAGTATAAAAAGCACTTAAATGAATTTTGCAGCTGACTTGTATTAAGTGTATAAAGTCTGTCTATAGAGTAAGCCCTATTGTTTGTTTACTCTACATTTTTTTCATGGAAGTGAAAAACAACAAATTTTGAGTAGGAGGGATCTTTCCTTGTACTAAAAAATATGCTCTCCTTTGAGTTTGCCATGAAAGGTGCATAATAAAACACTCAATGATACACTCCCAAACATGTTTGGCTTACTGACCTTAACCTGATGAGTAAGTTATGAGAGTGTAGTAGGGATCCTTTCTTTTGGAAATTATTCATCATCATGGTCAGTTCCCTTTTTCTCATTTTTACATCTGGTCAGGGTGTCATATCAACTGGTACCAAATATCTAAATGCATAGCCACTCTCCCACCCACGTCAACAGTCATGTATTCTCTGAACATAACGGAATGCCGACACCTCTTTTTTGCCTTCTTCCTTTCTCTCCCAAAATGAACTCCTCTGTAATTAGCATGGCTAACCACTCTTCCAGACCATTGGTCTGTGGATGGTAAGAGTAGTTTTTTAATACATTACACAACATTTTACAAACAGGCCACAAGGTGTGACAAGAAACTAACACTTCTGTCAGTCAGTATTTCTCTTTAGAAATCTATTCTGCTTAAAATTTCTACCTGAGAATTTGCGACCTTCTCTGCCACAATAAATGACAGAGCACCAACTCAGGGTGCCTAGTCTACCACCATCTAGTTATACCTTTTACCTGTGGTACTCAGGTGTACAATGTCCATTACTACCCCTTAATAGGTCTCTCATTAATATGCAAAAGCATGACAACAGTTAACTTTACCTCCTGCCTTGCAAACTTTTGGCACTGTCACTCCTTTTGCACTACCCTGCCATGCCTTTTGCAGTACTTGGCCAAGAAAAAATGCTGCATAAGCCTGCTGTTGGTACACATTAGGCCCATACGGCCAGAATGAGATTATTATAGGCTATGGACAGGAGTTCACATCAATAGGTTCTTAGTACTATTAGCTGCCGTATTGCAACTCCTTCTAACTCTCCTTCAGAAGTTCATTCTCTGCACAATAACCCTTTGTCCCAGTATATAGCATCTCCCTGCCCTTGAAAATTAAAGAATCACAACACTTCTCAGTTATATCCCAAAGGTTCTGTAATGTGGGATCTGATAACTGAGGATGTCTCAAATCTTTCTTTGTGATTTTCCCCAGCTCATCTTCCAAAGGAATTGGGTATTGCTTGGCATTTATGGCTTGTATTCAGGCATGCTACTGCTATCAACAAACTCTCCCTTTGAAGTAGTTACTTCCAAGGAAAGTCCAGTTAATTTCAACAGTTATGGCACACATTTCATCTTGCAGCTGCTGTTTACTCCCACTCCCCCCCCTTAAATAGACTAATCACCAGCCTCTGTTGAAGGTGTGGGCACTGACATGGTCTCCTCCTTATTACCATTCCCACATGCTTGTCTCCATACCTGTCTGAATGTAACCACATATACAAAAGCTACTACACCATCAAAATCATTTCCTACTAAAACTTCTGCTATGACTATCATTATACTACAGTAACAACTTGCAACATTTTTACAACTATTGTAATAATTTGTAATTTCTTTTCTCAACTATTGTATTAATGTGCAATGTGTAATTTTTCTGGAGCTTTTCTCCTCGGGTCTCCACTGAAAATGTACCCCTGGCTCAGCTGGACTAACCCAGTTAACAAATGTCAGTGAATAAATAAAATAACTAAATAAACCTGCTTGCTCCAGTGTCCCCATTCCCAAACTAAATAAATTCTGTAATGTTACCAGAAAAGCTATCCTTCTCAAGACCCTAACTGAAGTGGACTGCCTAGAAAGTATTTATCATTTTGAACTACAGTGGGCTTATGTACGGTTATATCTGGTGCAATATTCTATTTCGCAATGGCCTCTTTCCCCTCCACCAGGACATAATATAGTCCTTTAGAAATTTGTAAATGTTTTTCTCCAGAAAGTCCACAGTGCTGTGGTGCCTCACCTGTTTACTGCTTCATGTAACATTTGTTCCCCATCCTATTGTTGTAGGCATCTGTACAGTACATGCCAGATTTGTTTACAGATTCTGATATTCTCAGGCAAAGGACTGATTACTTATTTCCTTATTATAATATCTCACAACATTTCAAAAGTAGCAACTAACATCCACTCATCCTATTGTGAAATTAAATACTTAGTTCTCCATTGAGTTCACTGATACTGTCTTTTGCTCTCCTACTGTGTTATTTAAACTTTCTTTTCTATAAGCTTCATAAATTAATTTATAACACACATAAAACATGATTTACTTTTAGCCAATCAGTATAATTTAGCTTATTCACAGAATACATTGTGTTTCCCATGACAGAAGACGTTAAAAACTCTACCCATTACCCTTGGTTGACAAATGCCTGGATAAAACTATTACATTTATCAACTGCCTTATGCTAAATTACATGTTCCCAGATTAAGGAGCAAAAGGTGTAGCAGGACGTATCTGAAGAAGATTTGCAACACAATGATTACACTGGAGCCTTCTATAGAGACCAGTATAAAAGTCCAGATGAGGTTGCACAGTAAGGGAAGGAGCAGAAAACAGTGGCAACTCCAACACAAGTAATGTTACAGAGTGATAGGCTGTGATAGACCAAAGGGTGCCTATATGAAGGAGCAGCATATAAGGGAGCATATCACAGAAAGATTTTCTGGAATTTTCTGTAGATTACTCACAGGAAAGAGAGAGCAAAGAAGATGCTGTCAATCCAGAAGAAATGTATTTAAGGGAAGCCTTGCTTGATTTAATAGAGATAGATAGATGAAAGACATAGATCACAGAAAGTAAAAAGACACAAAATGTTAAAAGAGTGACAAAACAGATAAACGTAGTAATCAGGAGTATTAAGAAAATGTGAAATAACAGAAATAAATAGGGTATACTTTTGGGCAGCTAAACTAATAATAGATAAAGAGTTACCACAAAAACGTAAAGTAACAAAGGAAGAGAAGGGAGTAAGTAAAATGTCACCATATAAGCACTGAATAGAGAAAACTATAAAGAAATTAAGGCAAGGCATATCGCTGTTAGAAAAATGTAGAAAAGGGAAGAGATCATCAAAAATAGTTAGAAAGCTTGACGTGATAAAAGCAATGCACAGTATCAAAACAGATCAAGATTTATCATATTCTATTGCCAATAATAAACTAAAAAATATCAGAACCGGCAGAAAAACTTAGAAGGTATACAAATAAATATAAAGGAAAATTACAAAATAATCAGTTTATTGATAACCCAAAAAATTTTATAGAGTTGCAAAACAAAGCAAAATGAATAAGAACGCCACCAAAAAAAAGAAGAAATAGGCACATTTTGTAGAAGTACTTATGAAGACCCTATTGAAAATAACAGTGATTCTGAATGGATATAAGAATTAAAAGAAATAGTAGGGAGTAATAATGTAGAGGATCTGATACAGCGGGTCTATATCACAACCTCAAAATGGCATAACGCTGAACACCTATTCATCGACACATATATGGCAAATCCCAGTTAACCAAACAGCCAGATCACCATGTTTTTTTTCCCTAGGGAAAAAAACTGGTTGGCTGTGGCTGCGAATTTGCCCTTTTCCCCACTGTAGTGCGATCTTGGAGTTAGTATTTTTAGTTAGGGGGTGGGGGGGGCAAAGCCCCCCACTTTGTAATGTTTGTACTGGTGTGTTGTGTTCAGTTGGCCTACCAATTTCTTTCCCTGGGAAACAAATCGGTGATCTGGCCATTTGGTTATCTGGGAGTTTGACCTATATTTGTCAATGAAAAGGTGTTCGGCGTTATGCCATTTCGAGGTCGTGATATAGACTCAAAACAGCATGAAGTAACATCCAGAGAAAATGAGACAAAATTAAGAAAAGCTCCTAAATGAAGAAAAAAAAATCCCAGAATCAGCACCTAACTTCTGTCTAAAAGCATTAACATTTTTATACAAAGATGTAGCCCTGTGAAAGGATTACTTATATGTGCAACCCAAACAGACACTAAACTGGTTGACAACAGGACAAAACATATGCCTCCTTAAGAGTGAATCTCCAAGACATCCTATAAACTATAGACCAATAAGTTGCTTCCAACAATATACAATCTAAATACTAGAACTAATGCAGACAGAGTTGATATTCATTTAAAAAAAAATCAATTACAGTGGTAAAATAAAAGGATAATAAAAGAAAGTCAAAGGGAAAAAGTATCATTTGTTGCTAAAGAAAGCCATAATAGAGAATTGTAAAAAGAGGAAGAATCCACCCATATAAAAAATACAAATTTTCCCAATTCCAATTATCTTTAAGTAATTCGTATCCACAATTTTTATATTTTTTTATACATCTAAATATCTTTTTTCAAATCTTGGTTATAATTCCATAACCATGCTAACTTAACAATCTTAAAACAAATAACAAAATCCATCCAGCACAAATTTACAAAGATGGAAACTTTAGAAAGACTAAATCATAAACAATCTTCAATAGCAGTAATGAATGTGAAACTAGCATGTCTACCCTAATCCTTCAAAGTATCAAGAGTTAAATAATTCATTCTTTTCCTTTTCCAAAATTCAAAATCAATCTTTCTCAATAGGGTTCATCTGGTCAGCCAGTCTCTCTTTATCTCTACTAGATCTAGCTAGAAAGGGGGGGTTCGAGAAAGTTCTTAGTCCTTTACCTCAAGAAACTCTTAATCATCAGAAGCTCAAACAGCTTCCAAACTTTCAACAAAACTACTCAAAAACTCTCCAAACAGAGTCTGGTCTATCTCAAACTTTAGCATCATCATCAAAATTAATACTCAGGCTAATCCTCAAAATTCCCCATTCTCTTATTTCATCTCTAACATAGCTAATTCTCATTCTATTAAAATTAGAAATTAGAAAAAAAATAAAAAAACATAAACAAAACAACAATAAAAACAAAATACCCAACCACTCCCAACAAATCCAAAATCATCACATCAAAATCAACAATATGACGTTGGACCTTACTAAATTTCCCGAACCATTAAAGACAATTTAATAGACTTCCACATACATAAATAAAAATCCAAAGACTACGATAAATGAATCAACTCAAAATATAAAACAAACACTGATACTTCTGACGACTACACAACTAAAGTTACACAATGCACATTTTAATTCTTTCCCAACCCTCAGGAAATCAACAAACAAATTGAAATCCCTCATGCAATATCAAGCACTAAAAAGCAAAATCACATCCTACAAACTATTCAATAAGGTGCTATACAACTCAAACTTTACAAACTATTGAATAAGGTGCTATACAACTCAAACTGTCTCTTTTCAAAAAAACTCTCAGCACAAAGTCTCCATTTTCAGAAACTCAAAACTCTAAACTCTTCTTAACACTTCAGATGCTAAACAACAATTCCTACTTCCACTCCTAATACTCAATAATAAATACCCAACTAACCCCCCCCCTCTATAAATTAATGCTACCCCTCCCATCCGAGAGCGATCGATCACATACCGATTATGCGCTGCACATCCACTCTTAGCAACTCTGGTAAACTCTAAAAAACAAAAATGGGTTACTACACCTCAACCTTGTCATGGGAAACAGAAATCAATTCATCATTCATTCTATAATACCTAAAGTACCAATTCACATTTTAATTATTCTCTGTTTACTTATTAAGCTTTATATTACTAAACACTTAAACTAAAACTGATCCAAACTTAGTTGAAGGGTTTCAAAGAGAAGGGTTTTCGAACTTCAAAGCACACTCATGAATTCATATTCAAAGCCCCAAAGGCCCCAAATTTGGCAAATATTATGGCAAATTTATAGATGTCAAGAAAGATGACTTCATACTTGAAACACCCCCATTCACATCTTATCCTTATTGCTGTTAATTTACCGGAAATTTACCGAGAAACCCAACCAATTAGCTTATACCTTACCTACATTACCACTATGGACACTAACTTATACCTTATATTTGTGTATATTATTGTTTTTTTTTTTTTTTTTTTTTTGGTAAATGCAAAATGCTCTCATTTGTGTTGTACCTATCATTCCAATGTATATGTACTACTATACTGTGTGGCTACCACTTTTTTCTGTAATAATCCGTTTGCTCTCTCTAATGTCTAATGTGTATGTATTTCCTCATCCTCATCATCATTGTACCATACTTTGAAAAATAAAAGAATTATTTGAAAAAAAAAAAAAAAAAAGAGGAAGAATCGAAGTATGGTATAGACTGATTTTAAAAAAGCACTTGACAATGCTCCATATTCATGAATAAAGGAATGCTTACAGATGTATAAAACAACCCCTACATTAATCAATTATAATGCAGTGACCATGAAACAGTGACAGACCACTTTGCAGATGAGCCATGTCAAAGGGCAAATTATTATCCCAGGGATTCTGTCAATGATGTTGTTCTGTCTTGTCTTTAACACATTAAGCTATTTACTAAACAGATTAGGCTATGGTTACAATTTGGCTCCCAGAAACCAACATTGTATAAAGACATCTTATCCACTTTTTGTGGATGACTTAAAAAATTGTATAGTTCATCTGATAAGAAGTTGAAAGCACACCTACAAATGGTTAAAATTTTCTCACATAATATGATAATGTTATTTGATCTTGATAAATGTGCAGAAGCAACATTTGAAATAGGAAAGCTGTAACACTAAGAAAATATTAATCGGGGGAAGGAATGTGATATAAAATAACTTGAGCAGGATGGAGTGTTTACTTAGGGATAGATGAAGGGTCAGCAATAAAAAATTAACAAATGAGAATAAAACTCATTAAAGAATACTTCAGGAGACTAAAACTAATATTGAAATTGTCCTTGTCATCTTAGAATAAAGTCAAAGCTATAATACAGTTTACTTTTCCAGGTCTAACTTATAGTTTAGTGGTGGTTGACTGACCTTAAAAAATATTGGATCAGTTGTACAGGAAAACAAGAAAAATGCTTCATGCTTTCATGCTTATCAAATGATATATAAAATTAGTGTATACTGTGATGATGTGAGGTATTGCTAGCTATGCCAGGAGAAGTAGGGCAGTGGATTTGTAACATGCACCAAGACAGCTAGCTGGAATTTTGTAAATAATTATATGTCATTTGTATATCAAACTGATTTGTGCAGATGCTTGTGTTGAAAAATGTATTTGTAAAGCTTGTTGTGTTAAAAATATAACAACAGTGTGCCCTGCTGGACAGAAAAAGAAATATACATGTATTATTGTAACTGCTTATATATATATTATTTTTTTTTTTAATAGAGGATACTGAAAGAGAAAAGGTTAATCTCGATCCACCTAACTTTGAAAATAGAATCACCTGGCTTACACCATAAAGACTGTATATTACAGTTCTCAATCCAGCCGGAGACAAAACGTCTGTACTAGGAAGCTTTCTGCATTGTCTTTGAGGTGAACTAATTGCTAGTCTGGAAGGGAGGTGGTTTGAAATTGTTTTATGACTTCCATCAGCTGCAGCAGATCTTAGCAAGGCTCTTTGTGTGTGTGTGTGTGTGTGTGTGTGTGTGTGTGTGTGTGTGTGTGTGTGTGTGTGTGTGTATTATTGACACATATGTGCTAAATCCTGACAGCTTCTAGCCAAGAGGGGGTAGCATGGGAACCAGAAGTCGGATGACCAGATGTATGTGATATCATTATATAATCAATCACTGAAAATTATATTTTAATACTGCGTGAGACTGAAGTCTCATGGCATTCTGTTTTTGGAACCTGGCAGAGAAGGACCCTTCACCTACTTCATCTTGCCTTGCTCTAGTAAGTGACCAGTGAATAGTAATTCTTTAGGTCAGTCAGGAAAATACAGTGAGATTAAGTAAGTAGTGTTTTACTGCATCTGTGTGAATCTATTTGTCTGGGTTATTTTAATATTTCCTGTAATAAAACTCTGAGGTTTATTGTAAATATATACTTGGTATTTTCATGTTTTTTTATTATTTATTATTAAATATATTTAAACATTTCATTGTGACTGGTCATTTAGAGAATGTTTTAACCTTTGAGAGTACTTACATTTATTTGGTGACACTACGGCCACTCCTGAAAACCTTGCTGCTTGGTTAACATTACCATTTGTATTAATATTAATTTCACCCAGTATAATTGGGTACCCTTGCAAGAGCCTTAGAGTAGCTGACTGTGGAGTGTCTGATGGTGGTGTAACTACCTTATAGTCTGGGCAGAAAGGGGCATAGCTAGCAAATCTGTGCCAGCCTTTCCCAGGTGTGTGTGTGTGTGTGTGTGTGTGTGTGTGTGTGTGTGTGTGTGTGTGTGTGTGTGTGTGTGTGTGTGTGTGTGTGTGTGCAAAAATCAAATCTCAAAGAGTGTGTGTGTCAGCTGCTTGGAGCAGGGACACAAAGCACTGGTTTCACTGAGACAGAGAGAGTGGCGAATAACTTGGCTTGGGAACTAGACTGAGGCTTTAACTCTGTAGCTGTGCCAGTGGGGAGTCTTATGGGGACCTGGAGGGAGATAGACAGAGAAATCCTGATACCGGACTGAGTGTGTTCCCTCTGTGCTCTTAAGGGAAATTGTTCTTGATGCAAAGAGCTGCATCTGAAAATACTGAGTACATCCATTTTGTTCCAAGTGAAACATCCCTCTCCAGTGCCAGTGGTGAAGATTCAGGCTCCTTGATTACTGGCCCAGAGAGGGGACATCACATACTGGTGAGCAGTGGTGTGGATATTAATTTCTACTTCTGCAGTCTGGAGGCATTTGTCACTGAAATTGTGTGCATTCTCAGCAGCCACAAGGTAAACATTCAGAGTTTTATTTCACGACAGTTGTATTTATTTATTTATTTATTTTGTTAGTTTAGTTTAGTTTAGTCAGGGAAAGCAGGCAAAAATATCAGCAGAGGATTATGGCAAGCTGACAAAGAACCAGTTGGCTAAGGTGTGTGAAGCCAAAGGACAGGTGCATGCCAACCTGACTAAAGGGGAAATGATTTCAGCCTTAGTCACAGCTCAGACCAGCAGCCAGGAGGATAACCAGTCTGGTGATGGGAATCTGAAGCCCTCAGAAACAGGACAGTTCACCTTTTCCTTAGAGGACTTATAAAACAATCTGGAGTTAAAGAGACTTGAATTGGAGGCCAAACGTTTGGAATTAGAATCAGCAGAGAGACTGTGACATCTGGAGGCTGAAGAAAAAATGAAAGACTACAGTGTTTGGAGGATGAAGAAAATGAGAAACAGTGTCAACATGAGAGGGTGATGCTGACTCTTTGTCAGGGTCATGGAGGTAATGGGGAAGGGATTAATTGAACCCCAGAAGCAATAAAGGTCAGTAAATTTCTTCCACAATTTACAGAGGGTGATAATTTTGATAGTTTTAGTCATATATTTGAAAGTGTATGTAAATAGTACAATGCTATCCAAGGGCTCTGGGTACAGTTCCTGACCATCTTACTCCATGGTAATGCTGTAACTGCTGTTTCTAAATTGTCTGATATTGATTGTTTAAATTATGATAATGTCAAGCATTGTTTACTAGAATGTTTTAAGTTAACACCTGAAGCTTACAGAAAAAAGTTTTGTGAGCATAGACGCAAGGCAGATTAACTTATTTTCGTAGATTGGTGAGTGGGTGTCAGGTCACCACTTTTGAAGGGCTAGCAGACCTTTTGGTGGGGGAATGGGCCCTTAGCACTTTGCCTGAGGATATGAGAATCTGGTTAGCAGACTGAGAGTGTAATTCTGCAGATGAACTGGGAAAAAGGGGGATCTCTACTTAGCTAGCAGGGCATGACTGTACAGGAAGGGGATACCCAGTGCCACACATGGATATAAGGGAACCCATGGTGGGCAGGCTAAACCACCCCAACAGAGTCCACCAGTAACAGGGAAGGTCACACGTTCAGGTACATGGCCAGGATCAGGGGTTAAATGTTTTAAATGTAACAAGTGAGGCCATGTATCATATAGATGTCCATGGAGGCAAGGTAGGGAACAAAAGGTGGGGGAGCCAGCAAATGGGAATAACAGTATGCCAGTATTAAATTGTCTGGAAACAACAGAGGTGCCAAACTATCACCAGAGGTTATAGCCTATCTTAGTGGATGGAAAAGAGGTCACTGCTAAGAGAGACACCGCCTCTGATATAACCATCGTGAAGCCTTCAGTGGTTAAACAGGAGCAGTACTTTCTTAGGCAGTCCAGTCCAGTTAGAGCTTTAGGAGGGACCCCATTCCAAATGCCTTTGGTCAGGGTTCATTTAGATTGGGAGGGTGAAAAGGAAAGCAAGCAAGTAGATGTATTTGAGGATATCCCTGCAGATGTCTTGATAGGGAATGATTCTGATAATGCAGTACCTTGTGTGCATGCAGTTACACTCAGTCAGGCTTGGAGATAGGCATGTGAGTCTGGTAGACTGGGGATACCCAGCCAGACCCCACACCTGAAGTCAGGGCTGGTGAGGTGCTATTTCAGGGAGGGAGCTACCCTGTAGAAGTCAGTCTGAAGGTGAGCCACAGCTGTTAGTATGTACTGGTGCTCCCTTGAACAAGGTGACTGCAAGGAAAGAGGTGAGTGGTAGTACCCAGGCTGATAGTGAAGCACCTCCATCAGAGGATACCAGACTTCCTGTGGAAGGGAAGCTGGGAAGAGTTACAAAGATAGAGTTGAGACAGGCTCAGCTCTTGGACCCTACACTGAGAGGCTTGATGGAGGTAGCTAGGGAGGTGCTTGATTCTCAAAGAAAAGGAGATTCTGTATACTGAAACAAAGGATTAATGTATGGAGACTGAACCCCTGAGGGAGGGAGGAATGGATAGAAGGAGAGATAATACAGCAATGGTAGTGCCTAGAGCTTACCATCTGGTTCTTCTAGACATAGCCCATGACATTATTTTTGCAGGTCATATGGGTATAAAGTGTACCAAGAGACATATTGTGCAGAACTTTTACTGGCCTGAGATTGCAAGGGATGTAACAGAGTACTGCAGGACTTGTCAGCAATGCCAAAAAGTAGGCAAGGCAAAAGCCGGCAAAACAGGATACAAGGTCAAGGCTCCTTTGATATGTTTGTCTGATACTAAGGACTCATTTCAGAGGGTAGCTATGGATATTGTGGAGCCTTTGAGTACTCCAAGTTCCACATGGAAGAAGTATATCCTGTTGATGGTAGATTATTCTACTAGATACCCTGAGGTGATGCCACCATCCTCCGTTGAGGCAGAGAAGGTGGCAAATGCTTTGTTAGAGATTTTCAGCAGGGTGGGTTTCCTGAGAGACATGCTGACTGACAGAGCTGACAATTTCATGTCAGACCTGCTGGCTTGTCTGTAGAGGCACTGTGGGGGATCTATTTTATATATTCGAATGCTTAAATGTTCAAATCACTAAAGATCAAACTTTAGTGATCGAACATTTAAATGTTTGAATATATTAAAAATTAATATTTAAAAGAAAAAAAATAAAACCGAGTTTATAGGCAAGCCCTGCACTATACCTCCCACTACTTAAATATACCAACTCTGAGACCGCACTTCAGTGTGCTACAATGCGGAAATGGAATATTTCCCATTTCCTACACTGTAGTGCGATCTTGGAGTTGGTATATTTAAGTAGCGGGGGGAGTAGGGGGTGCAGGGGGGCTTGCCCCCCTGCTTACATCATTTAGTTTTACATTTTTTTTTTTTTTTAATTTTTTAATATATTCGAACATTTAAATGTTCGATCACTAAAGTTCGATCTTTAGTGATTCGAACATTTAAGCATTCGAATATTTGAAATAGACCCTGTGGAGTGAGGAACCTAAAGACCACCCCCACTACCATCCACAGACTAATGGTCTTGTGGAGAGGTTAAACTCTACACTGAAGACAATGCTATGGATATTTGCAGACCAGCTTAAGAGAAAGTGGGACAAATATTTGCCCCATCTGCTGTTTGCATGCAGAGAGGTACCCAGGAATCCACAGGTTTTCACCCTCTGAGTTGCTGTATGGGCAGAGGCTGAGAGGGCCTTTATATTTGCTTTGTGATGAGTGTGATGGTGAGTGTGAATTCTACAAGGAGTCTGTTGTGGCATATGTCCTAAACCTCAGGATAAGGCTTAGGGAACTCATGGGCTTGGCCCAAGAGAACCTGGCAGGAGCCCAACAGCATACAAAGGTCAGCTATGACAGGAATGCTTCAGCCCAAGAGTATGCAATGGGACAGTAAGTTATGGTTCTTACTCCTGTCAGACACAATAAGCTGCAGGGAGCTTGGGAGGGACCCGTAAAAGTGGTAAGGAAGTTCAGTAATGTTAACTACATGGTAGAATTTCTAGGCAGGAGACAAGGGAACAAGTTGTACCATGTTAACATAATGAAGCCTTACCATGACAGGGAGGCCCTGGTGGTGAGTATTTGCAGTGGATGGCAAGAGGAGTCTGAGAGGGATCTGGTGGCTGATCTCTTCAGTGAGGCTCAGACTGACACCTAAGTGGAAGGGGTAGCAATGTCCCAGCAGCTATCCCTTACCCAGGTTCGATAAATCTGTGCAGTGTTGCAGGATTTTGGGGCATTTTCACTTGTAAACCTGGGTGCTCCCACCTGGTGCAGCCTCATGTGGATACAGGACCCCAAAGGCTTATCAAGCAGGTCCCTTTCAGGGTGCCTGAGTAAGACAGACTCTGAGGGAGTAGACGCAGGAAATGTTGGAACTGGGAGTAATCCAGGATTTCACCAGTCCCTGGGCCTCCCTAATGGTGCTGGTACCAAAGAAAGATGGCAGCACCAGGTTCTGTGCGAACTACGGGAAACTAAATAGTCACACAGAGTCAAATGCTTACCCCATGCCAAGGACAGAAGAAGCCTTAGAGATGCTAGGTAGGGCTACGTATCTGACCACTATTGTTCTGACCAAGGGCTACTGGCAAGTGCCCTTGACTCCCACCACTAAAGAGAGGTCAGCCTTTGTGACCCTTTCAGATTATACTAGTTCATAAAGATGTCCT
Source organism: Protopterus annectens (assembly GCF_019279795.1). NCBI lineage: Eukaryota > Metazoa > Chordata > Ceratodontiformes > Protopteridae > Protopterus > Protopterus annectens. Next base: position 210,865,599 of record NC_056744.1, on the reverse strand, counting down.
TTGAGATGAGAAATGCTCCAGTTACCTTCAAGAGGCTGGTAGATCATATCCAAGCAGGAGATTATGCCCTTGCTTACCTGTATGATATTGCCATTTACAGTCATTCTTGGCATGAGCACCTTCAGCATGTCAGGGAGGTCTTGGGCAGACTGCAAAGGGCAGGGTTGACCATTAAGCCCAGTAAGTGTCAGGTGCATATGACAGGGGACTCCTACCTGGGACATAAAGTGATGAGTGGTAAGATCAGGCCAGAACCTATCAAACTGGAAGCCATTCAGGCATGGCCTGACCCTGTTACCATAAAACAGGTGAGAGCATTCTTGGGGACACTGGGGTACTATAGAAAGTTTGTTGCCAATTATAGTACAATAGCTGCTACCCTCACAGACCTGATGATGAAAAATAGGCCAGACAAGGTAGTGTAGACTCCAGCCTGCAAGCAGACATTCCAAAAGCTTAAAGGGGCTTTGGGAGGATATCCTGTGTTAGCCAGTCCAGATAAAATAATGTGTTGTGCAGGTGGATGCTTTGAACCATGGGGTGAGGGCTGTACTCAGCCAGTTTTCCTCAAAGGAAGAAGGGCACACAGTGGTATATCTCAGCCATAGACTCCAACCTCCTAGGGAAGAATGTTATGCAGCAGTACAAAAAAGAATGCCTAGTCATAGTATGGGCACTGCAGAAACTTCAGCCCTATCTGTATGTAAGGAAATTCAATGTAGTTACAGATCACAATCCCTTAAAATGGCTACATCTAGCCATTCAGCAAAATGCCAAGTTAGTAAGGTGGAGTATAGGGTTGCAGACATATGATATGACAGTGCAGCACCATAGTGGGGTTAGCAATGCCAATGCAGATGGGCTCTCAAGACAGGGTATGGGTTAATATATTCCCAGATAAGCTCATTTCTTTCAAGTAATGTTTCTCAAGGGTCACTTGAAAAACTATCTTGAGTCTGCAAAGGGGGGAGAGATGTGACAATGTGAGGTATTGCCAGCTATGCCAAGAGAAGTAAGGCAGTGGATGTGTAACATATGCCAGCACAGCTGGCTAGAATTTTGTAAAGAATTACATGTCATTTGTATATCAACTGATTTGGACAGATGCTTGCGTTGAAAAATGTATTTGTAAAGCTGATTGTGTTAAAAATGTACCAACAGTGTGTCCTGCTGGACAGAAAAAGAAATCTACATGTATTATTGTAACTGGCTAAATGTATATGTTTTAACAGAGGATACTGGAAGATAAGAGGTTAATCTCAATCCACCTAACCTTGAAAATAGCTTGAAATTAAATTACCTGGCTTAGGCAATAAAGATTATATCTTACAGTTCTCAATGCAGCCAGAAACAAAAAGTCTGTACTAGGAAGCTTTCTGCATTGTCCTTGGGGTAAATTAATTGCTAGTCTGGAAGGGTAGAGGTATGAAATTGTTTTATGACTTCCAGGAGCTGCTGCAGATCTTAGCAATGCTCTGTTTGTATGTATTATTGACACATGCATGCTAAATCATGAAAGCTTCTAGCCAAGGAGAGGGGTAGCATGGGAACCAGAAGTCAGATGACCATATGTATGTGATGTCATTCTGTAATCCACCACTAAAAATTATATTTTAATACTAGGTGAGACTGAAGTCTCATGGCAGTCTATTTTTGTAACCTGATGGAGAAGGACTCCTCACCTACTTCACCTTGCCTTGCTCTAGTAAGTGACCAGGGAATAGTAATTCTTTAGTTCAGACAGGAAAATTTAGTGAGATTAGTAAAGTGTGTTTTTCTGTATATGTGTGACTCTATTCAGCTGTGTTATTTTAATATTTCCTGTGATTGAAACTCTGGGGTTTATTGTAAATAGATGTTTAGTATTTTCATGTTCTTTTATTATTTATTATTAAATACTGTATATTTAAACGTTTCATTGTGACTGATTCTTTAGAGAATATTTTAACCTTTGAGAGTACTTATATTTATTCAGTGACACTGCAGCTACTTCTGAAAGCCTTGCTGCTTGATCAACATTACCATTTGTATTAATATTCATTTCACTCAGTATAATTGGGTACCCATGCAAGAGCCTTAGAGTAGCTGGCTTTGGAGTGTCTGGTGGTGCTGCAAATACCTTATAATCTGGGTAGAAGGGGTCATAGCTAGTAAATCTGTGCCAGCCTTTCCCAGGTGTGTGTGTGTGTGTGTGTGTGTGTGTGTGTGTGTGTGTGTGTGTGTGTGTGTGTGTGTGTGTGTGTGTGTGTGTGAAAATTAAATCTTAAAGAGTGTGTATGTCAGCTACTTGGATCAGGGGCACTAGGCACTGGTTTCACAGAGAGAGTGGTGGAGAACTTGGTTTGGGCACTCAGCTGAGGTATCAACTGTATAGCTGTGCCAGTGGTGAATCTTACTGGGAACCTGGGGGGAGACAGATAGAGAAATCCAGACCCAGACTGAATGTGTTCCCTGAATGCTCTTAAGGGAAATTGTGCTTGATGCAGAGAGCTGCATCTGAAAATACTGAGTATATCCATTTTTGTTCCAAGTGAACATCCCTCTCTAGTGCCAGTGATGAGGATTCAAGCTCCTTGATTAGTGGCCCAGAGTGGGTACATGTCATATACCAATATTATATACTCATCATTCTATACATGGTATTGGCCTCCTTGAAATTGATTACATGCATTGATCTGCAATTGTAGGGCTGCATACATATCTTTTAACCTCATCAGAAACAAACATAGTGAAAGTTTTAAAACAAGAGGAAAACAAAGTCTAAGATGGCCCCCTTGCTTAGCTCAGCATAATCATTTCATATGAAGTGGGAATAGAAATAAAACCAGAAGACAAAAATCAAATAGCTACTGAATGTGCACAAAAAAATAAATAAATAAGGAAAATGGTCAGATGAGAAGGAAAGAAAATTGGAAAATCCATAGATATACTGGCAAGTACAGAGATCTCCTGGAACAACCTCATGTTAACCTTGGGTTAAAGTAAGGTGAATTGAAACCAAAGGGTGAAAGGCTAATAATGGTGGTTTACAAAGTCCATTGAATGTATAGGAAAATGAGACAAATGCAAGTTTTGAAAAAAGAACTAGAAACAGTCTCACATCTTGTTGTGTATGATACACTCATTGTAGAGGGCCTGTATACTGAAAAGCAAAATAATGCGGCAAGACTATTGCACTGGGGATTGTGCAAGCACTACAATGTAGAAGTAGCTGAGAAACATTGGAAACATCAACCACAAAATATTACAGAGAATGATGAAGTTTATATCACGTGGACTCACCAATTACCAACAGTTCAAAAGTAGATGCAAGAAAAGACTATATAGTAATCCATGAAAAAAAGACAAAAGTGGCATTGATTATTGAAATTGGTGTATCCACTCATTACAGTGTTTTCCATACAGAGAGACACAAAGTCATAAAATATCAGGATTTGAGGGCAGAAACAAGAGCAATGTGGAAGAAAGATACCCTGATAGTTGCAATAGTAGTAGATGTGCTACCAGTACATGTAACTCAATATGAATTATAGAAGGAGTCATTCCTGGGCACATTGCAGGTGCTGAGTAGAGCACTTTAACCTGTCACTAAAGACTGAAGCAATACTAATTTTATAAACTTTAATCATAACCTGACTTAAGTATGGGGTCCACTCCAGTCATGGTATTGCAAACCCAAAAGACTTAGAGAAATTAAACCCAAATAAACAGTTTAGCACAGACCTGAACATCTAAGGCCTAGTTTTCATCAGATACTCGTGTGCTTTTGAGGACTAGTCAACACTCTCCTTTCATACTGTCACTGCCTCTGCCACTCCTTGTCTCTCTCTCTACACCTTTAGTCTCTCTCTCACTCTCAGCTTTTGCTGTCTTTCTCTCTCCCCCTTCCTTTCTTTGTACCTTGAGCTGTTTTATTTTTTTCTGCTGTCTCATGATAATTTACCTCTAGGTCCAGGTCTATTATTTCCAGTTCTATGGTCACTAGTGCACTATGGTGGCTGTCATATCCTCATTGGTCATACCACTAGGTTGTATCCCCCTTGCCTATCATGCTTTAGCCAGCTATGCCAGTAATATTTTCATAGTCTGCAGGGCTCATTTTTACTGCCTGCTTCTTAACTGTTCTGACTATAAAATAAAATAATTGTTATGCTGTGATGGTTTAGCCTCCCTATGGATTCCCTTATAGCCATACATAGTGATAGATAACTCCTTCTTTTGCAGTTTAGACCTGCTGCCTTTAGAATGCTTTGCCCTTTATGGCTTAGGTTCAGGCATACTTCTGTCATTTAACTCTCCATCTAAGTAACCCCTTCCAGTAATTTTCAATAGCTAGGGTATAGATCCAGCATGTCACTGTTACTTAGTTCTCCCACTGAAATACTGGATATTTATTTTGCATTTGCAAAGGTATACACTCTTTTGGTAGAAAAACTACTTTGCAATCCAAATTACTCCAAATAGGTTGGGAAGGTGGCCTAATGGTTCAGGTATTTGCCTTATAAACACAAAGTGCAGAATTTGAGTCTCACAAGGGATAACTGCTTAGGCTTAAAATGGCTTGCAAGGGCAGTTAGCCTAGTACTAACCTATGACCAAGCAACAGTTATGATCTATGAATACCCCACTGCTGCTAACAGTCTGTGACAGCCACCAGAAATAATGTCTCATGATCAATACTACTGGATCAATAAATGAGGAACAAGGGTACTCCACTGTTCTAATACATATTGGTAAAAAGAACAATGCCAAATAAAATAAAATACATATGAATATAAGTCACTAGAAACTACTTAAGTTTGTAAAATTTGGCCTTAACAATGTACAGAAAATATATACACTTTTGGCCTTTGGTTATGGTCTCACATCATCCAACAGCTAAATAGACTCCATACTGGGCAACCACTGAGCAGAGTTGTAGTCTGACTCTCCCCAGACCCTTTCTTCTACTTCCTTCTAAAGTCGGTACCCTACTGTGGCAGATTATACACAGCAACTGCAATGCAGCTAAATTATTGCACTCATATACAGTCATTCCCAGGACAGGCTAGTAATATCTTTTAGTGCTACAACTAACTTCTGATTTATCGTACAACTGACACCATCAAGACCCAGTCCAACAAACTTTAGTTACTGTGCCACACATAAAAAATAAGCCATATAAAATACAATAAATTATGGCATGTATAGCTGAGCAATCTTTTCTCTTTCAGAGGTGGATGCCACAGTCCTATATCAAAAGACATCCTATATCAGTTAATAAACAAACCAAAGCCATAGGCTTTTAAAAATAAATAAATGTAATTATTAACTAAAAGTAAACTGAGCTAATACAGTTTGAGAAAATAAATAAACAGACAAGGTACAATACTCAGCAGAGAAATGTAAAATAAAGGGTTGCAGCACATAGAGAGCTTACAGGAATGCACTCACTAGGTAGCTAAATATCCCCATAAAACTCTGGCTATCTTTTCTAGGTCCAGTATGCACTGTCAACAAAGTATAAAATACAACACATAAGCAAAGCAGAATAAACTTTCTCTAGAAGCGAAGTAATATACCCCAGAAGCACATATAAGACACCAACAAAGACTGTTAACAAAATGGCTTCTGTGAGCTGGGTCTTCAAAGAAAAGGTGGATCCTCATAGCAAGAAGGTCACACCATTTGCCCTCTGAAGGGGTGTCTTAGGATGAGATATCACTTAAATGTATACAGTCAACATAGTAACAACCAAACAGAATCTCCATTTAGAAGTCTGCCACACATTCTTGGCCTAACCTTCAAAATACAACAGACCTCAGCTGTTGCAATGACTTAAGTAACCAGAGTGAACTGGTTTAGCCTGGTTAACTGTGTGAGGGTGTGTGTACGGATGTGTCTGTTTCTGGCACTGTCCATTATAAATAAAAAAATCAGATTTATTCTTTAAATCTTAAATCACTCTTACACCAAGCTAATTGCATTCTTTCATATAGTTTGGCATATCAATGAAAAACAACATTTCTAGGTTTAGTTATGTTTGGAAATTTTTGACATTTTATTGCCTTGCCGCATCATCACTGGAAAAATACAAATTTTATAGAACGTATATACATTTAACAGCTTTATTGCATCCTTACTTAAAAAGTTGTATACAACTCTAATAGGTTTATATAGTTACAGGAAAACAAATGGCTGAAATATTGGGGTATTAAGTACAGTGGATGCTTTGAACTAACCAGGATGTACACCAGCTGTCAAGGACATAGATAAAATACAAACCAATGAAACAGATCCATGGTGTGAAGGGATGAAACCCTGACTGTGATGACTGATTAATTACTAGGGTACTGGAGATCTGGCCAGGAATGGGTGGAGGTGAGGCTAACCTTGGGGGGGGGGGGATTATTACATGTCCACCTACAAGAATGACACCTGTGGGTCAGACCACAGGAGTATGCTTTATGTAAGAGTGTAGGATACAGGAGTGCAAACCTGACAGACAGAGCATTGTACAGCAGCTAGCATAGCTGCTTTGTGGAAGTATGGACCTGCATGAAGTATAGCATAGCAGGTATTGCGCTATATCTACCAAACAGCAGGGGACAGGCTTAGAAGCAGGGGAAAAAAAAGCATTCCAGAATCCCCGCAGAGTGACAATCCATAATCTCTGAATCTTTATCTTCCATTCCTGGTGAGTCTAAATACTGGGTAAAAAGGAAACAATTCAAAGGTGTAGGCATAGACAGCAGACTTCAAATGAGTACATTTTGGGGGCATCTCCTGAAAATGTTATTACTCAAGGAGCACAGGACCTTTTGAATGGTCTAAAAGAATGTTTACAGTAATGAGTCATACAAAACATCCTTTTGTGTTATGAATACACCTCTGAAATGGCAATTTTAAAGTTATCAGTGGCAGCAGATGAAAATATTGTGCTGCTTTTCTATCTGTATTAAAAGATAACACTTTTTGGGTTGAGTACATTTTTAAATGACTGGTGGGTGTAGGACAACAGCATTAGGTTTCTGTACAAACTAAGAACTTCTGGCTACACCCCTGGAACAATGGAGTTGATAGAGAATCATTAGGTGCAGAGAGATGTGAAGGCCAAAAGAAAAATAAAAAATCAACAAACAGGTGGCATGAGTCTTAATAAATGTAAGGTTTAGACCAACAAGTTCCCACCTTGTGATCATTTGACACACTTTTCACATATTTGTTTATTTCATTTGGTATACCCGCCTAAAAGGAAGGAAGGAAAAAAAAAAGAGTTCAAAGCCAGGATATGATTGGAAATATAGTGCTGACTGCTCATAATTTATTTCTCATGAAGGCTGTGAAAATTACACACAACAGCCATCTTTTAAGTAAGAAGATTACTTCAGAAATATCATATAAAAATGTGTAGAAATGCTAAATATCTGAGACTGTATCATCCTACAAAACAGCACTGTAGCGGTACCATTTTCAGTAATTTCAAATAAAACTAACATACAGCAAAACATTTCATAATATCTGCTGTCTGTCAGATCCAGGCCCAAATATATTTGCTGCTACCTTATTAAAAAGTTTGCTTTTGTAATACAAAATGAATAATGGCCAACACTGTAGACCGTGCTGACAAATCCTTGGCATTTCTTTCTTTCTTTGTTTCTTTCTTTCTTTTTTCTTTCTTTCTTTCTTACTGCACAAACACAATTTAAGCATTCTAAAGGCAATAAATCTCTTTGATCATCCTAGTTTTGCAGATCCATCAGAGACAAGGTCCTACATAACAATGATGTCACCTGCCCTGATGACAGTAGCCATTGACAAAAAAGGGCTGTAAAAACATGCAACCGCAGCAGAAAAATAAACATTAAAAGAACTGTACATCTACAGATGACAGTCTGTCTGGTTGCCTCTGTGTACCAGACCTTCTGTCTCCTAGCTGTATTTAGATAAGATACATTTGCATATTTGATTTGATTAAATTAATGTCTTTATTTCATAAAAATAAAACAAAAAGACATAAAAGTGCTTCAAGTCAGTGTAACCCATACATTTTTATGTGGGACAACTAAATAAACACATCACAGTTTATTCTAGGGGCTTATTCTTTGCATTTGTGAAATTACATTCACATAAGACACACTCTTATTTCTTTGTTTAAAATGTAGAGTATGGACTGAATACAATATATATTGCATGTAATACAGTGTTCTATAGTATATACTTGATGGGTTTGAAAAAAAAATGTCAACATCCCTGTGACAGAAATAACGGTTACTTAAGTAATACCATAAACTGTTTGTGAAATTAAACCAGTGCTGGTTTGTTTACCCTGAGGCAGGTATAATATAATAAGAACACATTTTAAATCTAGTCATATCTCCTGCTGACATTAGTTGGTGCAGCAGTTAAGGTTGTGAGCACTAGCTTGTATGGTACATGGTTTGATTCCATCAGCTGTGTGATCTTGAGTAAGTCACTTAGTCAGCCATTGCTCCCAGGTTGCCACTGAAAAGGGATGGTGGGCCTACCTGGTTAACAAATAATTATGATTATTATTATTATTAAATCTGTGCCTCTACTCTTCAATAGAGAAAAAAAAAATGTTTCTGCTTGCCAAGACTCATACAGCCTCATTGCATCCACTTCTGATAACTGACACAGATGCCACAGTGAGGGAACATGATCTTATCCTGCGTATTGTAAAACTTCCATTGTGTAATCTTTTATAAATGTACTTTTTCTAAAGAATTCAGTTGTGGACAAAATATTAGCATCACTGTCACTTGTCTGAATTAGAAACAACTGATACAAATGAGTGTTTATTACACGTGATACTGAGGTGTGCCAAATATGCAGGCAGCTTTTTTCTGCAAGCCATTTTTAAGCATTAAAGCTTCAAATCCATTGCAAATCTTCATTAGTAAGTGGATATGTATCCTCACGTAAGCTGTCTGGTATAGACTTTCATCTTCAGTACAGTCTGTGCATCTGACAAAATCTAGCTCTGAGGCTGGTATCTGGTGTCTTTCTAACTCTTCTCAGAGGAGAGTTTACAGAAATGTAAATCTGCAGAAATATGTTTAAGGAAATGCTGAGCAGTACATTTTTGTCAGGTTGATCTGTCATATAATATAACCCACATCCTCTGCCAGAAAAATCTCCTGTGTATCTTCAAAAGAGCAGATTGCAATAAGACTGCAAAGGGATATGGATCCTTTTAATGGTGCCTTGGTCTAATGCTTGGAAAGCATATTAGCAAAGGAAGCAGAACACATCCATTTAGTGGAACTTTTTAGTTTTTTGTGCCTGCCCTTATTATGATGAAAAAATAAGAATAGGGACTGTCTATGTAGATATTGTAATGTGCAGACTCATTTTGGGATGCATTTAGAATTTTGTTTATTATTTATTTATTTGAATTTATTAACCATGTAGGTGGGCTGGTCCAAAGGCCATTTTCAGCCAAGACCTGGGTGACAGGCATTGTACGGCAACTGTAGAGTCAATAAAATGTTATAATAGTGAATCAAGGAAATAGTACTAAGCAATATGTAGAAAAAAATGATTAATGCATAGAAAATATGGGTTATAAGTTAACAAATATTTTAATTCTGATTTACAATAATACAATAACAATGACTGTGCAAAACATAATATAAAAGGCTACAGTATACTTTGAAGGAACTAAACAGAAGAAAATGAAATTAGTACTAATAAACTAAGTACTTTGGTTTTCACTATTAAAACAGAGGCACTTAGGTTTTGTATAGTGTTTATTTACTTACTTGAAGTTTTTGTTTGCACTACCTGCTTGACCTCCACACTGGGCTGTAGAGGGAAAAAGCCAGGGAGTTCATTTATCTGGCAGGTGGTGCAGAGGGTTAAGGCTGTAAACTGTAGTCCCTAAGGTGCATCATTCGATTACTTTAGCCCTTATTTTCCTACTTTAGGACATTGAGCAAGTCACTTAACCAAACAGTGCTTGAAAGTAACTGGAAACTTAGGCTAGAGTCCTCAGTGGTCCCCTGGGCTGCAAGCCTAGTAACTATCTAAGAAGACTTCCAGTTTCTTGTGTTCTTATACCACTATAAAAAAGCCATAAATGCACAGGTAGCAGAATCTCAGGACATAACCTTAACTAATGCATTTCTAAATAATCACAAAATATAGCAATGTGAGGCCAGCTCTAATGGCAAACAAATGCAAAACCCTAACCATGACCCTGACGACTTAAGATTATTTAGCAGCAAAGATAGCTGTTAGAGCGAGTCAGGGAGGCAGAGGGGAATTATGAGGCTTGTTCTGCTCACTTCTGTTGAGGAATAAAGGTATGGGTGGGTAGCATGCACAAGGGCATAATCTCCATGGTTGAATCCCTAATGAAGACTGAGGATAAGACAGAGATGCAGTCTACAAGGGGGTAGCATGGTCAGTTGTTCACACCATATGCAGAGCCTTGGATGTATATCACAGAAGCTCATTGAATGCCAGCCTTTTTGATGTGAAAAGGCACACGTAAGGGAGGACAAAGTTTAATGCAAAATCCCCGATTACATTGCATGTTGATGATGGCTCACAGTTTGTTTGATTCTTACCCCAGGGAACAAGCTGCCCGAGGGGCTGTCATCCTGGGGTGTGAATCTGTTTATGTTGCAGCCAGCTGAGCATGTTTCAATAGTCAGCATGAGGGACTTAGACAAAACAAAAAATAAACACTATGTGAGATGTATCTTTAAAGTACAGGTTCCTCAAGGCTGCCTAGTCTATGTATCTTCCTGTTTTGCTAATGGGGGAGGGAACTATGCATATTACTGTATTATATTCTTGCCTAAGTAACTGCCTCCATGTACTCCATGAACTGAGATTCACTTGAACACTGCCTTAGAAAAACTAGCATGAAATAAGGCAACAGTACAGCACGTAAGGTATTAAGCTAACAATCTGGAGTCCTGAGTTTGAATCCAGTCAGCATATATATATATATATATATATATATATATATATATATATATATATATATATATGTGTGTGTGTGTGTGTGTGTGTGTGTGTACTCTGGAAGAAACACTCAGCTAAGCTAGAGTCTTCAGTGAATAACACCTTAAACTCTTCTAGTGGAGACCCATTGGATATATACCAAATGACTCCTTAAGGACCTGCAGTGTTTCAGCTATGTGGATTCTGAATGTCTGTGATTTTTTACTTTTTACATCTTTTTGGGTATATTCAGGTCAATAAATCCAGACTACACTAGCTGTAGACATACATGTTTTAGCCTTTTTAGTAAGTTAATCAGTACAGCATAAGTGGATTGTTTGGCTACACCTAAAAACATATAGCTTATAAGCTTGATGTCCATAAACATTAAGGGAATATATATATATATATATATAGAGAGAGAGAGAGAGAGAGAGAGACAGAGAGAGAGAAAATGAGAGAGAGAGAAAGAGAGATTCTAAGTAAGTTAATTCAAATATTTGCACTCTTGGATAATCCCTGTAAAAAGAACTTAAGTGTTCCACTGGGTTGACCCAGTTACCAAAAGTCTGAAAAAATCAGCCATATCTGCACTGTACTTACATAATAAAATGGACAAGCTAATAGCTAATATAGCAAAGGCAAAATAACATTTCCTGCCCCCGTGGCAGTAATAATAAATATTTATCATGTTGTTATCTCATCACCCCAAAAATACTAATTATGCAAATGATGGGTCAGTGTACAGAAACAAAGTACAGTACTATCTGTGACACATCTGGAAAGAATATTAACTCTGCAATGTTGTACTTTTATGAAAAATCCAGACTGTTTATCTAAACAGTGCTCTGGACCAAACCAGTGGATTCTGCTATTAGTGTCATGCTTCTATTCTTATCTAAAATATGCACCTGATTGCCTTTCAATGTATTCATTCATTCATTCCTGACTGGGGATTAAACATACTAACATGCACAAGAAGTAAAAGGGATGGGGAGGAAATCCTACTTTTTAAAGGATATGGCATAGGTCTTTAAATAAGGGAAGAGATCAAAGTAGCAAAGCAAGCCTGTAAACAAGGAGAAGTCAAAGTATAGTGAAATGAACTGGAGATCAGTCTGTTAGCAGTACAATTCGTTGAGGCACATGTGACCAAATGGCTTCTTTTCAAATTTTCAGTAGCATGGTATGCTATACCACAGTTGGTTGGATTGTGCAAGCTAGTAGTTCACTTTTGTTTTCCCCCCTCTTCTCTTCTTTTCTCGTCTGTACTTCTACCATGGAGTTGGTAAATATAAGTCTGGAGTGTGTGCAGAGGGCTTGCTACAGTGCAAAAGAAAAAAACAAAGATTTTTTTTGTATTTTTAATGTTTTTATTTTTTTTTTACTCAAAAGTTTTTATTGATTTTCTTCAAAATATAATAAATGACTCAAATGAAGTTTAAGTAGTACTTCAAAACATATTAACAAACTATATACATTATTTACATTTGGCCTGAAGACAAAATATTAGATGAACCAATTTGAGTCAGTTTTGTGTAGATTTTGAACAAATATTTTTCTTCTTCAGTTTTCTTCTTTTAAGTAGAGTCTGGGTTCATTTTTTAATGTTTTTTTGAGTTACAATTTCCAGTATTCAAAATATGGAAAAGTGTAACTCATTTCTTTGTAACTTGAGCAAAATATAGGGAAACCAATGGTAACATAGTCTGTGTGAAGTTATATATAGAACCTCTCGTTATGACAAAGCAGTAGATAAGAAAATGGTAACACATGCAATTAAGAAGAAAGAGAAGGGGAGGGTATTACTGATGACAGACCTTAATATGCCAAATGTCATTTGGAACACCTTGACTGTAACCATATTTAAGAGAAAGAACATTTTTGATGCCTTAACAACTGCTTGGTCTAAGACACCTGCCCAGTACTAGGAGCAAGATAGTTTTCGACTTGGATCTTTCAAATGAAATAGTAGACAGGATTTTATCAAAGTGAGTAGACATTTGGGGACTAGAGTCAACTAAAGTACCTATTTCACACTCATCTTAAAGATAGGGTCTTGCCAAATATAAGTGAGCTTTCTGGATTACAGAAGAGCATCTTTGACAAAAATGAGACAGTGCCTCTGGAAACTCTAAAAAATAAAGGCAGTGAGTACATAAAATAGGTGTACACTAAAAACTGCCATCAATGAAGCAATTAATGCGTACTTCTCAACTCTAGCTCATTTTAGAGAATTTTCCTTATTTTGCCTTATATAAATTTGTGTGAATATAAAGAGTTTTGTACCACATTTATTGTTAATATTTTTAAGCAAGACTCCATAGCAAACAGCCATCAAATTGTTACAGGGTGGCCACCTGTGATACTGGTGACCATGGATTGACTTAGGACCTTAGAAGTTGTGAGGTTGAGAGTAGGCTTGAGTGGATAATAGTGAGATGACCTACCTTGGGGGAAGGACATAGGTTTTGCTCTACAATGTTGCTCTCTAACAGAGGCTGGAGAGCAGCATTAGTGCCATACAGGCACATATATGCCCAGACAGGAAGGAATACATCAACACACCATTGGCAGGAGTAACCAAGGCCACATATTCATATGCTTGCATGTCCCTCATCTCAGGGAGGTATAGGCTATATAAAGAAATCCCCAGAGATAAAAGCAGATGTCACATGACTGGGATGCCTTAGTCTCTCCTCCTGTTCCCAAAGATAATTGAATGCCCCCAGTTTGACTTCCAGGTTAGGGGAGGTGAGTAAACAAGTTGGTTAGGGTTAGCAGGGTTTGAGGAAAAGGAAAGGCACCTCTACCTGTAGAGTGTTATACAGGGCAAGAGGACAAGAAAAAATAAAATAATCCATTGCAAAGTACACTAAATCATATAGTTTCATTAGCAAAGAATTGGAAGCAATGTATTTCAAGAATGCTGTAAGCTCCCATTCTGAAGATATTAGCAACATTTTTGCTGTTTGTTCTATATTTTTTCAGGGGCATATTCAATGACTAAGTAAAAACATATTGCATTTAAAGAAAACTAGGAAACACAGAAGGAGAAAGATAAGCAGTAATACCAGTTACGGCAGAACAAAGCAGAAGCAGAAGTCAGAAAATTACATGGCCAAAATGTCAAAAGAATGGCCATTTCATTTAAGGAGCAAGTATGCTGCAGAATTGTTTACAATATCGTTTCAGTAGGCATGGTCAGGAAAATGGGTCTGATCCCATTCCATTCACAGAGGAAATGATCATAAAGAAATTTCAAAAGTCTAAGTTAGACAAGGCCAAGGCAAAATCCCCTCATGGTATACTACCTACAATTTCTAAAAATGAAGAATGAACTAATATAATAGCATTTGTTAACTGGGCAGTCTGATTGGACACACAATCCCTTTTAAGGAATGACCCATAAGTCATGTCAATACGCAAATCAAAGCTAGAGAAATTAAGTCCATAACTGCTGCAGTGTCAAGGCCTAGCTGCATATAATTTTAAACCTTGGTGCCAAACTGGCATATCTTAATTATCTTTTCAACAAATTATGGAATGGAGTAATATTCCTGAAGATAGTGGATGCAATTCTCCTTTTCAAGAGGGAAAGCAATAAAGATGTTGAAAGCGGTCAGTATGTAACTTTGACCTCAATTATAAATAATAACATAGAGTCACTGACAAAGGAGAGAATTCTGACAAACAGTGGATATAAAAAGTGCACACACCCCTGGTAAAATGCCAGTTTTTTGTGATATAAAAATGAGACCACAATAAATCATTTCAAAACTTTTCCCACCTTTAATGTGACCTATAACCTGTACAATTCAATTGAAAAACAAACACATCTGTTAGGGGAAAAATATAAAAAATAAAAAATGTACACTAATCTGGTTGAATAAGTGTGCACACCCTTAAACTAATACTTTGCTGAAGCACCTTTTGATTTAATTACAGCATTCAGTCTTCTTGGGTACACACCTGCCATCAATTAAAGAGACTCTGATTAACCCCAAATAAAATTCAGCTGTCCTAGTAGGATTTTCTTGACATTTACTCAGTTGCCCACTACAGCAAAAGCCATGGTTCACAGACAGCTTACAAAGCATCAAGGGGATCTCATTGTTGAAAGGTATCAGTTAGGAGAAGGGTACAAAAAAAATTTCCACAGCATTAGATATACCATGGAACATAGTGAAGAACATAGTGGAGAAAATATGGGACAACAGTGACGTTGAATGTACTGGACATCCCTCCAAAATTGATGAAAATACAAGACAAAAACTGGTCAGGGAGGCTGCCAAGAGACCTACAGCAACACTGAAGGAGCTGCAGGAATTTTTTGGCAAGTACTGGTTGTGTACTACATGTGACAACAATCTCCTGTATTCTCCACATGTCTAGACTATGGGTAGGGTTGCAAGACAAAAGCCTTTTCTTACACAGAAAAATATCCAGGCCCTGCTAAAATTTGCACAACAATACATCAAGTCTCACAGAAGCATGTGGGAAAATGTTTTATGGTCTGATGAGACCAAGGTTGAACTTTCTGGCCACAATTCTAAAAGGTATGTTTGGTGCAAAAACAACACTTTACATCACCAAAAGAATGCCATCCCCTCGGTGAAGCATGGTAGTGTCAGTATCATGCTTTGGGGTTGCTGTTTTTCAGCTGGAACTGGGACTTTAGTCAAGATGGAGGGAATTATGAATAGTTCCAAATACCAGTCACTTTTTTCCCAAAACCTTCAGGCACCTGCTAGAAAGATGAAGATGAAGAGGAATGTTACCTTTCAACAAGACAATGATCCCAAGTATACATCCAAATCAACAAAAGAATGGCTTCACCAGAAGAAAATTTGGAATGGCCCAGCCAGAGCCCAGACCTAAATACAATAGAAAATCTGTGGGGTGACCTGAAGAGGGCTGTGCACAAGAGATGCCATTGCAGTCTGACAGATTTGGGTGCTTTTGCAAGGAAGGGTGGGCAAATATTGCCAAGTCAAGATGTGCTATGCTGATGGACTCCTACCCAAGAAAACTGAATGTTGTAATTAAATCAAAAGGTGCTTCAGCAAAGTATTAGTTTAAAGGTGTGCACACATATGCAACCAGCTTATTGTACATTTTTTATTTTTTATATTTTCCCCCTAACTGATTTGTTTGTTTTTCAATTAAATTGTGCAGGTTCTAGGTCGCATTAAAGGTGGGAAAAGTTTTGAAATGATTTTTTGTGGTCTCATTTTTTTTATATCACAAAAACCAAGCATTTTAACAAGGATGTGCACACATTTTTATATCCACTGTAGATAAAAACTAATAGTGCAGCTGGCCAGAGTCATCATAGTTTCACATAACAAAGGCTATCGCGGAAAACCTAATGTAATTTTGACACAACATGAAGGTTCATGGTAGACATGAGAAAGTATTTTTTATAAGAAAGGACGGTAGATAATAAAAACAGCCTTCCAGAAGAGCAGGTAGCATCTCAACAAAGAAAGTACTCACAAAGGCATGAGACAGACTTAAGACAATTTTTTATACTAGCCAAAAGAAAAAAAAATAAATGAGTTATATATTATGTAGAATTTGCAGCTTATCTGAAGGCAGATAAATGCATCAACTAGTTGGGTCAAGTAGCTCTGGTCTGCTATCAAGATATATATTTCTATGTACTGACCATCAGGCTTCACCAAGATAAAAAACTACTTCAAATCTCAAAACAAATTTTCAGGATTGAACTAATATTTTAAGCTTTCTTATGATTGTAATTCATTTCTGCGTTAAAAGATTGGAATTCATGTACATATATCCACTTCAAGAAGCAGAAACAGTTAAGCATGTTTGTTTCCTATCAATTTCCTTATTCAATTGTATAAGCAAACCAGTATTTTATAAGACCATAGCTTTATCACATATAAATATTATAAATAATACAATGAGTCAGTTGACAGTGTTATCGGGCTGTTGTTGATCTGACTTTGTGACGTCAATTAAAATTTCTCAGCATGACTTACGTCAGTTTGCTTTTCTTGTATGAAGGAGATGGGAAAGAAACCGTTCAGAGTATAATTATTTATTGTGATTTAGTGTGTATATGAGCATAAAAATGCAGATGTTAAGGATTCAAAGCTTGACAAGAAAATATTTTTTTCTGTCTGTGTGTCATGTTATTCTGAGCAAAGGCTGTATTTGGAATGGAGATTAATTTAAATAGATTACATTTGTGGCTCTGGAACTGTGTCAGCATAAAAAAGCTTAGACATTAAAGATTTAAGCATTTGTCAGCTGTGTTTTTCACTTATAATGAACTTATTTTCAGTATTTAATCTTATAAGTTCAGAAACCATTTATATTATTTTAGTGGTGCTAAATTAAGACAGAGACAAACAATTAAGTAATTTACTAATAAAAAATATGTATATAGAAGAATGCTAGTTCATCTGTGCTGTGAGTGTCCAGCCCTGGTGGTCATGGGGTTGGCAGTCAGCCAAGGACTCATGCTAGTTTGGCATCCAGAAGGTCTCTGTAAGGACTAGAAAAATACCAAGCTGGTCACTGGGTCATCATATAACATAGTCCTGAGAGTTTAACACTCAGAAGGTCTCTACCAGAACTATAATAAATATAAATACAAAGCTTGTCAATGTATACTTGGTGTTACTGAAATTCTATGCATTGCCCGTATCGTATTATAGATGACCTTAACATGGCTCAGTAGATTGGTAGGATACTAAATGTGAATCTACAGAAATATATATGTTTATTTATTTATTTGTAGGGAGATCGTGCCTCTATACAACAGGCTTTAAATATACTACCACTGAAATTGCACCAACGTGGAGAAAATGGAATAACATAAATATTTTTCTCTCAACTGCTACAACCCTGAAGCTAGTATATTTAGACATCTAGTGTGAGAGCCTCCATAGCAGGGGGTTTAAACATGAAGCTGCGTTAACAAATAATTTAAATTACTTTAGGTCTGTTTTGTGTCAGGTTCATAGAGTACCACATTAATAAAGCTCACCATTTCTTAAAGCAGACCAACTTATCACTGAATTTCATTCAGATGGAGCCCTTAGTCCTAGTAACACAAGACATTTTAGCATTTACTATGGACTAAACAAAAGGAACAAGCTAGTCATTGAGTCATTATCCTGTACTCTCATTTGTACTCTGTAAACTATGGAACCCACTGGGTCAGTGGACCCTGATATTGCTTCCTTTTCTTCTTCTACATACAGCAGCACAGGGAACAGTGACTCCCACTGTCTAACCCACTAGAACATGGCACATGTTAACTGGGACTAGAACGTGGCACATGTTAACTGGGTCTAGAACATGGCACATGTTAACTGGGACTAGAACATGGCACATGTTAACTGGGACTAGAACATGGCACATGTTAACTGGGTCTAGAACATGGCACATGTTAACTGGGACTAGAACATGGCACATGTTAACTGGGACTAGAACATGGCACATGTTAACTGGGTCTGGAACATGGCACATGTTAACTGGGACTAGAACATGGCACATGTTAACTGGGACTAGAACATGGCACATGGTAACTGGGTCTAGAACATGGCACATGTTAACTGGGACTAGAACATGGCACATGTTAACTGGGTCCTAGTAGGGACTTTGAAAAGTTGTGCAGCATCTGCTCCAAGATGCAGATAGCAGTACTTGTCAGTCCAGAGGTCTTGCCTGCCCAAGGCATTCCCCTTCCCATACTAGCTGAATTTATATATCAGTGCTAGCCACGCCATGAGCAAGTACAACAAGTCACGTCTGTAAACAAGCTGGGTGACAAACAGCTTCCAAATCGGCCTAGGATCCACATACTATAATTAACATTATGGGTACTAGTCTGTGTGCTCTAGACTTAAACTGACAATTTCAGCCAAAATTTGTTAGCACGCTGATATATAAACATTTACTAACTACTGGAAAAACATGGAAGCATATCAGTAAGTAATAAAAACATACACATACGGCCCATAGACATCAGGCATCATTAGCGCTATCAACTTTCAAAACACATCTAGTGAAAGCTGCCATTTATTTGCATCGGAAAAAAAAAAATAATCATCCTATTAAATGGTTTCAATGTTGCTATTATCACCATTTTTGTAACAAAACAGGGTTCCAGCCAACCATTATTTGTGACATATGGTCTCTCCCAACTTATTATGAAAAGTCTCTTGGTACCTGGACATTCCTAATTGGTCGTCCTTGACAACTGTTCTAAAAATAATCATCTCACTGACATCCTGCTTGAGATAATAAGCGATTTCCTACCAAGCTCTGTCTCTTGAAAACTAACAAAAGTTTAAAGAGTTCTCAAATAAATGCAGTTAATGAAATATTAGATATTGTGATGTAACTACTACCCACTCAGCATTATGGGTGATTGATTGGTCTCTGCTTAACAGCTTCCTACTGGATGAAGAAGTCAGCTTCTTTAACTCAGTTTAACTACTAACCTCAATAAGATACCTCCACTTTACAAAAGGTACATTCAGTTTATAACTGTGCCCTGATCACTGGAGGGATAAAAAAATAACATCCAATAGAGATCACCACAAAATGTCTAGGAGAAATCATCTGTGGACCACAATAGTGCCATAAAATCAATTCTGAATCTTACTTTGGAATTTTAATGCTGTGAAAATAAGGCAAAGAATGGCAGCCTTACAAGCAAAATGAGTCTTCTTATCTGTCACTCAGTAAAAGCAACACATTAAATCCCACAAAATGTCGCAGTCTTTTAACCCCTTTCAAAAAATCTGAAAAAGTGCATCCTTTGCCAGCTTCTTGATCACCTAATAAACTTGAATATTATTTGCAATGTACAATGTGAATGCAGTCTCAGCCATTGCACAATTTTTTGTATTGGGAAGAGTATATTTCAGTGCAACATAATTTGCCGGAGCTGCTGACAAAGCTTGTCATACAATTTCCCATACAATGTTGTTGAAGGTCTTAGAAGATTAAAGCTTCACGATCCGCACATTGAGATAGTTCTCAGACTATCTGAATAACAGAGCACAAGTTGCAAAATAAAAGTATGCTATCTCTAGAACTTTACTTTTTAATGTAGATATGTATAGTTTTGTAATGGCCTGCTGTTCAACATTTATATGAATAGTACGATAAATCAATGTGGAGATTCCAAACCAGGTCAGTAAGCTGATCACTTCTCTGCCATCCTGAGTGACAGCACACAAGAGCCTATTACTGTAAAAATGAAACATTATTCCATTCCGAATAGCCTTGGCCACTCTCTATGGGTTTTCATGTCAGTACACAAAAAAATCCTTACTGGGGCAAGATCTTGTGGAGCTTCAGGAAGTTGGTCATTTAATTTTGTTGCTCCATCTATTAAGTTGATTGTTGTGTTTTTGTGTGTGTGTGTGTGTGTGTGTGTGTGTGTGTGTGTGTGTGTGTGTGTGTGTGTGTGTGTGTTCTAAAAGTGATTTCTGTAGTGTAGTTCAACAAAAGTTAATCTGAAGCCTGAATTGGAGTTGTGTTGAGGTAATTGAAGTAGGTCATCTTAAAATTTCTGTAAGTGAAGTGTCTGTGGTAGTAATTTTGATTGACTACATAGAGTTAGGCTCAGCTGAGAAATAAAAAAACCTTTGAAAATAAGTATACCAATACAAAGATATGGGAAAAGCTATGGAAGTCTTTTTGCATGAGCTGAGACAGTTTACAAATATGTTAATGGTGTTAACAACGTAGCTGGAAAATGGAGATGAGGATTTTTTTGAATTTTTGCAAGAGCAATCAGCCACCAACGTAGCAGTGATACGTGATGTTGAGAATATAGGGTTAAACTGTTTAATGTAGATCATGCAGATAGTGTATGTTAGAAATCCTTGTTGAGCTTGAGAGGCAAGGTTAGATGAGAAAAAATATGATTCATGGGAGCTTCTAAAGGAGAAGATAGTTTAGACTGTTTAGTTTTGGGGAAAGAAAAAAGTAATCCACCAAACACACAAAACACACAAAACATCAGGATAGAAAAAGATTTACTGATGTGTTTGGTACCTCAGCTTACGCCTTCAAAGAATAAATTGTTACATCAAGCAGCTTTCTTATATACATCATGCTTAATACATTCAATTAACCATCCTTCAATGTTCAATCAATAATTTAAAGTGCCCGTCACACATTGTACATTGCCCATGTATTAACTATGCATAACATATTTTATACATAATTTCAAAATTAGTGAGATGAATCCCACCTAATTCTGATGTTAAAATGAGACAGACAGCACCATCATTCCATTTCGTTTAATAAAATGTGAGATATTGAGATGAATCCCACCTAATTCTGATGTTAAAATAAGATAACAACAACATCATTCCATTTCCATTGATAAAATGTGAGACTCAACCATACAACTGACAATATCAGTTTACTTGTTGTAAACATTGGTATCTAATTCCATATGTAAACCTCTGGGATATGGTGTCCTGGAGTTTATTATACACTTGGACTCCAACAATAGCAGCTTACTAGTGTCCTCCTCCATGTCATAAGATTTGAGTTTTGCCAACACACTGAAAAAGAAAGTTTCTACTGAGCTACTATGTACATGAATAAAATGTTTAGCTACCAGATTTTCCATCCTATTCCTTCTTATATCACTCAGATGTTCCATGATTCTTTTCTTCACAGCTCTTTTAATCTGTCCAATGTACCATTTTATCTGCGGGCACCCACAACCTATAATATAGACAGTTCCACTGGATTCACATGTATATACTTCACTGGCTTTATAGACCTTGCCATTAATATTGACCCCATCCAAGTTTTTAATTTTCTCACAGACTATACAGTTTCTGCAAGGAAAACTTCCCCTAATGTTTTCTGCTCTAAACACTTTGCCATATGATAAGAGCTCTTTTAAATTACTAGATATCCCGTAAGAAAACACTATCCTTTCCAGAAAAATGTCCCCATACCTTTCATCATTCAAAACTATTGGCCAATATCTACACACTAACTCCTTTAGTTTGTCTGAAAAGGGAGAATATTTAGTGACAAAGAAAAGAGGATTTTGCCCATCCATCTTATTATTTGGATTGGCCTGATGCCATCTAATACAATTCACTCCCTCCCTAATACTCCATTTTAGGCCTAGCTTTCTTCTGGCCTTACTTTCTGCCACCATTAGGACATCTTCCTGATAGCCTCTTACATGTAATCTGTTTTTTACTCTACTGAATTCATTCACCAGTTCATCCTTGTCTGATGTGTTATTTGCTATCCTTAAAAACTCACCATATGGCAGAGATGCCAAAAGATAGGGGGTGCATACTATCTGCTGTCAAAAAATTGTTCACAACTGTTTCGTTATTATATGGTCTATCAGCCACCCTAAAATTGTCATCCACAAAAAACTCCAAGTCCAAATAATGTATTGCCTCTTTACTTGTCCTATATGTAAATTCTAAGCCAAAATTATTGTCCTGCAACTTGTTAATGAAGTTTCCAAACTCCTCCATGTCTTCACTGCAAATAAATATGAGATCATCAATATAGCTCTTAAAAAATACCACCTTGTTCTTATAAAACGACATGTTATACAGTTTCGTTTTCTCAAAATAATCCATATGCAGCTCCCTTTGCAGTCCCTTCCAACTGCAAATAATAATTTCCATCAAACGCAAAACAATTATGCATTAGTGAAAACTCAGGAGATGAATCTAGAAATCTGTTCTCAGACCTTCACCTAACACGTTGCTAATAGCTCTCAAACACCATTCATGTTTTATGCTCGTATATAGGGATTTCACGTCTACCATGGCCCAATATAACTCTTCGGACCACTCCTTACTCTTCAACAACTCAACCAACATTTTTCCATTTCTAATGTAAGAATTCACCTTATTTAGATTATTCTTTAGATGAAAATCCAAACATATCCCTACATTTCAAGGAAAGCTCCTTTCCCCGAATCTATTAGCCTCCCTGGTGTTTTTTGAATGTCTTTATGTATCTTGGGAATAGTTTTAAACATAGCATCCCTAGGGCATTTTATGTGAAGCTTGACATCAGAAGTATTAAAGAAACCCAGTCTTTCTGCTCTCTCCAGAATTTCCAATAATTCCCCATTGTATTCTGAAACTGGGTTCCCCAAAAGTTTCCTATAAACTGCATTATCATTCAATAAAGCATACCTCATTTCTCACTCATGATCACCCAATGACCGCCCTTGTCAGCTTCTGTAAACACATATTCCCTTGTACAACTTCTTAGTCGTTGAAGCGTTTCCCGTTGTTCTTTGGTTAAATTAAAAGACTCGAATCTCCTTTTGAATGCGTCATATTCTCTTTCCACATGTTTGCTTAACACTTTCTCGAACATTAAAACATTATTAGACATCTTGGGTGGCATAAACGTGCTGTTATAAGGTACAGGCAGCATTGCATTTTACCATAACCAGTAAAAAATGTAGAACTGGTTTGTCAAAGAAGTTTAGCATTGATGTGACATATTGATTGCTTTTGACTTCTGCAACTAGAGTGATGGAAAAGCCAGAGAGGATTATGGTGCTAGCTGTGTCTTTGGTTGAGAAGGAACATGCAGTCAGGCAGATTTAGAAGTCTGGTAAGATATGTCATCTGGAAGGTAGACCTTTATATGTTAAACATTACTTTTTTGGAGACCACTTTCATCAGTTGGTTTCAATCTACTAACGTAATAAAAGAATGTTGTAGATGAAATATAAAGAGCGAATTGACTTTACCATGAAGCAGTAAAGGTGTTTCTTCCCAATGGTGTGCAGGTGCTCACAAATTCAGAACTGACTATAGACAATATTGGTTAACCAGGTAAACTTGAATTTCATTGAAGGTCTCTAGTAGCTGATCCACAGCTCAGGCAAAGTCACAGTTAGATTCATAAAGAGTAGTGGAAAAATGTATCCCAGAGTGGTGATGATTCAGAAGGATGTTTTTTTTTAATTTTACATTTGGAAATGTACATTGTGAGGAAAAATGGGCAGCACTGCCTAAAAAGTTTGATGGTTAACAGTATTAGACTTTTCTTCAGTTATACATTTTAATACATATAATCTGATGGACAGATGAACACTCAAGACTGTAGATGGATACACAAATAAGTACAGATGTCTATTAATTTAAAGTTTATTTAAATATTGCTGAATATGTGGAATGCATATAGTTATGAATGGCTGATGAGTGTTTGAGATTGGTGACACTGAGCAACAGAATATACACTGCTCGGAATTTGTTTCCATTTTAAATGTGCTAAGTTTATATTGGTTATTTGTATTTCAGTGAAAATAGTTATCTACAGGAGCTTTTACTACTTATAGTCTTAAGTCAGGGAATGTAACAAGGTCATCGATACATATAAAATGATGAATAATAAACAGTGATTTTGGATATAATATTTTTTATGTTTGATGGTCATGTTCCTCTTGCTTTTGAATTACCGTGCATGTTTGGCAGTGAAGTGCGTGAATGTTATTACTTCTACGTGGCACTTACATAGAATTGGTGATACTTCAAGAAAAGGTTATAAGATTTAAAATGTCTAGTTAGATTCAATAATACAAACTGATGACATAATTAACACATTCACATGTACAATGCTGATCATACTCTTAAATCCTTTACTTCTGCACAGTAGTGCTACTTGTGTGGCCTATCTTGTCTCTTTCACACTTACAGCATTTGAAAGGCAGAGCTCCTTATTGTAATGCTGAGACTTGCAAGTGTAAGCCCAGAATTACAGAAATAAGTGTGAAAATACAGGAGAGCAGTGAATTTTGAACATCACTGTGCTCCTTTAAATTTGCTTTTTGCAAGGATGCAAGTCTCCATACATGCACCAGTGTGGAGCAAGCCCCCCACACCCCTGAACTTCTATATCAACTATATTCTCATGTATCAGAGAAAAGAGAATATTCTGTGAAATGACGGTCTTAAATTTTGTATATACAAGTCTGTATTTCAGTCACTTCAGTCTTGTTATTTAAGGAGTTGTGATACAGAAAGGCAGTCTGCACACACAGTACTAGTTTTTCAGTATAACTTAATCATAATACAGAATTTACAGCATTCAGTGCCACAATTAAGCAGTTTAAATATAGGAAAAATAATTTTAAATGAACGAACATGATAAAAAAGTATCTTTACTTGTGTGATTTAAAATACTTTTGTAAAAATTGCAGTCCCTTTGAGTCTGTGCTCTGGGCACTTACTATCCAGCCAGGCAGTGCTGAGGAATATGGCACCTTGTAAACTGACTGCTAGCATGTTATCAAGTGCTAATGAGTTAAAGAATTATATAATTATTGGGAAAATTCAACAGTCAAGATGTTCATCAGTAGCTTTGCTCTGCCATGGATAGGTGAGCCAATACAGTCAGTCCCAGAATCACAAGCCAGCGCCTGTGTCTCAGTTGCTAAAGGATCATGGGACATCTGAGTCATAGTCAGGGCTGTCCCCCTTTGTGTCATGCAGGACTACAGATATCAGTATCATAATTTTTTATTTTATGTTTCCCATATCTCTATATTTCTATACCTATTTTCAAAGTATTTCTATTTCTCACCTGAGCCTAACACTATATAGTCAATCAAAATATCTACCACAGACACTTCATTTACAGAAATTTTAAGACATTGTACTTCAATTATTTATTTATTTATGTATTTATTTATTTTGACATTTGTTAACCGTGTTGGTCCAACTGGGTTTAGGGCCCATTTTCAGTGGAGACCCAAAGAGAAAAGCTCCAAACATGACAGCAATTTACAGTAGTAAAAATATTTAACATAGTACAATGAAACTTGTTTTTCAAGAGTTTAAAATCACAAAAAAGGCCTACATGCACGAGGAAGAAATACATAAAGTTTATACAGAGTAATGTGTGTATATATATATATATATATATATATATATATATATATATATATATATATAATATATATGTGTGTGTGTGTATATATATATATATATATATATATATATATATATACACACACACACATATATATATATATATATATATATATATATATATATATATATATATATATATATATATATATATATATATACATATATACATATATATTTTTTTTTTCATAGAGATCTGACCAACAGAATAGTAGCTAGAGTATAGTAAGTCTACACAGAGTAGAGTAATAGCAGAAAAGGGTGGGATAGCTTGAAGGTGTATTAGGGAAAGCTTAGGTTGGGTTATGAAAAGGGCAAGTTTTGCACTTAAGTAGGAATAGTCTGATTTATTTTTTATAGTGTGGAGGGTGGGAGATTACCTCAACAAAACTCTAATTCAGACTTTAGTTTTATTAGTTTCATGTATTTGTCTTGGCTAACCAGGTGGCTCCACTGCTCTGAAGACCCTTTGACATAACAAACAAAGTTGAAGCACAGATGTTACATACAACTTTCATAAACAACTTATAGAAGACGTCAAGAGGTTTTGAAGTCCAACTTCTGTGTATCTGTTGTACATACTTTGCCTTGATGTATAGGGGCAGTGAGGTGTGTGTTGCTGAGGGAGAACTACTAATGATGCGCTTTGCTGAGGGGGTCCAATAATGGTTAAAATAAATGACATTGTTCAGCTTCTGTAATGCTATTGTATTCATTTTGACTTGCTGTGTAGGGGCTTTTATTTTGTACTGAGGCAGATGTTTTCATTCTTTTTGTTGTGGTGAGTGACCCCAGATATACAGTATTGTTTCAACTTCTGCAAAGCTGTTGTAGGTACTCTGCCAGGCTGTGTAGGAGTTATGAGGGGTGTTTTGCTGAAGGAGATCACTGCTTCTTCTCATGATATACTTCTTCCCCTGGGATGTGTGTATATATATATATATATATATATATATATATATATATATATATATATATATATATATATATATATATATATATATATATCCACACATATATATATATATATATATATATATATATTTTAAGACTGGGTCTACTTTACATGGTTGACTTTTCACAAAGTCGACTTTCATATGGCCAAGACCACATGATCGACTTTCAGAAAGCCATCCATGTAAAATAAACACAAAAAACACAACAAACACCTTAAAACTGTTAGCAGGGGGGCAAGCCCCCCTGTACCCCCCATGGGGGCTCCTCCCACCACATCCCCTATAACTTAAATATACCAACTTTGAGATCGCACTACAGTACAGAAGAGGGAAATTTTCCCATTCCACACTGTACGGAGATAGCAGTTCCCCATGGTGAGCTTTTCAAAAGTCGATCATATGGTTTTGGCCATATGAAAGTCAACTTTGTGAAAAGTCGACCATGTAAAGTAGACCCATTAAGAATATATGTAAGTCATACATTTTATCCTGGTTGAGTAAAATAATGCCAAGTAGTTTATAGGTACTAAGCTCACAGCCTTAACTTTTTGGACCAACCTTTTATTGCCTTGCAGCCACCACCCCATATATAAACTTGCAAACCATCTAGTTTCCAAAAGCATGACATTTTATATAAACAACATCCAACAGTATAGTTAAAGACATTAGCCCAATGGTTATAAATAATTTTAAAATAATAAAGATTGTTTGGCATTATGTTTAACCCCTTAAATGTGCCAGATGCAATTAAAGAAACCACCTGATGAATAATGTCCATGCTTCCCACAATGCCTGTAATACAAATGATTTCCAGCCAATAAATATAAATATCTATCTAACTACAAGAATGACTGATGAAAATAAATCTAAAAATCAGCCACATCAAAACTTAATCTAATAACTGATGTGGGAGTACAATACATTGCTATGCTAGGCCTCTTCAGAAGCCAGATAAATTAATGTACAATTTTTTATCATTTTACAAATAGTTTATCATGTGGACAATAAGTAATCACTGAGATAGATATAAAATGTAAGATAAAATGTATTGAAACATGAACAAGATCACATTATTCCAAAAAACAATTGTATCCAGTAAATATACATTGAAGTTATGCTTGTAAATCATACATTTGCTGAGAAACAAACTTGGTATTCCCAGTACTTGAAAATATATAAATCTATAACCGCCTTTTTCTCACTTTTGCATAATGGGTCCCCAGAATTCAAAAATAACTAGTGTACTGCATAAAGTAACCTAAGGCAAGAAGTGGTGACACACAGGGTGGGGACCAGTACAGAGACATACATAGTGCAATTGTACTACATATTGGACAGTCAGCATCATATGCAGATACCCAACTGCAAGTACAAATAACCATAAACAACATGGCAAAGAATACAAGAGTAGCACGACAAGGGAATTTGTGGAATTTCTGCACTGTTAGTTTTCAGTAAAAATAGAAAATGACCATACTGAGATATTAGGAATAGCATCTGTATTAGCTAAACAGCATTTGTTAGAAGCCATTCTCACAGACTATGGCCACAGAGATGTGCATTGTTACCACCTGCATCGCAGATGGTTCAGTCCATGGCTGGCATGCCATCGCATCCATAACAGAGACATATTTCAACAAGCAGATTTTCATGAACTTTGCAAATTACTTGAAAACGAAACCTTGAAGTCTGTGGCTTTCAAAAGAGTAATAACACAGCTGTTTTTAGGCACCAGAAAACCACAACAAGTTATCCTATGTTGATATTTTGTAATATTAACAGCAGCGATAACAAAAAATTGTCTAAACAGCCAGTAAAGGACCAAACAGTAGCAAAATAAATCCAAATAAGAGAAAAGAAAACAAGGTCCAAAACCATAAATTTTATTATACAAAGCTTTCAAGTCAACAGACTCTTTTTCAGTGTTAATTAAGACAGATTCATTAATATATAAAAAGCCAGCCAATAAAAAAAAAAAAGTAGTTAAGTCACATGTATACCATCTAAAAACATATAAAACTTAAGAACTGTATGTACAAAAGCTATGCATATAACTACTAAAACCTGATAATTACAATACATAAGAATGTTTTTCTTTTAATAAAGGTTTCAAACTGTTCAATTTATTTAACCCTGGTGGGTGATCAGCCCAAAAATAATTGATCCATTTATACTCTTCAATTTCAGTCTTATTTATAAAGTCACCACCTCTGTTTCCTAAAGTTATATTTGATAAGACCTGAAATCTAAAACTATGCTGTTCATCACTCATCATCACATGTGTAGCCAAAGCATTAGTATCAGTCTCAACCGTACAGATTTTCGCAGAATGTCCAGATTTTTGCCTCATATTTTTGGTGTGTTCCTCCTAAAATCTGTACTTTTCTGGCAAATAGCTGAGGACTGAAGTCATTAAATAATGACAAACATTTGACTCCACATCCTTCAGAAAATTAATGGTAATGCAAAACCTATTATTCTATCAACTTTCTAAGTTTGTAAGAGCAGTATTTAAAATCTGTCTCTATTTGTCTCCCCAACATATTAGTCTTTGTCCAGATTTTTTGCTCTAAGAGTTTGAGAGGTATGTGAGACAATTCTTTCTTTTAATTTTTAGTTGGTCTTTCCAACAATGAATGAATCACAGGTTGTGCAATTCGCCAAGTAAACAACATTCTGAGTATTACAAGTTGCATACCTATCTAAAACAAATTTCTTAGATGTATGGGGGTGTATAAACCCATTGGATGTGTTTATGCATTTACAAAAACTGCAACTATAACACGGGGTGGTGGCTTTTAAAACAACATTTCCCATTTTCCTAATCTTCTTTGTACATAAATCTTTATAGCATAGATATTGCTTAAGATTCCTTTCTCTTTTAAAAGTAAACAGCGGGCAGTCTCCTATAGTTTTACTTAATTCATTATCAGATTTTAGTATATCCCAATTCTTTTGTATGATAGATTTTATCTGAGGGGTGTGTCTATTATACTTCATTATATATCTGGTAGACCAATCACTTTCTTTAACATTCGAGGTAGATTCTAAACTGTCATTTTGCAAATTAAGTGTGACACTTTTTTCTCCTTCATTTCTGACAATTGACTTATTATTCTCTGTTAACTCTGTGCTATAGCCTCTTAGTTTAAAATCTGAACACAACGCCCCTTTTGGTATGTACCTCACAAGACATCTACAACAACTGGAAAGGCCACAGAAATACCTCACAAAGAGGATTACTGGCCTAAAACAGATGCCCTACGCAAACCGTCTCAAAAAATTCCAGCTTTACTTTGTCGCATACTGCCTACTCGGAGGCGATCTCTGCCTAACATACAAAGCTATGTCAAACCCAGAGCTGTTGGGCATGCTCCATGTAAAGAAATTCCAATCCCTCTGAGCTACATGCTCTAGGGACCTAAATCTTGTTACCACAATAAACAGAACATGCTGGAGGGATAGATTTCTGTCCCAGAGATTTCCCATACTCTGGAACAAACTACCTATCTATATCAAACAGAGATCCTCATTAGCACTTTTCAAGAAAAATCTTGATGATTGGATGGGAGATAGGAAATTCACCTCGGGGATCAGTTATGTGGCTCTACTTGACAGGGGCACAGGAAAATAATTTTCTTGGGTGGCAAAAGCCAGGGTTCCATTTGGTTAGGCTTATATAGGCCCTAGGGCCAATAGCCTTGTACCTACCTATGAACCTATGAAGCCATAGCATGTATTTCTCTCTCAGAACCCTCATTAGTAGTGTTTAGTCTACTGGCCCTCAGAAATTGACTTTTTACAACATTCTTATATGTGTGCCTTGGGTGGATGCTTCTTGGATGTACATATCTTGTCGCCTGTACATTTTTCCTATATATATATATATATATATATATATATATATATATATATATATATATATATCAAAAGATGTTTGATTGTAAGTAATACTAATATCTAAGAAGTTAATAGTGGTATGTGAATATGACATATTAAAAGACAGAAAAGTAGTTGTACCTTGCAGGTTTATCACAAAAGCTTCTAGTTCTTCTGTCGTCCCTTTCCACAAAAGAGAAATGTTTGCTCTTCCCAATGAGCCAAAACCATGTTAGCACAGGTATTAGTCACTGGGGTGCTCATAGCTAACCCCAGTAGCTGATGAAAAAAATATTTCACCAAACATGAACACATTATTAGAAAGGACTACATCTAACATGGAAAAGAACGTATTAACCTTAGGCTTTAGGCACCAGAAAACCACATCATCCTATCCTCTTTGTAACATGTATGTCAAACCAACAAAAGCTAGTACAGCAATTTTATGTACTTAATAAACTGGGAGGTGGGGGGGTAATAGTGACTCTTGGTTATATCTCCATTAAAATTCAAAGATATCTCTGGTTGTAGTAACAGTGTTTTATCAAGTAACAGGCTTCACAATTCCATTAAATATTTTACCACTGACATGTTGCCCCTGCCTTAGTTAAATCCTGCTGGTGGTCATTTTGTCCACTAAAAATAGCAAAATAGCCAGCTTTAGGTACTTGCATTACCCATGGCTGTGGGGGTGAAGGGCTTAATTATCCTTGATTGTGTGGGGCCCCATAAAAGCTGCTGCTGGTTGGGGTAAATGAGAAGAAAAAATATATAAATTGTTTGATTACGCTCTTTAACCTGAAAGATGCTATAATATGACCCTCTTGGCATAAAGCTGTAGCCCAGGGTGACAGATCTCAGTGCATACCTTGAATTTTAAGACCAGCTGATGCTTCCAGCCTTCAGGGATGTTTTTCTTTCTTTCAGCGAGTTTTGTACGTACTGTCAGAATACCAGATACAATAAGTCTTGACTTCTTTGCTCATGAATTCTGGGCAAAGAAGAAAATTATAGCAAAATAAAGGCTCAACATTAGGAAACATTTAAATGTTACTCTAATTCGCTCACAAAGTTAATACAATAAAACAGTTTGCATTAACATGTATTTTTGGACAGTAAGCATATTGACTATCTGTATCATGAATGATTTACCATCAAATCAAACTTTTTACAAGGGGGCAGAGCAAAATTATAAGGCAAAGTAAGGAATGGTCTATGAAATCTGGTATAGTGACAGGTATGCATTACTCCTTAAACAATAGTCACTGATGTGTTGTGGCAGTACCAGTGTTGCACATTGTTTTATTATTTACTGAAATAACTGCTAGCATTGCTGTGACTTATGCTTTGTGTGTGTGTGTGTGTGTGTGTGTGTGTGTGTGTGTGTGTGTGTGTGTGTGTGTGTGTGTGTGTGTGTAAAGAAAATCACTGATTTTTATCTGTGCACACACCCAATAATGCCAGGACACATACATTACTGTTCTGGGTATCAATACAAATGCTAACAAGCAATTATATTTCATAAGTAAGGCATATAATATATCACAGAACATTCAGACACTTAGATCTTCTCGAGTCTGGTGGTCCCCATACCCCAGACTGTATAAATGGACTTTGAGTTGGACTTAGTGGTAGCTTCTCTTCTCAACTGGACTCATTCTAAAACCAGCCCTGTTTAGAGGTGTGCACAGAAGGTAGCTGTAGGTTTTGTGAGGGGCTGGGTATTGTGTGGTCATTATTTCTTTAATTTTCTTCACAGTCAAACCTTAGAGGTGTGTACAGATGGTCATTATACCCTATATTTGAGCTGAAGAAAGCATGGTCACTGTTTCTTTTACTTTTCTCATAAACCTCAGAGATGTACAAATAAGTTTACTATACCTTGTATGGGAGCAATGTACTGTCTAGGAGCAACAAAGTGGAATACATTACTGTCAGCATTACTCTTTCACTTTCCTCTCAATCATATATCAGGCATTTATATGGGAGTCTGCCTTTGGGGGGGTTAGGCAGTGAGGAGTGAGGAGACATTCTGTGTGTGTGTGTGTGTGTGTGTGTGTGTGTGTGTGTGTGTGTGTGTGTGTGTGTGTGTGTGTGTGTGTGTCTGTGTGTGTGTGTGTGTGTGTGTGTGTGTGTGTGTGTGTGTGTGTGTGTGTGTGTGCGTGTGTGTGCGTGTGTGTGTGTAAAACAACAATCCCTTGAAATACATGTCTGTGGCCATTTAACACTCTGTTTTTATCCCAATCTAACACCACAGAGATGCATAGTCCATAGCTTTCTTTTTTGGGGAGTTGTGGACTCAAGACAGTATTCACAGATAGGATCTGTGTATCCTCACAACAACTGGCTTGTTTATTGTGAGCTACTATTTTGGTAGCTTTAAACATTAAGCCTTGGGCACAACTTATGTCTTCCTTGAAAAAAAAAATAACACTGAAACTCTTTTCTTACTTATGATTTTTATTTAGGTCACTGTTGGATTAAAAGGTTGTGAAAATGCTGTAAAACGCATCTCAGAGCATCTATAATTGCTTGGCTTTTATGGGCCCTCACTTAATTTAGTTTACTGTGCTGTCTTGGTCAGGAAAGGTGTGCTAAAAGGATGCAACAATGAAGTTATTTCCTTAATCATAATTTCTCTTCAAGCCATCATTAGACAAGAAGGTTTTATAAAAAGAAAAAAATAAAATAAATGCACTTCAAAGCATATAAAAAGTTATGGCTTCTTGAAAAAGCTAAAGAGTTAAGGCAAAATCTGAGAAAATGAAGGAAAAAGTAATGTGCATGGTGTGGGGAGCACAAGATGGGGAAACAGAGGGGAACACTGGAGGATGTGTGTTCATATGTGTGTGTACATGAGTGTTTGGGGTTTGAAACAGTAGGCAGTACCTAGGGTGCTATTTCACCTAAGTCCAACCCTATACATGGAATTGTAACGCATCACTGTTGCAACTAAATGCCAGTAATTGTGAATATCCTTTTGTGTGATTGGCCAACATAGTATGGTACATAGGCCTCTTGTAATGTAAGGGCGTTCTAACTACAGCTTAGTCTACTCCTAAAGTTTGCGGCATGAACTAAAAGGTTGCTTAGAAGGGATGACAGTGACAGAGTGATACTTAAACTAAAAGTGCCTAGAGGCCCCCAATTTGACATTTGCTTGGGGGGGGGGCAAAATGCTAACACCCGCCCTAAGTTATAACATCAGTATTTTTTTCTCCTTTTTAAATTCTACCAAATGTTTTAAGTTTCTAATACCATGATAGGAAGGGACCCTATTCCTGGGTCAGGGAATGATTAAAGTTAATGAAATTATTATTGCTTCAGTCTTTGATGCTTGCTAAGAGTGGTATTCTCAGCATCTGCAATGTACCCAGAATTGCTTCCTTCTATAATTCATATGAGGATTATAAGTATCCATATCATTGCATCAGTCCTGCTGTTCTTACGACTATTGGAACTGTTTCAATCTCGTTATTCCACATTCCATAATTTCTGCTTGCAAATCCAGGTACTTTATAACTTTGTCTCTCTCAGTACGTAAAAAACTATAATTGCTGGGAGTGGAAATTTTAATGATAAATGCTAATTTTGTCCTTTTTTTCCCTAAATTACATCTCTTGCTTTTCTTGCATCTGTTTTCTTAACTATTGGTATTAGGTGATCCCTTGAGATCCAGACTTTATTATTGTCAATAACATTTTGTGGTTCATGTTTCCAATGCTTGTCAGCTACTTGTATATTACAGTGTTGGCACAATCCCCAATGCAACAGTTCTGCCACATTACTGTGCCTTTCAGTATACAGACCTTCAGGCATACGTGTATAGCAGCCAGCAATGAGATGTGTGACTGTTTTTAGTTCTGTTTTACAGAACCTGTGTTTGTCTGATTCTCCTACTTTTCTTATATAATTTTATGTTTTTGTTTTTATGTTTTGTACTTTATTACTAGGAAAAGAATGTGATAAATCCTGTGCTTTGCTGTTATGTGTTGCTTTCTTTACATTTATATTTCCAAGAAATTGTAATGGTCTACTCCATTTTCCTTATTCTTCTACCAGTGACACTTCTTGTCTTAGCTACATTACAGT